>NC_092261.1:29107331-29464831 GCF_036320965.1 Panulirus ornatus
TCAGGTGGGAATATTGGGATACTATGTCGAGGCACAAAGGATAATCTTGGTGGAAAGGAACAAAGGATGATTTCGAGAAAGCTTCTTGTAATGGGTTGAGGCCATCCGTGACATGCACGGGCTCAGTCTCGGGACCACTGTTCTTCTTGATCCATGTGAAGGCCAGCCGGAAGGATTGGACTTGTACACGACCATGTTTGTGGATGATGCCAGTGTTGACAGGGAGGTAAAAAGCGAGGAGGATTGCATCAACTTACCAGGCGATCTATACAAACTTCAATATTGGTCTGATACATGGGTGATGAAATGCAACCTGAGCAATGTAATGAAGATGGAACACTGTGAAAGAAGGGTTCAACATCACCTCAGTATCATTTAACAGGATATAAGTTTCAGGAATCTCTCTGTGAGGGACATGGGGGTAAACATCGTCTCTAGCTTGCTGCCATAGTCCCACTACAGGAGAATGATGAAGGAGACGAAGTGTCTACTGGCAGATACATGAATAGCATTCAGGTGCATTGATATGAATATGTTCAGCAAGCTATTCACAACCTATATTAGGCCAAGACTAAGATATGGTTCTTATGAAGCACAAAGAACTAATAGAGAAGGTTCAGAGGATGGCGATAAAGACGGTACTGGAAACGGTTAGTTAGAGGCCTTAGTATGCCTATCATAGAAGAGAGAAAGGTAAGGGGTGACCTAATACAATCTTTAGGTTTTGTAAGCCAGTTTAGTGATGTCGGCAGTGAACAGTTCTTCACTAGATGCAAGGAGAGAACAACCAGAGGCATGATATAAAATTAAGCAAGGTACTTGTTAGAGAAGATATTAAGAAGTTCCCCCCCCCCCTCCCTGCATAGTACGAATGAGCAGTTACCTATAAGTGATTAGAGATAGGTAATTACATACTGTCGTTGTTGATGTTGTGGCACACCAGTCTTAATGGTCCCGGGTTCGAGTTCGGGACAGGTCAGGCGCCTCACAGCCAACCCAACTGTTCATCCTCCTTTCTAGGTCTGGTCGATGTATGGGTACCGTCCATATATAAAGTGCCGGGTGTGTATGTATACATAAAAGTGCCGGGCGTATATGTATACATAAGGTGTCGGGTGTTTATGTATACATAAGGTGCCGGGTGTGTATGTGTACATTAGGTGCCGGGTGTGTATGTATACATATGGTGTCGGGTGTTTATGTATACATAAGGTGCCGGGTGTGTATGTGTACATTAGGTGCCGGGTGTGTATGTATACATAAGGTGTCGGGTGTTTATGTATACATAAGGTGCCGGGTGTGTATGTGTACATTAGGTGCCGGGTGTATATGTATACTTAAGGTGTCGGGTGTTTATGTATACATAAGGTGCCGGGTGTGTATGTGTACATTAGGTGCCGGGTGTGTATGTATACATAAGGTGCCGGGTGTTTATGTATACATAAGGTGCCGGGTGTGTATGTGTACATTAGGTGCCCGTTGTGTATGTATACATAAGGTGCCGGGTGTGTACGTACATTAGGTGCCGGTTGTGTATGTATACATAAGGTGCCGGGTGTGTATGTATACATAAGGTGCCGGGTGTGTATGTATACATAAGGTGCCCGGTATGTATGTATATGTATACATAAGGTTGGTTTTTACCTGCTGCAAGGATTACACGGAGAATGAGAAGTAACCTAAGGTGCGATTCAGTGAGCCAGCACTACAGTGGCTGTCAAGTTCCCCTCCCCAGCCCCAGCTCGACATCGTTTCTTTCCGCAACACTTCACACTCTCGCCATCTTAACACACACCAGCTTCCATAATATGTAACTCACATGACTCAGTACATAAGAGTCTCCTGCGGTGGGAGCGACGCGTTACCCCTGAATAACAGCGAAAGAAGAAAATGAAAATCTCACATCCACAAAGAAAGACCAAAGAGATGGGTCGGTCGTCCTGGGATCCCTTCCAGCACTACACTATCAGGTAATTACACCAGGGTCAACTTAATATAATTACACCAGGGTCAACTTAATATAATTACACCAGGGTCAACTTAATATAATTACACCAGGGTCAACTTAATATAATTACACCAGGGTCAACTTAATATAATTACACCAGGGTCAACTTAATATAATTACACCAGGGTCAACTTAATATAATTACACCAGGGTCAACTTAATATAATTACACCAGGGTCAACTTAATATAATTACACCAGGGTCAACTTAATATAATTACACCAGGGTCAACTTAATATAATTACACCAGGGTCAACTTAATATAATTACACCAGGGTCAACTTAATATAATTACACCAGGGTCAACTTAATATAATCACACCAGGGTCAACTTGATATAATTACACCAGGGTCAACTTAATATAATTACACCAGGGTCAACTTAATATAATTACACCAGGGTCAACTTAATATAATTACACCAGGGTCAACTTAATATAATTACACCAGGGTCAACTTAATATAATTACACCAGGGTCAACTTAATATAATTACATCAGGGTCAACTTGATATAATTACACCAGGGTCAACTTAATATAATTACACCAGGGTCAACTTAATATAATTACATCAGGGTCAACTTGATATAATTACACCAGGGTCAACTTAATATAATTACACCAGGGTCAACATAATATAATTACACCAGGGTCAACTTAATATAATTACACCAGGGTCAACTTAATATAATCACACCAGGGTCAACTTAATATAATTACACCAGGGTCAACTTAATATAATTACACCAGGGTCAACTTGATATAATTACACCAGGGTCAACTTAATATAATTACATCAGGGTCAACTTAATATAATTACACCAGGGTCAACTTAATATAATTACACCAGGGTCAACTTAATATAATTACATCAGGGCCAACCTGATATAATTACACCAGGGTCAACTTAATATAATTACACCAGGGTCAACTTAATATAATTACACCAGGGTCAACTTGATATAATTACACCAGGGTCAACTTGATATAATTACACCAGGGTCAACTTAATATAATTACACCAGGGTCAACTTAATATAATTACATCAGGGTCAACTTGATATAATTACACCAGGGTCAACTTGATATAATTACACCCGGGTCAACTTGATATAATTACACCAGGGTCAACTTAATATAATTACATCAGGGTCAACTTAATATAATTACACCAGGGTCAACTTGATATAATTACACCCGGGTCAACTTAATATAATTACACCAGGGTCAACTTAATATAATCACACCAGGGTCAACTTAATATAATTACATCAGGGTCAACTTAATATAATTACACCAGGGTCAACTTAATATAATTACACCAGGGTCAACTTGATATAATTACACCCGCGTCAACTTAATATAATCACACCAGGGTCAACTTGATATAATTACATCAGGGTCAACTTGTGTGTGTGTGTGTGTGTGTGTGTGTGTGTGTGTGTTGTGTGTGTGTGTATGTGCGTGTGTGTGTGTGTGTGTTGTGTGTGTGTGTGTGTGTGTGTGTGTGTGTGTGGCCGTGCACCCAACATCTTGGCAATGGCGACCAAGACTACAGAAACAATCATGACTTGGTGTGTAAATGGAGCCAGTGCATGAGACCGGAGGAAGGAGGACAGATGGAGGAGGAACGGTGAGAATGGGAGAGAGAGAGAGAGAGAGAGAGAGAGAGAGAGAGAGAGAGAGAGAGAGAGAGAGAGAGAGAGAGAGAGAGAGAGAGAGAGAGAGAGAGAGAGAGAGAGAGAGTGGAACTAGTTATAATTCACTGCATGAAGAACTGTTGCAGTTAGGCGGTGCTGAGGAAAGTGCAGCGTTAATTGTACTAATGTTCGTAGAAGGTTAGGGGCCAGACTGCCTCATGACCTGTACCACAGACAGGGGCCAGACTGCCTCATGACCTGCACCACAGACAGGGGCCAGCCTGCCTCATGACCTGCACCACAGACAGGGGCCAGCCTGACTCATGACCTGCACCACAGACAGGGGCCAGACTGCCTCATGACCTGCACCACAGACAGGGGCCAGCCTGCCTCATGACCTGCACCACAGACAGGGACCAGCCTGACTCATGACCTGCACCACGAGACAGGGGCCAGCCTGACTCATGACCTGCACCACAGACAGGGGCCAGCCTGACTCATGACCTGCACCACAGACAGGGGCCAGCCTGCCTCATGACCTGCACCACAGACAGGGCCCAGCCTGACTCATGACCTGCACCACAGACAGGGGCCAGCCTGCCTCATGACCTGCACCACAGACAGGGGCCAGCCTGCCTCATGACCTGCACCACAGACAGGGGCCAGCCTGCCTCATGACCTGCACCACAGACAGGGGCCCAGCCTGACTCATGACCTGCACCACAGACAGGGGCCAGCCTGCCTCATGACCTGCACCACAGACAGGGCCAGCCTGCCTCATGACCTGTACCACAGACAGGGGCCAGCCTTCTTCATGACTTGCACCACAGACAGGGGCCAGACTTACCTCATGACCTGGCTACCCACCACAGACAGGGGCCAGCTCCTACCTCATGACCTGTACCACAGACAGGGGCCAGCCTGCCTCATGACCTGTACCACAGACAGGGGCCAGCCTGACTCATGACCTGTACCACAGACAGGGGCCAGCCTGCCTCATGACCTGCACCACAGACAGGGACCAGCCTGCCTCATGACCTGCACCACAGACAGGGGCCAGCCTGCCTCATGACCTGTGCCACAGACAGGGGCCAGCTTGCCTCATGACCTGCACCACAGACAGGGTCCAGCCTGCCTCATGACCTGCACCACAGACAGGGGCCAGCCTGCTTCATAACCTGCACCACAGACAGGAGCCAGCCTGCTTCATGACCCGCACCACAGACAAGGGCCAGCTTACCCCATGACCTGTGCCACAGACAGGGGCCAGCCTGCCTCATGACCTGTACCACAGACAGGGGCCAGCCTGCCTCATGACCTGTACCACAGACAGGGGCCAGCCTGCCTCATGACCTGCACCACAGACAGGGCCCAGCCTGCCTCATGACCTGTACCACAGACAGGGGCCAGCCTGCCTCATGACCTGTACCACAGACAGGGGCCAGCCTGCCTCATGACCTGCACCACAGACAAGGCCCAGCCTGCCTCATGACCTGCACCACAGACAGGGGCCAGCCTGCCTCATGACCTGTACCACAGACAGAGGCCAGCCTGCCTCATGACCTGTACCACAGACAGGGGCCAGCCTGCCTCATGACCTGTATCACAGATAAGGGCCAGCCTGCCTCATGACCTGTGCCACAGACAGGGCAGCCTGCCTCATGACCTGTACCACAGACAGGGGCCAGCCTGCCTCATGACCTGTACCACAGACAGAGGCCAGCCTGCCTCATGACCTGTACCACAGACAGGGGCCAGCCTGCCTCATGACCTGTACCACAGACAGGGGCCAGCCTGCCTCATGACCTGTACCATAGGCCAGGGCCAGTCTGCCTCATGATCTGAATCATGGGCTGGGGGTCATCCTGCCTCATGAGCTGTACCATAGGCCAGGGCCAGCCTGCCTCATGAGCTGTACCATAGGCTAGGGCCAGCCTGCCTCATGAACTGTACCGTAGGCCAGGGGTAGCCTGCCTCATGACCTACGCAAAGTGAGCCACAAAGATTCTTTCATGTCTGGCAGGTAGCGAGGGCAGAAGATGGTGTGAGAACGGCCTGTGGCAACACAAAGGCTGGATTAGTGCGGGGATTTGGTGGGGATGAACCAGAGTGAGGGAGGGAGGGAGGGGAGGTGCGGCTGGCTAGCGGGGGATGAAGGGATTATCCATAATGTGAGGCTAGTGGGTCGAGGGATGAGGGATGGGCGGAAGGACCAGGCCAGGCCACCACGGTTGTGGTTATGACGCTGGTGGTGGTGATGGTGATGGTGGTGGTGATGGTGGTGGTGGTGATGGTGGTGGTGATGATGGTGGTGGTGATGATGGTGATGGTGATGGTGGTGATGGTGGTGGTGATGGTGGTGATGGTGGTGGTGATGGTGGTGGTGGTGGTGGTGGTGATGGTGATGGTGATGGTGGTGGTGGTGGTGATGGTGATGGTGGTGGTGATGTTGATGGTGGTGGTGATGGTGGTGGTGATGGTGATGGTGGTGGTGATGGTGATGGTGGTGGTGATGGTGATGGTGATGGTGATGGAAGGTGGTGATGGTGGTGATGGTGATGGTGGTGGTGATGGTGATGGTGGTGGTGATGGTGATGGTGATGGAAGGTGGTGGTGGTGGTGGTGGTGATGGTGGTGGTGATGGTGATGGTGGTGGTGATGGTGGTGGTGATGGAAGGTGGTGGTGGTGGTGGTGGTGTGGTGGTGGTGATGGTAGTGGTGGTGGTGATGGTGATGGTGGTGGTGGTGGTGATGGTGATGGTGGTGGTGATGGTGATGGTGGTGGTGATGGTGGTGGTGGTGATGGTGGTGATGATGGTGGTGGTGGTGGTGATGGTGATGGTGGTGGTGATGGTGATGGTGGTGGTGATGGTGATGGTGGTGGTGGTGGTGATGGTGATGGAAGGTGGTGGTGGTGGTGGTGATGGTGGTGGTGGTGATGGTGGTGATGGTGATGGTGGTGATGGTGGTGGTGGATGGTGGTGGTGGTGGTGGTGGTGGTGGTGGTGATGGTGGTGGTGATGGTGGTGATGGTGGTGGTGGTGGTGATGGTGGTGGTGATGGTGGTGATGGTGATGGTGGTGGTGGTGGTGGTGATGGTGGTGGTGATGGTGGTGATGGTGGTGGTGGTGGTGGTGGTGGTGATGGTGGTGGTGATGGAAGGTGGTGGTGGTGGTGGTGGTGGTGATGGTGGTGGAGGTGATGGTGGTGGTGATGGAAGGTGGTGGTGGTGGTGGTGATGGTGGTGGTGATGGAAGGTGGTGGTGGTGGTGGTGATGGATGGTGATAATGGTGGTGGTGGTGATGGTGGTGGTGGTGATGATGGTGGTGATGGTGGTGGTGGTGATGGTGGTGGTGATGATGGTGGTGGTGGTGGTGATGGTGTGTGGTGATGGTGGTGGTGATGGTGGTGGTGGGGTGATGGTGGTGGTGGTGGGTGGTGGTGATGGGTGATGGTGGTGGTGATGGTGGTGGTGATGGTGATGGTAGGATGGTGGTGGTGATGGTGGTGGGTGTGATGGTGGTGGTGGATGGTGGTGGTGATGGTGGTGATGGAGTGGTGATGGTGATGGTGGTGGTGTATGGTGGTGGTGTGATGGTTGGTGGTGGTGTGGGTGATGGGAAGGTGGCGGTGGTGGTGGTGGTGGTGATGAATGGTGATAATGGTGGAGTTGGATGGTGATAGTGGTGGTGATGGATGGTGATAGTGGTGGTGGATGGTGATACTTCTGGTGATAGATGATAGATGGTGATACTGGTGGTGATGGATGGTGATAGTGGTGGTGATGGATGTTGATAATGGTGGTGATGGGTGGTGATAGTGGTGGTGATGGATGGTGTCAATGGTGATGGATGGTGATAGTGGTAGAGATGGGTGGCGACAGTGATGATGATGGATGGTGATAGCGATGGTGATGGATGGTGATAGTGGTGATGGATGGTGATACTGCTGGTGATAGATGGTGATACTAGTGGTGATGGATGTTGATAATGGTGGTGATGGGTGGTGATAATGGTGGTGATGGTGATAGTGGTGGAGATGGGTGGCGATAGTGATAGTGATGCATGGTGATGTGGTGTGATGGATGGTGATAGTGGTGGTGATGGATGGTGATAATGGTGGTGATAGATGGTGATACTGGTGGTGATGGATGGTGAAAATGGTGGTGATGGATGGTGATAGTGGTGGTGATTGATGGTGATAATGTTGGTGATGGGTGGTGATAGTGGTCATGGATGGCGATAATCGTGGTGATGAATGGTAATAGTGGTGGTGATGGATGGTGATAGTGGTGATGGATGGTGATAGTGGTGATAGATGGTGATAGTGGTGGTGATAGGTGGAGATAGATGGTGATAGTGGTGGTAATGTATGGTGACAGTGGTGGTGATGGATGGTGATAGTGATTGTGATAGATGGTGATAGTAATGGTGATGGATGGTGATAGTGGTGGTGATGGATTGTGATAATGGTGGTGATGGATGGCGATATTGATGGTGATGGATGGTGATGATGATGGTGATAATAGCGGTGATGGATGGTGATAATGGTGGTGATGGATGGTGACAGTGGCGCGATGGATGGTGATAGTGGGGCAATGGATGGTGATAGTGGTGGTGATGGATTGCGATAGTGGTGGTGATGGATGGTGATAGTGGTTGTGATGGGTGGTGATAGTGGTGGTGATGGATGGGGATAGTGGTTGTGATGGGTGGTGATAGTGGTGGTGATGGATGGTGATAGTGGTGGTGATGGATGGGGATAGTGGTGATGATGTGTTGATAGTGGTGGTGATGGATGATGATAATGATGATGATTGATGGTGATAGTGGTGGTGATGTGTGGTGATAGTGGTGGTGATGGGTGGTGATAGTGGTGGTGATGGGTGTTGATAGTGGTGGCGATGGATGGTGATAATGGTGGTGATGGGTGTTGATAGTGGTGGTGATGTGTGGTGATAGTGGTGGTGATGGGTGTTGATAGTGGTGGTGATTGATGGTGATAGTGGTGGTGATGGATGGGAATAGTGGTGGTGATGGGTGTTGATAGTGGTGGTGATGGATGGTGATATTGGTGGTGATGGATGGTGATAGTGGTGGTGATGTGTGGTGATAGTGGTGGTGATGGGTGGTGATAGTGGTGGTGTGTTAGGGAGGAGAATGTTGGTGTGGTGAGGAAGTCCAGATGACGAGCATTGGTTCATGTTGGGCGCCAGGTGGTTGGACCATGAAGAGAACTGTATACCTACTCACAAGGTATACCAAGCATGATGTGTATACCAAGTGGATATACTACGTGTCTAAGGCATACAAAGTATATCAATTTTCAATCGCTTACACTGTAGCAATTCTTACGTTTTCTATTATAGCAGGAGGGGGTCATGAGCGAGTTGCTCTGCACGACCACCGTGTTGGGTGTGGCGCTGGGGTAGCAGCAACAGCAGCAGAGAGAGAGAGAGAGAGAGAGAGAGAGAGAGAGAGAGAGAGAGAGAGAGAGAGAGAGAGAGAGAGAGAGAGAGAGAGGAATATGGACGGCGTGGGCGTCCCTCTAATTGACCATCGGCTAAGTCATAACATGGCTCAGGAAATTTCCCTTGGGGCTACTACGTCACGGTCGTCCCATATCTTCCCTGGCACCAGCTGTACCACCTGTGGTCTGGCCAGTCATCATCCGCCAAGAAAATTCAAAGTTTCCTCTTTCACTCTCGGTTTCCCATTATGTCCCAGGCGCGAAATACATACACTGTGTATACGTCATAGTCTATCTCTCTCCAGCACGTAGATCTACGTCATAGTTTATCGGTCCCTAGCATATAAACATACGTCATAGTCCATTGTTCCCTAACCCGAACATTTATGCCATATTCTATCGGTCCTTAGCACGCTCATATACGTCGAAGTCTATCGGTCCCCAGGACATACCTCTATGTCAAAGTCTATCGGTCCCCAGGACGTACGTACGAGCTTGTAACTGACACGGAAGCTAGACTCTAGTTTATGGAGTTTAATCTAAACATTTCGACACAATTGTCTTCTCCAGTGGATATGAGTAAGGGATACAGATCAGAGATACACCCAGCTGGTCAGCCACTTTCCTGCCTATGTCTCTCGTCTGCTCATTGGTGGGTCGGCTCTCTTGGCTCCGCCCTCTCTCTTCCGTTCGTGTAAGACCACCTCCGCCGCTGCGTGTGGCCAGGCGACGTCATCAGCTCTCGAACTGATAGAATCTTCAAGAAGTAAGTACGCTGCTTCAGGGGCTTTCCTAGACTTCTTGTTCAAGACCTTCTGTACTATGTACGCATTTTCTCACATTAGAAGGTGAAATTCTTCGTCACTCTGGATTACCCAGCAGGTTTGTTATTGAAATTCCAACGCACAGAGGAACAAATATAGAAAACATGACCCCGTCCCGAATACTTGAAGGGCATAAAAATCAACCCGGTGGCTGCATCTGGGAAGGGAATTGGGGATTTGGCGGGAGAAATGAATGTTCAAAGCAGTGGCAGTCCCACACCTGATGGTGTAGTATACAAGACACCGTGTGTAGGATGTAGTCAGGACGGGACTTGACCAAAGAGATTGGAAGATCACAAACGGGAAATAAGACATCACAGAACGTGTAACGCGATTGTCGTGCGCTTGGGCAAAAAAAATCTCACCTTTCAAGGTAGGAGAATGCTTAGGTAGTAGAGACGGGGCTTGAACACGAAGTCGAGAAAGCCCTGGAAGCAACACACATACTTTAAGATGTTTTCAGTTCGAGAGATGATGACCTCACCTGGCCACAGGCAGAGGCGCGGGTGGTGTTACACGAACTTCCGTTCGTGTAAGACTGAGAGGGGCGGAGCCAAGAGAGCCTATCCACCAATCAGCGGACGGGAGATATAGGCAGGCAGTGAGCTGACCGGCTGGGTTCATCTTTGAAATGTATACGGTGGCGATGAGAGTTGCCAACTCTGCGCTAACGTCGCTAGATCTAGCGCCTAAATATCGTATTTAGCGCCTTAGAGCGTTTTTCGGCGCCTTTTTTGTATTTAGCTCCAATCTTAGTGTTATTTCATTATATGCGGAAATTCAAACATTAATCAGAATATGTTAACGTGATTTAGGAACTTGAATTAAAGCCTATCAAAATAACCTAAGCCTATATATACCAAGTCAACCCATTCTGGTTCTAAAAATCGAACCCGGTTGCGTAGGCCGCCTTGTGACGTCACGCGGCCCTGAGCCCTCAGTTGCAAGGAAACTGTGAGGGAAGGTATGGATACTGTGAGGGAAGGTATGGATACTGTGAGGGAAGGTATGGATACTGTGGTGGAAGGTATGGATACTGTGGTGGAAGGTATGGATACTGTGAGGGAAGGTATGGATACTGTGAGGGAAGGTATGGATACTGTGAGGGAAGGTATGAATACTGTGAGGGAAGGTATGGATACTGTGAGGGAAGGTAAGGATACTGTGAGGGAAGGTATGGATACTGTGAGGGAAGGTATGGATACTGTGAGGGAAGGTATGAATACTGTGAGGGAAGGTATGGATACTGTGAGGGAAGGTATGGATACTGTGAGGGAAGGTATGGATACTGTGAGGGAAGGTATGGATACTGTGAGGGAAGATATGGATACTGTGAGGGAAGGTATGAATACTGTGAGGGAAGGTATGGATACTGTGAGGGAAGGTATGAATACTGTGAGGGAAGGTATGGATACTGTGAGGGAAGGTATGGATACTGTGAGGGAAGGTATGAATACTGTGAGGGAAGGTATGGATACTGTGAGGGAAGGTATGGATTCTGTGAGGGAAGGTATGGATACTGTGAGGGAAGGTATGGATACTGTGAGGGAAGGTATGGATACTGTGAGGGAAGGTATGGATACTGTGAGGGAAGGTATGGATACTGTGAGGGAAGGTATGGATTCTGTGAGGGAAGGTATGGATACTGTGAGGGAAGGTATGGATACTGTGAGGGAAGGTATGGATACTGTGAGGGAAGGTATGGATACTGTGAGGGAAGGTATGGATACCGTGAGGGAAGGTATGGATACTGTGAGGGAAGTTATGGATACTGTGAGGGAAGGTATGGATACTGTGAGGGAAGGTATGGATACTCTGAGGGAAGGTAAGGATACTGTGAGGGAAGGTATGGATACTGTGAGGTATGGTATGGATGCTGTGAGAGAAGGTATGAATACTATGAAGGAAAATATAGAAAGTGTGAGCAAAGTGCAGATGAATCTACGTTTTCGTTAGCCTTGTACCAGCACGTTTTCTTTGTTTAGGGCCAGTGATGTGACATGCAGGCTCCACCTACATGCGTATGTGTCGACTTGGTATATATAGGCTTACAGAATAACAAGGTAAACAATTCAAATATTGTTCATCATTCATTTTCATCGAAATGAACATGTTCGAAAATTTTTTTGCACAGGTTCAGTTCAGATGTATTTCCGCTGGCTCCCCCTACTCAAGTCCCCTGTTTAGTTCAGGTTCAGTTGGACTGTCGGTGGGGACAGAGCCATCCACGGGCCATGAAGGACAGCAACATTGCTGGTTGTGTGTGTGTGTGTGTGCGTGTGTGTGTGTGTGTGTGTGTGTGCGCGCGCGGGCCATTTCATTTAACGAACACAACAATGAGTAAGAAATATACTCAACATTTTAGAGCAGAGTGGTTGTTCAAAGACCACAAATATGAAAAGTGGTTAAGAAAAGTGGAGGAGGAAGACACAAAACGTCTTTGTCCATTGTCTGCCAAACTTAGTGACATTGAAAGACACAACAAAACTGCTGAACACAAGACAGCTGAAGAGCCATTCAGGACTCAAATACAAACAACCACAATTCTGTTTCAAGAAGTGAATGATGACGCACGGGAGACTGAAGGAAATTCATCACTATTCATTGCAGAAGATCGTTCAGCACGTGTTGTTGACTATCTCAGTGCAAAGCACGATTTGTTGACAGTAAAGGATGCAAGAATTTCAACTTAAAAAGGTCGAAGTGCAGTGCAGTTGTGTGCAATGTGATTGCCCCGCACTTTAAGAGTGATTTGAAAAGTGATGAAGACAATCAGAAGTTTAAACTCTTAATTCATGAATGTAATGGTATTACGGTAACGAAAGTATTAGTTATTGCTATCTGGTTCTGCTCTAAAAGTAAGAAGAAAATTATATTGACTTTCTTGGAACTTCTTGAGCTGAGTGACTGTAATGCTAATGTGATGTGTGATGCCATCAAGAAGTCCTTCAATGATAATGGGTTGGAGTTGCAAAACCTCGTTGCAAATGGCACCAACAATGCTTCTGTGATGACAGGTGTTAACAGTGGAGTGTATGCTAAACTCAAGTTAAAAGTTCCTCATCTGATTCTGATCAAGTGTGTGTCACTCTCTACAGCTGACTGTGTCTCACGCTGCACCAGAGTGTCTCCCTAGGAACCTGGATTTTATGATCAGACAGACCTACAATAGGTTCTATCACTCTAGCATTCGCTAAATAAGGTACAAGATCTTTTCTTTGATCAGTGATGGCCAAACTCAATTGAAATTGATACATCTAAGACAGACTCGATGGCTGTCAATTGAATCAGCGATTGTCAGAATACTGCAACAGTGGGTTGAACTTGGGACTCACTTTGAAATGGCAAGAAATGATGAAAGGTGTTACATAACTCAGATCCTCTACGACATGTTTTGTGACAAGTAAAACGATGCCTTCCATATATTCTTAAAGCATATCTTGGAGTTCAGCGTGTGAATAAGAAATTGGAAGCGGAGGTACAGGACCCAACCAAACTGTTAAGTTGCCTTTTTCTACTTATATCACGTCCGTACTTGGGCTAGACGCATACAGTTTGTAGTGGAGTTGGTGAAACAGCTTCTTCAACGTTTGCCAGACAGTGTCCAGGTGTTACAGTGAATGTCCTGAATGAGTGCAAGTGAATGCCTGCAACACATAAAGCCTGGAATACTGGAATCAGCAAAGATGTTTACTGATAACGAAGAGATTCTCACAGTTGAGGAAGCTTCATCATGTATGGTGGAAATAGAACACTGGCACCCTAGCACTCTGGGTTGAAATAGCCTCGTACAGAGATGCAACAGGTGAAAATCCCTTCAGTAACCTGTCTGAGTTGGCTTTGACTGTGCTGACATTACCTCACTCCAACGCTGAAGTAGAGCAAATCTTTAGTCATATGATCATCGTGAAGTCAGAAGAAGAAATGGAAACTGCTGTTATGATTGTAAGCTGCCTCAGGAAGTACGGAAAAACATTTGGTTATTGAAAGCATACGAGTCATTGTAACCGCATCAAGAACCCTCACACAGACCACCACAACCCCAGGTCACATAGGACGAAGAGATTGTGGATAGGTAATTAGCAGATCTGGAATAATGGTGAGTGTTTTAGTGTTAAAGCAGTCAGTCGTACCTGTTATTAATAATCCGGTACGTCAAAGAGCAGAAATGAATCGAAGAGCATTTTTCACTGTCAATTCAATAAGTTTAGCGCTTTATTAGCGCTTTCCGGGAGTGATTCTAGCGCCATCTGAAATTTTGAGTTGGTAACTCTGGGTATACCTTACTCAGTCCACTGAGGAAGACGTTTGTGTTGAAACGTATGAATTAAAGTCTGTTTGTGTCTGCTGTGTCAGTCAGTCACCACCTCTACCCAAACATAAGCCAACATGGAAGTTATACATTACGTCGTAGTGCAACGCCTCCCTGTACGTCAGAATCTGTCTACTGGTCCTCAGTACGTAACTCTACTTCACAGTTAGAGAAGGATAATGTCTCCCCTTATGTTTCCCCTCTGTGTTCACGTCAATATATCCCTACCGAGGCAACCCTAACTTCTACTTCATTTCAGTATCTTCCATTTCTAAAACATCTTTTCCTTGATGTCTTTCTTCCTCCATAAGTGCACTTATATGGGTAGTATATACGTTGTTTAATCTTTACTTCCACTGTCTTTTTTCTTCTTTCATCATGATCTATAACTTCTGACACATCTGTATTCTTCCCTCCTGTACATAAACATTCCTCATCCCTTGTTCGCCCTCGTTGTTTGTCACTTCCCATCAACACATCTTACCTGCGTTTTGGAATATGTCATTTCCCTCTTCGGTGTTACTCTATGTCAAATTTTATTGTGCTCTAAACACCTGTATTCCTTATGTATATCTTAATTCCAGCATTAGAGGTTATGCATAACATAATACTCAAACACATATTTCCATCTTTGTTTTCCATATCTTGAATATGTGATTGTGTGCTGCGACCATCTATTGGTCATATGAGAATCACTGGCCTTGAATTTGAGCCGACTAAAGTATCTAGCGACATTCTTTCTCCGGAGATCACCGTCAAGTCGCTTCCCCAGACTACATCTGGTAACGCCAGAGCTACTCATGAGGCTGGTCACTTCCTAAGCCATGCCAATATTGAGTGATGCGACCTTTACTCTGACCTTTCTATGAAATAATCATAAAGATAATTTCACCCACCGTTCTCATAAAGAGTACTGAAAATTATTGATACATGTATATCTGCCATGTATTCCAGACATACATATACATTGCCTCTGGCTGTAGTATTCCATTTTTATGTGCGAGTGTTGTAGAAATGTAAACATTTCTGTTTATGGGTATGAGAGCCTCACATCTGCTGGTGTTTGCTCAGCGTTGTTGGTTGGCTCTGGCGTTCTTTATGGAGCACGGGATTCAAGCTGGAAATTCAGCGTCGCGTGCAGGAGTTTTTCTTTTTCTTGACACGTGAGTTTTGGCTCATCAGCGACTCATATATGACTCTGATATATCTTTGAAGTGTATAGGTAACTGATATATGTAAAAATCATTTTTCTAAATGAATAGATGATACGAAAATCTCTACAGAAGTGATTTCTGGTGTATTTCTTGTAGTCTGGTTGTGTGTATGTAATCTCACCGAGACACACACGCTTCAGTGGTTCATCTTGACCTTACTACCCTAACATTACGGTGTCCCATAAGGCACCAAGATGAGGCTACCCTGCTTCCATATCCCTATAACTGACGCCCTGAGGGCCACAACCCAACGCTGTAAGTATGTACACGACTTTAGCATCACTGACTACAACTCTACTGACTCCAGTGCCCTCCTTCAGCACCTCCTCAACAACCTTCAGGAGTGTACTACGTCATCATCAACCACACCCAGACTGTAATGATGCACATCAGCCTGGATGAAGACAACATCCCGCCCCTGAGATCACACTAGGCCTGACGTCCTCCAGGCAGCCAGAGACATTAAGACTTCTTAGTGTCACTAAGACGATGGCTTAAACGGAGTCATGTCAGACCATCATTAAATCTGGACCTGTTGATGACTAGGTACCTGGTTGAAGCTGTTTGGAAGAGTCGTGAACATTCAAGGGTAAGGACGTGGTACGTGTGAATTGGCCGGGGAGACCATGGAAGGGCCTCCTGATACGTGGCTGTGGTATCGGTGCATTAAACATGTACACCGTCTCTATCTCCTCCGCTGACCGAGGTTGCGAGGCGTTTTGCGACTTAAGCTGAGAAATCTGACCTCTCCGCCTTACACCGGCAACTCACACGCAGTTTAGCAATGAACTACTGACACAACCATGTCACTGAGACCTCCTCTCTCCCACGCCCCACCCTACAGACAGCCGATCATCACTACAACTGACTTGTGCTAATCAGAGCTCGTACACACAGATATGAGAACAGTCATATTTCTACCACTGAGAACATCATAAACAATCCATAAACAAGTGCGTAGCTAAACAAGTGAATAACTCAATTTTCTCGTCGTTAAACTATGCGTTACGTTAACTGTGGATTACTAAAACTATTCATCACTTAATATTGAACAAATCATCACTAGGTGCATAACGTGTAAACCATAGCGTTTACACTGTAAACTTTCCTGTATATCTGCCTCCCAGACTGTGTAAATGCACCTCACCCACGTACTTGTGCCAAAGATTGTAAATATTGTGCCTCACCTTGATCTTAAGATCTTCGATGATTAGTTAGACCAATCATTATGATGACTTCCCAGATCTGTAATACCTCAACTGGGTACCTTCAGTCAAATGGCTGCTTAAATTCAATAAGCCGTTCTTTATCATCTATATCCAGGACACATAGGAGTCATGCAAGGGCAGGCTGGGGCTCGAATCCTAGGCGCTGCATTCTGCCCAGCCAGGCGTTCATCCACCACTCTGGACTAGCTGGTTAATGGGTACTTGGCTTAGTCGTAAACATTTAAGAAGAGAGACAGACATGTTACATGTGGAGCGGCCAAGGAAACCATGGAAAGGTCTGTAAGGCCTGGCTGGACAGGGAGCTGTGGTTTCGATGCATTACAAATACAAAGGGATACCGACAGCAATATACCATTGGGCGCTTTCGAAGCTTTATTGTAATAATGGAAGAAGCAGAAACGCCACCCCACCACACACAAAATAGCATCCTTTCCCCCCTGGAGAGTCAGCGCCAGGAACAGACAACAAAGGCCACATTCGTTCACACTCAGTCTCTAGCTGTCATGTGTAATGCACCGAAACCACCGCATTCTCTCCACATCCAGGCCCCACAGAACTTTCCATGGTTTACCCCAGACCCTTCACATGCCCTGGTTCAATCCATTGACAATATGTCGACCCCGGTATACCACATCGTTCCAATTCACTCTATTCCTTGCACGCCTTTCAACCTCCTGTATGTTTTGACCCCAATCGCTCAAATTCATTTTCATTCTATCCTTCCACTTTCAATTTGGTCTCCCGCTTCTACTTCTTCCCTACACCTCTGACACATATATCCTCTTTGTCAATCTTTCTTCACTCATTATCTCCATGTGTCCAAACTATTTCAACACACCCACTTCTGCCCTCTCAACCACACTCTTTTTATTACCAAAAATCTCTCTTACCCTTTCATTACCTACTCGATCAAAACACCTCACACCGCATATTGTCCTCAAACATTTCATTTCCAACACATACACCCTACGCATAACCCTATCTGTGGCCCACGCCTCACAACCATATAACATTATTGGAACCACTATTCCTTCACACATACTCGTTTTGGCTCTCCGAGATAACGTTCTTGCCTTCCACACTTTCTCCAACGCTCCCGGAACCTTTGCTCCCCTACTCTACCCTGTGACTCACCTCCGCTTCCATAGTTCCATCCGCTGCTAAGACTACTCCCAGATATCTAAAACTTCTTCACTTCCTCCAGTTTTTTCTATTCAAACTTACCTTCCAATTAACCTGTCCCTCAACTATACTGAACCTAATAACATTGCTCTTATCCACATTTACTCACAGCTTTCTTCTTTCACACAGTTTACCAAACTCAGTCACCAACTTCTGCAGTCACCAACTTCTGCAGTTCTTCACCCGAATCAGCCACCAGCGCTATATCATCAGCGAACAACTGACTCACTTCCGAAGCCCTCTCATCCACAACAGACTGCACACTTGCCCCTCTCTCCAAAACTCTTGCATTTACCTCCGTAACAACCCCATCCATAAACAAATTAAACAACCATGGAGACATCACGCACCCCTGCTGCAAATCAGCATTCAGTGGGAACTAATCGCTTACTTCGCTTCCTTCTCGTACACATGCCTTACATCCTCTATTAAAACTTTTCACTGCTTCTAACAACTTACCTCCAACACCATATACGATTAAAACCTTCCATAAAGCATCTCTATCCACCCTATCACATCCCTTCTCCAGATCCATAAATGCTATTTACAAAGTCATCTGTTTTCCAAGTATTTCTCACATACATTCTTCATAGCCAACACCTGATCCACACATCCTTTACCACTTCTGAAACCACACTGCTCTTCCCCAGTCTGATGCTCTGTACATGCATTTACCCTCTCAATCAATACCCTCCCATATAATATCCAAGGAATACTCAACAAACTTATACCTCTGTAATTTGAACACTCACTCAAATGACTGGTAAATGTATAAAAGATAGAGGTAGAAGGTCAAAGAAAGGTGCAAGAGGTGAAACAGCTGGGGTGAAAGAGTATCAATAAATTTTAGGGAGAATAAAAAGACGTTTTAGAAGGAGGTAGATATAGTGCGTAAGACAAGAGAACAAATGGGAACATCGGTGAAGGAGGCAAATAGGGAGGTAATAACAAGAAGTGATGAAAGGAGGAGATGGAGTGGATATTTTGAAGATTTGTTGAATGTGTATGAGGATGGAGTGGTAGATATTGGGTGTTTTGGTCGGGGTGGTGTGCGAAGTGAGAGGGTCAGGGGGAATGGTTTATTAAACAGAGAAGAGGTAGTGAAAGCCTTGCGGAAGATGAAAGCCGGCAAGACGGCGGATTTGGATGGTATTGCAGTGAAATTTATATAAAAAACGCGGATTATTTTGTCGTTGATTGGTTGGTAAGGGTATTCAATGTATGTATGGATCATGGTGAAGTGCCTGAGGATGGGCGGAATGTATGCATAGCGCCATTGTACAAAAGCAAAGGGGATAAAGGTGAGTGTTCAGATTACAGAGGTATAAGTTTGCTGAGTATTCCTGGGAAATTATATGGGAGTGTATTGACTGAGAGGGTGAAGAGATGTACAGAGCATCAGATTGGGGAAGAGCAGTGTGGTTTCAGAAGTGGTTGAGGATGTGTGGATCAGGTGTTTCCTTTGAAGAATGTATAAGAAAAATATTTAGAAAAACAAACAGACTTGTATGTAGCGTTTATGGATCGGAAGAAGGCATATGATTGGGTGGATAGAGATGCTTTTTGGAAGAATTCAAGAGTATATGGTTTTGGAGGTAAGTTGCTAGAAGCAGAGAAGTTTTTACCAAGGATGTAAATCATAAGTACGAATAGGAAGAGAGGAAAGTGATTGGTTCCTAGTGAGTTTTGGTTTGCGGCAGGGGTGCGTGTTGTCTCCATGGTTGTTTAATTCGTTTATGGATTGGGTGGTTAGTGAGGTGAATGCAAGAGTTTTGGAGAAAGGAGTAAGTATGCAATTCGTTCTGGATGAGAGGGCTTGGGAAGTGAGTCAGTGGTTGTTCGCTGATGATATAGCACTGGTGGCTGATTCGGGTAAGAAATTGCAGAAGCTGGTGGCTGAGCTTGGTAAAGTGTGTGAAAGAAGAAAGTTGAGAATAAACGTGAATAAGAGCAAGGTTATTAGGTTCAATAGGGTTGAAGGACAAGTCAATTGTGAGGTAAGTTTGAATGGAGAAAAACTGGAGGAAGTGAAGTGTTTTAGATATCTGGGAGTGAATTTAGCAGCGGATGGAACCATGGAAGCGGAAGAGAGTTATAGGGTGGGAGAGGGAGCAAAGGTTCTGGGAGCGTTGAAGAATGTGTGGAAGTCGAGAACGTTATCTTGGAAAGCAAAAAATGGTTTTGTTTGAAGGAATAGTTCTTCCAACAATGTCATATGGTTGCGAGGCGTGGGCTATAGAGTTGTGCGGAGGAGGGTGGATGACTTGAAAATGAATTGTTTGAGGACGATATGTGGTGCGTGGTTTCATCGAGTAGGTAATGAAAGGGTAAGAGAGATATTTGGTAATAAAAAGTGTGTGGTTGAGAGAGGACAAGAGGGTGTGTTGAAATGGTTTGGATACATGAGAGAATGAGTGAGGAAAGACTGACAAAGAGGATATATGTGCCAAAAGGTGGAGGGAACGAGAAGTGGGAGACCAAATTGGAGGTGGAAAGATGGAGTGAAAAAGATTTTGAGCGATCGGGGCCTGAACATGCAGGAGGGTGAAAGGCGTGCAAGGAATAGAGTGAACTGGAGCGGTGTGGTATACCGGGGTCGACGTACTGTCTATGGATTGAGCCAAGGCATGTGAAGCGTCTGGGGTAAATAAACCATGGAAAGTTGTGTGGGGCCTGGATGTGGAAAGGGAGCTGTGGTTTCGGTGCATTATACATGACAGCTAGAGACTGAGTATGAACGAATGTGTTCTTTGTTGTCTTTTCCTAGCGCTACCTCGCTAACGCGGGAGACAACGACAAGTATAAGAAATAACAAAACTGATATATATATATATATATATATATATATATATATATATATATATATATATATATATATATATATATATATATATATATATATATATATATATATATATATATATATATATTCACTGAGAACCAATCACTTTCCTCTCTTCCTACACGTACACATGCCTTACATCCTCGATAAAAACTTTTCACTGCTTCTAACAACTTGCCTGCCCACACCATATATTCTTAACACCTTCCACAGAGCATCTCTATCAACTCTATCATATGCCTTCTCCAGATCCATAAATGCTACATACAAATCCACTTGCTTTTCTAAGTATTTCTCACATACATTCTTCAAAGCAAACACATGATCCACACATCCTCTACCACTTCTGAAACCACACTTCTCTTCCCCAATCTGATGCTCTGTACATGCCTTCACCCTCTCAATCAATACCCTCCCATATAATTTACCAGGAATACTCAACAAACTTATACCTCTGTAATTTGAGCACTCACTCTTATCCCCTTTGCCTTTGTACAATGGCACCATGCACGCATTCCGCCAATCCTCAGGCACCTCACCATGAGTCATACATACATTAAATAACCTTACCAACCAGTCAATAATACAGTCACCCCCTTTTTTAATAAATTCCACTGCAATACCATCCAAACCTGCTGCCTTGCCGGCTTTCATCTTCCGCATCTTCAGTGAATGTAGGTTTGCGGCAGGGGTGTGTCATGTCTCCATAGTTGTTTAATTTGTTTATGGATGGGGTTGTTAGGGAGGTGAATGCAAGAGTTTTGGAAAGAGGGGCAAGTATGAAGTCTGTTGGGGATGAGAGAGCTTGGGAAGTGAGTCAGTTGTTGTTCGCTGATGATACAGCGCTGGTGGCTGATTCATGTGAGAAACTGCAGAAGCTGGTGACTGAGTTTGGTAAAGTGTGTGAAAGAAGAAAGTTAAGAGTAAATGTGAATAAGAGCAAGGTAATTAGGTACAGTAGGGTTGAGGGTCAAGTCAATTGGGAGGTAAGTTTGGAGAAAAACTGGAGGAAGTAAAGTATTTTAGATATCTGGGAGTGGATCTGGCAGCGGATGGAACCATGGAAGCGGAAGTGGATCATAGGGTGGGGGAGGGGGCGAAAATTCTGGGGGCCTTGAAGAATGTGTGGAAGTCGAGAACATTATCTCGGAAGGCAAAAATGGGTATGTTTGAAGGAATAGTGGTTCCAACAATGTTGTATGGTTGCGAGGCGTGGGCTATGGATAGAGTTGTGCGCAGGAGGATGGATGTGCTGGAAATGAGATGTTTGAGGACAATGTGTGGTGTGAGGTGGTTTGATCGAGTAGTAACGTAAGGGTAAGAGAGATGTGTGGAAATAAAAAGAGCGTGGTTGAGAGAGCAGAAGAGGGTGTTTTGAAATGTTTTGGGCACATGGCGAGAATGAGTGAGGAAAGATTGACCAAGAGGATATATGTGTCGGAGGTGGAGGGAACGAGGAGAAGTGGGAGACCAAATTGGAGGTGGAAAGATGGAGTGAAAAAGATTTTGTGTGATCGGGGCCTGAACATGCAGGAGGGTGAAAGGAGGGCAAGGAATAGAGTGAATTGGATCGATGTGGTATACCGGGGTTGACGTGCTGTCAGTGGATTGAATCAGGGCATGTGAAGCGTCTGGGGTAAACCATGGAAAGCTGTGTAGGTATGTATATTTGCGTGTGTGGACGTATGTATATACATGTGTATGGGGGTGGGTTGGGCCATTTCTTTCGTCTGTTTCCTTGCGCTACCTCGCAAACGCGGGAGACAGCGAGAAAGCAAAAAAAAAAAAAAAAATACATATATATATATATATATATATATATATATATATATATATATATATATATATATATATATATATATATATATATATGTATGTGTGTGTGTGTGTGTGTGCAAACAAAGATTTAGATTAGAGGCACTGTAAATATCAAATTCTCTCGCCGTAACACACAAAAAGTAATTACAGAAGCAGCGTGTGATGTGACGCGCCGGCCGGTGTAACGCAGTGGTAGTGGTGAGGGGCAGCGCCCTCCTGCTGGTCTTGGGTGATAAATTGTCCAGATTTAGTTTTTGTCCAGTGGGGCAAAAATCCCCTGGTGCTGCAACACCAGCCATATCTCTCTCTCTCTCTCTCTCTCTCTCTCTCTCTCTCTCACACACACACACACACTCACACACACACACAGACACTGCAGTGGACGTCAATTTCCCCTCCCTAGCTCGGGTTCCTGTCCCACGCATACATGGGATGCTGGCATCATTCAGTCCGACACAAGCACACATTCTCCACCTCACACATAAAATACTAGACAACATGTAACTCACACAAGCATACATTCTCCACCTCTCACATAACACTAAACAACATGTAACTCACACAAGCACACATTCTCCACCTCTCACATAACATTAGACAACATGTAACTCGCACAAGCACACATTCTCCACCCCACACATAACGCTAGACAACATGTAACTCACACAAGCACATATTCTCTACCCCACACATAACACTAGACAACATGTAACTCACACAAGCACACATTCTCCACCCCACACATAACACTAGACAACATGTAACTCACACAAGCACACATTCTCCACCCCACACATAACACTAGACAACATGTAACTCACACAAGCACACATTCTCCACCTCACACATAACACTAGACAACATGTAACTCACACAAGCACACATTCTCCACCCCACACATAACACTAGACAACATGTAACTCACACAAGCACACATTCTCCACCTCACACATAACACTAGATAACATGTAACTCACACAAGCACACATTCTCCACCTCACACATAACACTAGACAACATGTAACTCACACAAGCACACATTCTCCACCTCACACATAACACTAGACAACATGTAACTCACACAAGCACACATTCTCCACCTCACACATAACACTAGATAACATGTAACTCACACAAGCACACATTCTCCACCCCACACATAACACTAGACAACATGTAACTCACACAAGCACACATTCTCCACCCCACACATAACACTAGACAACATGTAACTCACACAAGCACACATTCTCCACCCCACACATAACACTAGACAACATGTAACTCACACAAGCACACATTCTCCACCTCACACATAACACTAGACAACATGTAACTCACACAAGCACACATTCTCCACCTCACACATAACACTAGACAACATGTAACTCACACAAGCACACATTCTCCACCCCACACATAACACTAGACAACATGTAACTCACACAAGCACACATTCTCCACCCCACACATAACACTAGACAACATGTAACTCACACAAGCACACATTCTCCACCTCACACATAACACTAGAAAACATGTAACTCACACAAGCACACATTCTCCACCCCACACATAACACTAGACAACATGTAACTCACACAAGCACACATTCTCCACCCCACACATAACACTAGACAACATGTAACTCACACAAGCACACATTCTCCACCCCACACATAACACTAGACAACATGTAACTCACACAAGCACACATTCTCCACCCACACATAACACTAGACAACATGTAACTCACACAAGCACACATTCTCCACCCCACACATAACACTAGACAACATGTAACTCACACAAGCACACATTCTCCACCCCACACATAACACTAGACAACATGTAACTCACACAAGCACACATTCTCCACCTCACACATAACACTAGACAACATGTAACTCACACAAGCACACATTCTCCACCCCACACATAACACTAGACAACATGTAACTCACACAAGCACATATTCTCTACCCCACACATAACACTAGACAACATGTAACTCACACAAGCACACATTCTCCACCCCACACATAACACTAGACAACATGTAACTCACACAAGCACATATTCTCTACCCCACACATAACACTAGACAACATGTAACTCACACAAGCACATATTCTCCACCCCACACATAACACTAGACAACATGTAACTCACACAAGCACACATTCTCCACCCCACACATAACACTAGACAACATGTAACTCACACAAGCACGCATTCTCCACCCCACACATAACACTAGACAACATGTAACTCACACAAGCACACATTCTCCACCCCACACATAACACTAGACAACATGTAACTCACACAAGCACATATTCTCTACCCCACACATAACACTAGACAACATGTAACTCACACAAGCACACATTCTCCACCCCACACATAACACTAGACAACATGTAACTCACACAAGCACACATTCTCCACCTCACACATAACACTAGACAACATGTAACTCACACAAGCACACATTCTCCACCCCACACATAACACTAGACAACATGTAACTCACACAAGCACATATTCTCTACCCCACACATAACACTAGACAACATGTA
Source organism: Panulirus ornatus (assembly GCF_036320965.1). Lineage (NCBI taxonomy): Eukaryota > Metazoa > Arthropoda > Malacostraca > Decapoda > Palinuridae > Panulirus > Panulirus ornatus. The sequence goes on from NC_092261.1 coordinate 29,132,453, forward strand.
ACTCACACAAGCACACATTCTCCACCCCACACATAACACTAGACAACATGTAACTCACACAAGCACATATTCTCTACCTCACACATAACACTAGACAACATGTAACTCACACAAGCACACATTCTCCACCTCACACATAACACTAGACATGTTACCTCACACGACTTCGCTTTTTTTCTAAAATCTACATTTCCCTGCGGTGAACGCTACGTGCCAGCCCTGCATAACTGCAAAATCTTGATATAGGTTGAGCAAATTAAATGATCTAATCCCGTGAGTGTTAGAACTCCCTCCCCGCACTGTATAAAAGATGGGGTTCCACGAGTGTAGAACCCTATCTGTAGTGCTGGGTGTGGGGTCCTACGATGATAGAACTCTCTCTCTCTCTCTCTCTCTCTCTCTCTCTCTCTCTCTCTCTCTCTCTCTCTCTCTCTCTCTCTCTCTCTCTCTCTCTCTCTCTCTCTCTCTCTCTCTCTCTCTCTCTCTGTATTGTACAAAATATGGGGTCCAATGAGTATAGAACACCCCCCCCCTCTTCCCGCCTAACTGTATAAGAATGGGGTTCCATGAGTTTAGAACTCTCTCCCAATACTGTGGAAAAGATGGGGACTCACGAATGTAGAACTCTCTCTCATATTGTAGAAAAGATTGGAGGTTACACGAAGATAGATCTTCCTCCACATACCGCACAAAAGATGTGTCCAACAAAGGTAGAACTCTCTCCCTACTGCACAAAATAGAACTCCTGCTTCCTCTACAAACGATGGGGTCTCACGAGTGTAGAACTCACTCCCCATATTTTAGAACTCTCCATATGTACAGAAGATAGGGTCCCACCGGTGTAAACCTCGCTCCCCATTCTGCACAAAAATGGGGTCCTATGAATGTAGGATGTCTCTCCATACTGTATAAAGAGGTAATAACACGCGTTGACTTCTCATGACGTAGTTTCGCCGTTCGTGGTCATTCTTTGTTTGGAAAAGATATCTTAAAATCCCTCAGTGTCTGTGTCCACTCCTCTCTTCCCTCCACACAGGATACTTATATTTCTTTAGTAATATTATTGTTATAATCATAATTTACAAGTATCCTTATTATTAGTGTTATGATTTTCATCATTATGAATTTTACTATTTCTATTATTATTGTCATTTTTATTATCATTGTTGTTGTCACTATTATTAATGATATTATGAAAGCAAGACATAAACTAAATTCTCTCAGAACGTTTACTGGTACAACATTTGGACAAGAAAAAGAACCCCTCAGTTTCCCAGCGAATATATCATCCGCTCCACCCTAACCTACGCCTCACCTGCCTGGCCATCCATCCCTTCAAAAGTAATAGAACAAATCAGCAAAAAACACACAAAACAAAGCATTCATAACCATCACTAGCTGCATAGCAACTACAAACACTCACTGTCTGCAAAACGAAACAAAGTTCCTTTTAGTAGAATCACATCTTAGTATGCTAGGTACTGCATCCTTTGAAACATCCCCAGCCAGACCACTCCATAACTCCCACCAGCTACCAAGTATATAGGAAATACGTATCCCAGCCTCACCCTTCAGTAACCTCTACTCACATATACCCAACTCACAACGTATTTGATACTGACAAAACTCAATCAACATGAAATGACCCGACAAGCACCACAGCGCCACTCTCTCAACATAATATTAAACACCACACCTGTGAGACACCGCAGACGTCTGCTCTCTGGACGTCATCCATCTTTACATTACAAATCCTGAGTCAACACATCACAAGACATCACAGGCCCAAGATGTGACTTACGTACTGAAGACGAGAAACCTATCCACACATCACAAGACATCACAGGCCCAAGATGTTACTTACGTACTGAAGACGAGAAACCTATCAACACATCACAAGACATCACATGCCCAAGATGTGACTTACGTACTGAAGACGAGAAACCTATAAGTAAGTCACCACCCTTCACACTAACATAAGTCATCACCCTTACACTATCATAAGACATTACCATTTGCACTATCTAGGTAAGTCATTACACTTCACACTACGATAAGAAGTCATCCCTCTTCACACTACCATAAGTCACCACCATTTGTACTACCATATGCAAGTCATCACACTTCACACTGCCATAAGTAAGTCATCACACTTCACACTACCATAAGTAAGCCATCACACTTCACACTACCATAAGTCACCACCATTTGTACTACCATATGCAAGTCATCACACTTCACACTGCCATAAGTAAGTCATCACACTTCACACTACCATAAGTAAGCCATCACACTTCACACTACCATAAGTAAGTCATCACACTTCACACTACCATAAGTAAGTCATGACACTTCACACTACCATAAGTAAGTCATCCCCATTCACACTACCATAAGTAAGCCATCACTCTTCACACTACCATAAGTCACCACCATTTGTACTACCATATGCAAGTCATTACACTTCACACTGCCATAAGTAAGTCATCCCCCTTCACACTACCATAAGTAAGTCATCACACTTCACACTACCATAAGTCACCACCATTTGTACTACCATATGCAAGTCATTACACTTCACACTGCCATAAGTAAGTCATCCCCCTTCACACTACCATAAGTAAGTCATCACACTTCACACTACCATAAGTCACCACCATTTGCACCGTCATAAGCAAGTCATCACACTTCACACTACCATAAGTAAGTCATCACACTTCACACTACCATAAGTAAGTCATCACACTTCACACTACCATAAGTAAGTCATCACACTTCACACTGCCTTAACTCGTCACCAGTTACATCGCCACAAACATATGATCACAATGCCGTGTGTTAACATATGGATGCCAGACTCATAGATCACTACCAACTTGTTGTTGTAGTAATACTTCGCTAAATAAGACTGTTAGCAGCGCCCCCTCCCAGCTATCGCTGGGACTGACAAGAAATCGTTGGTCATCGTCTGATATAACGAAATTTGTGAAACGCTGGAACCTAATGGCTATTCAGAGCTTTTGAGCAAGAGAAAGATACTCAAACACTTTAAACTATTTACGAAGAACTGTCTATTCTGACTTACTTTAAAACTACTGAGACTTTAATTCTAATTCACGTCTCACTACACCTCGCCCACCTAAACTTTCTTCCTGGACAGCTTCAAACTTAGGTAATGCTGTTCCTTGAGACAGTCATTACAGAAACTGCCTCACGGACGTGGGGCGGAGGCCTGGGTGAGGAAGAAGACCTCAGGACCAGACAAGACTAGCGAAGGGTTGTAAACATTGTGGCTCCTCCACACACACAACACACACACACACGCTCCTGCACAAGAGGTATAGACCCTCCCTATGGCCCAGGAAAACTATACTATAATACTGAATTTTCTGAAAAAAAACCCCGAATTATTTACCAGGGCAGCCATGCCTCACATACAGAGAAACGTGAGAGTCAGAACACAGACGAACACAGAGACAGAGCGAGGAGGAAACCCACTGTGGTGGCATCAAAAACCTCCACACATCACTAACACGTCGGGAGTGACAGTAAAAGGCCACATGTTGGCCTCCACCGGCCCGGCCAGAGCCTCAGGATGGCCACCGTCTACATCAACATGACGTGAAGGTTTCTTGTTATGGCCGACCAAAGAGAAAGAACTTAGTACATACAGACGGGATATTGGTTACAAACTATATGGTAAAACATTGTATATATATATATATACATATGAATATATATATATATATATATATATATATATATATATATATATATATATATATATATATATATATATATATATATATATATATATATATATATGTATATATATATATATATATATATATATATATATATATATATATATATATATATATATATTTTTTTTTATACTTTGTCGCTGTCTCCCGCGTTTGCGAGGTAGCGCAAGGAAACAGACGAAAGAAATGGCCCAACCCCCCCCATACACATGTACATACACACGTCCACACACGCAAATATACATACCTACACAGCTTTCCATGGTTTACCCCGGACGCTTCACATGCCTTGATTCAATCCACTGACAGCACGTCAACCCCTGTATACCACATCACTCCAATTCGCTCTATTTCTTGCCCTCCTTTCACCCTCCTGCATGTTCAGGCCCCGATCACACAAAATCCTTTTCACTACATCTTTCCACCTCCAATTTGGTCTCCCTCTTCTCCTCGTTCCCTCCACCTCCGACACATATATCCTCTTGGTCAATCTTTCCTCACTCATTCTCTCCATGTGCCCAAACCATTTCAAAACTCCCTCTTCTGCTCTCTCAACCACGCTCTTTTTATTTCCACACATCTCTCTTACCCTTACGTTACTTACTCGATCAAACCACCTCACACCACACATTGTCCTCAAACATCTCATTTCCAGCACATCCACCCTCCTGCGCACAACTCTATCCATAGCCCACGCCTCGCAACCATACAACATTGTTGGAACCACTATTCCTTCAAACATACCCATTTTTGCTTTCCGGGATAATGTTCTCGACTTCCACACATTTTTCAAGGCTCCCAAAATTTTCGCCCCCTCCCCCACCCTATGATCCACTTCCGCTTCCATGGTTCCATCCGCTGACAGATCCACTCCCAGATATCTAAAACACTTCACTTCCTATATATATATATATATATATATATATATATATATATATATATATATATATATATATATATATATATATATATATATATATATATATATATATATATATATGTACCTTCCACAGAGCATCTCTATCAACTCTATCATAAGCCTTCCCCAGATTCATAAATGCTACCTACAAATCCATTTGTTTTTCTAAGTATTTCTCACATACATTATTCAAAGCAAACACCTGATCCACACATCCTCTACCACTTCTGAAACCACACTGCTCTTCCCCAATTTGATGCTCTGTACATGCCTTCACCCTCTCAATCAATACCCTCCCATATAATTTACCAGGAATACTCAACAAACTTATACCTCTGAAATTTGAGCACTCACTCTTTCCCCTTTGCCTTTGCACAATGGCACTATGCACGCATTCCGCCAATCCTCAGGCATCTCACCATGAGTCATACATACATTAAATAACCTTACCAACCAGTCAATAATACAGTCACCCCCTTTTTTAATAAATTCCACTGCAATACCATCCAAACCTGCTGCCTTGCCGGCTTTCATCTTCCGCAAAGCTTTTACTACCTCTTCTCTGTTTACCAAATCATTTTCCCTAACCCTCTCACTTTGCACACCACCTCGACCAAAACACCCTATATCTGCCACTCTATCATCAAACACATTCAACAAACCTTCAAAATACTCACTCCATCTCCTTCTCACATCACTACTACTTGTTATCACCTCTCCATTTGCGCCCTTCACTGAAGTTCCCATTTGCTCCCTTGTCTTACGCACTTTATTTACCTCCTTCCAGAACATCTTTTTATTCTCCCTAAAATTTAATGATACTCTATATATATATATATATATATATATATATATATATATATATTATCCCTGGGGATACGGGAGAAAGAATACTTCCCACGTATTCCCTGCGTGTCGTAGAAGGCGACTAAAAGAAAAGGGAGCGGGGGGCTGGAAATCTTCCCCTCTCAATTTTTTTTTTCTTTTTTTTTTTTTTCCAAAGGAAGGAACAGAGAAGGGGGCCGGGTGGGGATGTTTCCTCAGAGGCCCAGTCCTCTGTTCTTAACGCTACCTCGCCGAGGCGGGAAATGGCGAATAGAACGAAAGAAAAGAAAAACAGTGTGGTTTCAGAAGTGGTAGAGGATGTGTGGATCAGGTGTTTGCTTTGAAGAATGTATGTGAGAAATACTTAGAAAAGCAAATGGATTTGTATGTAGCATTTATGGATCTGGAGAAGGCATATGATAGAGTTGATAGAGATGCTCTGTGGAAGGTATTAAGAATATATGGTGTGGGAGGAAAGTTGTTAGAAGTTGTTAGAACAAGGAGAAGAGGGAGACCAAATTGGAGGTGGAAAGATAGAGTGAAAAAGATTTTGTGTGATCGGGGCATGAACCTGCAGGAGGGTGAAAGGAGGGCAAGGAATAGAGTGAATTGGAGCGATGTGGTATACCGGGGTTGACGTGCTGTCAGTGGATTGAAGCAAGGCATGTGAAGCGTCTGGGGTAAACCATGGAAAGCTGTGTAGGTATGTATATTTGCGTGTGTGGACGCATGTATATACATGTATATGGGGGGGGGTTGGGCCATTTCTTTCGTCTGTTTCCTTGCGCTACCTCGCAAACGCGGGAGACAGCGACAAAGTATAAAATATATATATATATATATATATATATATATATATATATATATATATATATATACTTAGAAAAGCAAATGGATTTGTGTGTAGCATTTATGGATCGAGGATGTAAGGCATGTGTACGTGTAGGAAGAGAGGAAAGTGATTGGTTCTCAGTGAATGTAGGTTTGCGGCGGGTGTGTGTGATGTCTCCATGGTTGTTTAATTTGTTTATGGATGGGGTTGTTAGGGAGGTGAATGCAAGAGTTTTGGAAAGAGGGGCAAGTATGAAGTCTGTTGGGGATGAGAGAGCTTGGGAAGTGAGTCAGTTGTTGTTCGCTGATGATACAGCGCTGGTGGCTGATTCATGTGAGAAACTGCAGAAGCTGGTGACTGAGTTTGGTAAAGTGTGTGGAAGAAGAAAGTTAAGAGTAAATGTGAATAAGAGCAAGGTTATTAGGTACAGTAGGGTTGAGGGTCAAGTCAATTGGGAGGTGAGTTTGAATGGAGAAAAACTGGAGGAAGTGAAGTGTTTTAGATATCTGGGAGTGGATCTGGCAGCGGATGGAACCATGGAAGCGGAAGTGGATCATAGGGTGGGGGAGGGGGCGAAAATTCTAGGGGCCTTGAAGAATGTGTGGAAGTCGAGAACATTATCTCGGAAAGCAAAAATGGGTATGTTTGAAGGAATAGTGGTTCCAACAATGTTGTATGGTTGCGAGGCGTGGGCTATGGATAGAGTTGTGCGCAGGAGGATGGATGTGCTGGAAATGAGATGTTTGAGGACAATGTGTGGTGTGAGGTGGTTTGATCGAGTGAGTAACGTAAGGGTAAGAGAGATGTGTGGAAATAAAAAGAGCGTGGTTGAGAGAGTAGAAGAGTGTGTTTTGAAGTGGTTTGGGCACATGGAGAGGATGAGTGAGGAAAGATTGACCAAGAGGATATATGTGTCGGAGGTGGAGGGAGCAAGGAGAAGAGGGAGACCAAATTGGAGGTGGAAAGATGGAGTGAAAAAGATTTTGTGTGATCGGGGCCTGAACATGCAGGAGGGTGAAAGGAGGGCAAGGAATAGAGTGAATTGGAGCGATGTGGTATACCGGGGTTGACGTGCTGTCAGTGGATTGAATCAAGGCATGTGAAGCGTCAGGGGTAAACCATGGAAAGCTGTGTAGGTATGTATATTTGCGTGTGTGGACGCATGTATATGCATGTATATGGGGGGGGGTTGGGCCATTTCTTTCGTCTGTTTCCTTGCGCTACCTCGCAAACGCGGGAGACAGCGACAAAGTATAAAAAATATATATATATATATATATATATATATATATATATATATATATATATATATATATATATATATATATATATATATATATATATATATATATATATATATATATATATATATATATATATATATATATATATATATACTTAGAAAAGCAAATGGATTTGTGTGTAGCATTTATGGATCTGGAGAAGGCATATGATAGAGTTGATAGAGATGCTCTGTGGAAGGTATTAAGAATATATGGTGTGGGAGGAAAGTTGTTAGAAGCAGTGAAAAGTTTTTATCGATGATGTAAGGCATGTGTACGTGTAGGAAGAGAGGAAAGTGATTGGTTCTCAGTGAATGTAGGTTTGCGGCAGGGGTGTGTGATGTCTCCATGGTTGTTTAATTTGTTTATGGATGGGGTTGTTAGGGAGGTAAATGCAAGAGTTTTGGAAAGAGGGGCAAGTATGAAGTCTGTTGGGGATGAGAGAGCTTGGGAAGTGAGTCAGTTGTTGTTCGCTGATGATACAGCGCTGGTGGCTGATTCATGTGAGAAACTGCAGAAGCTGGTGACTGAGTTTGGAAAAGTGTGTGGAAGAAGAAAGTTAAGAGTAAATGTGAATAAGAGCAAGGTTATTAGGTACAGTAGGGTTGAGGGTCAAGTCAATTGGGAGGTGAGTTTGAATGGAGAAAAACTGGAGGAAGTGAAGTGTTTTAGATATCTGGGAGTGGATCTGGCAGCGGATGGAACCATGGAAGCGGAAGTGGATCATAGGGTGGGGGAGGGGGCGAAAAATCTGGGGGCCTTGAAGAATGTGTGGAAGTCGAGAACATTATCCTGGAAAGCAAAAATGGGTATGTTTGAAGGAATAGTGGTTCCAACAATGTTGTATGGTTGCGAGAAGTGGGCTATGGATAGAGTTGTGCGCAGGAGGATGGATGTGCTGGAAATGAGATGTTTGAGGACAATGAGTGGTGTGAGGTGGTTTGATCGAGTGAGTAATGTAAGGGTAAGAGAGATGTGTGGAAATAAAAAGAGCGTGGTTGAGAGAGCAGAAGAGGGTGTTTTGAAGTGGTTTGGGCACATGGAGAGGATGAGTGAGGAAAGATTGACCAAGAGGATATATGTGTCGGAGGTGGAGGGAACAAGGAGAAGAGGGAGACCAAATTGGAGGTGGAAAGATAGAGTGAAAAAGATTTTGTGTGATCGGGGCATGAACCTGCAGGAGGGTGAAAGGAGGGCAAGGAATAGAGTGAATTGGAGCGATGTGGTATACCGGGGTTGACGTGCTGTCAGTGGATTGAAGCAAGGCATGTGAAGCGTCTGGGGTAAACCATGGAAAGCTGTGTAGGTATGTATATTTGCGTGTGTGGACGTATGTATATGCATGTGTATGGGGGGGTTGGGCCATTTCTTTCGTCTGTTTCCTTGCGCTACCTCGCAAACGCGGGAGACAGCGACAAAGTATAATAAATAAAATATAAATATATATATATATATATATATATATATCGAGGATGTAAGGCATGTGTACGTGTAGGAAGAGAGGAAAGTGATTGGTTCTCAGTGAATGTAGGTTTGCGGCGGGTGTGTGTGATGTCTCCATGGTTGTTTAATTTGTTTATGGATGGGGTTGTTAGGGAGGTGAATGCAAGAGTTTTGGAAAGAGGGGCAAGTATGAAGTCTGTTGGGGATGAGAGAGCTTGGGAAGTGAGTCAGTTGTTGTTCGCTGATGATACAGCGCTGGTGGCTGATTCATGTGAGAAACTGCAGAAGCTGGTGACTGAGTTTGGTAAAGTGTGTGGAAGAAGAAAGTTAAGAGTAAATGTGAATAAGAGCAAGGTTATTAGGTACAGTAGGGTTGAGGGTCAAGTCAATTGGGAGGTGAGTTTGAATGGAGAAAAACTGGAGGAAGTGAAGTGTTTTAGATATATGGGAGTGGATCTGGCAGCGGATGGAACCATGGAAGCGGAAGTGGATCATAGGGTGGGGGAGGGGGCGAAAATTCTGGGGGCCTTGAAGAATGTGTGGAAGTCGAGAACATTATCTCGGAAAGCAAAAGTTGGTATGTTTGAAGGAATAGTGGTTCCAACAATGTTGTATGGTTGCGAGGCGTGGGCTATGGATAGAGTTGTGCGCAGGAGGATGGATGTGCTGGAAATGAGATGTTTGAGGACAATGTGTGGTGTGAGGTGGTTTGATCGAGTAAGTAACGTAAGGGTAAGAGAGATGTGTGGAAATAAAAAGAGCGTGGTTGAGAGAGCAGAAGAGGGTGTTTTGAAATGGTTTGGGCACATGGAGAGAATGAGTGAGGAAAGATTGACCAAGAGGATATATGTGTCGGAGGTGGAGGGAACGAGGAGAAGAGGGAGACCAAATTGGAGGTGGAAAGATGGAGTGAAAAAGATTTTGTGTGATCGGGGCCTGAACATGCAGGAGGGTGAAAGGAGGGCAAGGAATAGAGTGAATTGGAGCGATGTGGTATACCGGGATTGACGTGCTGTCAGTGGATTGAATCAAGGCATGTGAAGCGTCTGGGGTAAACCATGGAAAGCTGTGTAGGTATGTATATTTGCGTGTGTGGACGTATGTATATACCTATGTATGGGGGTGGGTTGGGCCATTTCTTTCGTCTGTTTCCTTGCGCTACCTCGCAAACTCGGGAGACAGCGACAAAGCAAAAAAAAAAAAAAAAAAAAAAAAAAAAAATATATATATATATATATATATATATATATATATATATATATATATATATATATATATATATATATATATATATATATATATATATATATATATATACGTATATATATATATATATATATATATATATATATATATATATATATATATATATATATATATATATATATATATATATATATATATATATATATATATATATACGTATATTATCCCTGGGGATAGGGGAGAAAGAATACTTCCCACGTATTCCCTGCGTGTCGTAGAAGGCGACTAAAAGGGAAGGGAGCGGGGGCCTGGAAATCCTCCCCTCTCATTTTTTTTTTTTATCTTTTTCAAAAGAAGGAACAGAGAAGGGGGCCAGGTGAGGATATTCCCTCAAAGGCCCAGTCCTCTGTTCTTAACGCTACCTCGCTAATGCGGGAAATGGCGAATAGTATGAAAGAAAAGAAAAGAAATATATATATATATATATATATATATATATATATATATATATATATATATATATATGCACAAAAATTCATACTGATGAGTTTCATGACAGTATCTGCTTATGACAAGTAAGGAAAATGAAGCACAAAAATTTCCAAGCTCTTTCGTGAAATATGACACCCTCAGGGGAGAGCAGAGAAGTGTGGGAAACATTCACTACACAACGAATATATGTGGACGGAGGAAATGTGTTGTGTCAGGTCACTTGTTATGTCTGGCTTCCAGCTGGAGGCCGAGCATCGCGCCTGTCATAACACTTATGTGGTCAAAATATATTCAACTGTATGCAAATCTTTTTAACGAAAAAAGGCATCTAAATGATAGTCTTTCACTAGCATTCATTCTTCAAGTATCTATATGTGTGGTGAGGGATTCAATTATAATTCTATATCTCAGAGAGCTAGAAGACTTGACTGAAGAAGAAATCGTCCAGTTGATACAGTGGTGATCATTCTTACCGCGTAAATAAGACACTGGAAACCTGTCCCATCTTCACATAATCTTTATGTTGTTTAAGGCGAGCAGAAAAATCTTCGCCAGATGTCTTATGTGAAACATATTACAGTCTTTGTGAGGTACTGTGCACACACAGCCTACTGTATGACCTGGTGAGTATTTGACTGGATTATTCATAACAGTATCGCCATTGGTGAAGGTTTGAGGGTCTGTTATGGAGGGCAGAGGTCCGAGATGTGGCCTGGTGGTGGTAAGGAGGGAGATCTGAGAGGCTGTAGTTAGTGGTACGTGTCAGGTCTCTTACAGTTGGTGTGGTAGATTCAACTATGTCTTTCAATATCAATTCTAGTGTGGGAGATGCTATTGCTTGGTTCAGCTATGATTTCCAGGGTTTGAGCGATCTGGTGCATCGTATAATTATTCTTTGGTTTATGCTTTATTCTTAATTAGTCTCTTGGTATATCAGACCGTCTTAGCGAGGTGGTCTGTGGTGGTAGGAACCATTCTTAACTAGCTGGTCTGCGGTGGTAGGAACCATTCTTAACTAGCTGGTCTGCGGTGGTAGGAACCGTGAACAGTTCTCTCCTCCATCAACGCGTCGTAATTATATTCATCTGTTGTTATCTGTTCTGTTGGTGAGTTTCCTGCATAGAGTGTGTCTCCAGCCCGGGCCTGAGGCTGATAAATACTCTTGTTTCATTATTTACGATTTGGTTTGAAAGGTGAGGTCATTTCCTAGTGTGGCAGCCCATGGCTGTGGCTGGGAACCGTCCCTCAGAGTGCACACACATTTGTGGCTGTTGGTTCCGTAACCTCTCATGTATGGTCGTGTTCAGTACACAGTGCAGCCCTCCCATGTGTGGTCGGGTTTAGCACACAGTGCAGCCCTCCCATGTGTGGTCGGGTTTAGCACACAGTGCAGCCCTCCCATGTGTGGTCGTGTTCAGCACACAGTGCAAACCTCCCATGTGTGGTCGGGTTTAGCACACAGTGCAAACCTCCCATGTGTGGTCGGGTTTAGCACACAGTGCAACCCTCCCATGTGTGGTCGGGTTTAGCACACAGTGCAACCCTCTCATGTATGGTCGTGTTCAGCACACAGTGCAAACCTCCCATGTGTGGTCGTGTTCAGCACACAGTGCAACCCTCCCATGTGTGGTCGGGTTTAGTACACAGTGCAAACCTCCCATGTGTGGTCGGGTTTAGCACACAGTGCAACCCTCTCATGTATGGTCGTGTTCAACACAGAGTGCAACCCTCCCATATGTGGTCGGGTTTAGCACACAGTGCAACCCTCTCATGTGTGGTCGGGTTTAGCACACAGTGCAACCCTCTCATGTGTGGTCGGGTTTAGCACACAGTGCAACCCTCTCATGTGTGGTCGGGTTTAGCACACAGTGCAAACCTCCCATGTGTGGTCGGGGTTAGCACACAGTGCAACCCTCTCATGTATGGTCGTGTTCAACACACAGTGCAACCCTCCCATATGTGGTCGGGTTTAGCACACAGTGCAACCCTCCCATGTGTGGTCGGGTTCAGCTGGGACAGAGTAGCCTTTGTGTCGTGGTGATTGAGTACATACCATATGTAGTATGTTGTCAGAGCAATAGATTATTCAGGCTCAATTGGTTAGCTATTAATATGGAGATGACCTGCATCCAGAGCCTTGCTGGAAGACTTTTTCAGCCATATTTTCCCCTGAGTCCAGCTGGATCCTACCAGTGTTTGATGTCGAGAATCTGAATATGTTAGCAGTGGAACTCTTCGGTTCATCTTGATCGTGGTTTGTGCTGTCTTTGATGCCATCTGGACAGTGATCATGTAAGAGATTTGATGTTATGTACGATGATGGGTCGGCAACAGTTCATGACTGGTGGGCCACAAGATGATGAGAGCTAAACTGTTTTTTTTAGATTGTTGAATGATGTTGCCTTTGCAAATGGCTTCGTGATTCGTTTGTCGCTGAAAGGCTTTCGGCTCAGTATTTCATGGTGAAGTCTACGGCCAGATTACCTGGTTCAGTAAGATTAAGTTGCAGGTTTTTATCAAATATCTGGATATTGAAGGCATCATCTACACTCACCTATAACCTCAACACATTAAACCTCTAGATTCCCAATGTGGGACGGGGAGTGTAGGGGAGGTAGAATACTCCCCACGTAGTAACCCTGCATGTTCTATAAGGGCGAGTAAGATGTGCAGGAAGGATGGTTCAGTAGCCCTTCCTTCCCGGGCTCCAGAGGGAACCAAGCCGAGGTTATTCTTTTTCCTCCAAGGCCCAGACATCTCTACCTGCCGCTCCCGTTATTACATTTACCCTGTGTATATGTGAGGATTTCTTTACCTTTTCTGAGACGAGAAAAACAAGATTTATGGCAATTGGATTTAGAGGGACTTCAGCTTTTTAGGATAGCAATATATATATATATATATATATATATATATATATATATATATATATATATATATATATATATATATATATATATCCCTATGAGTCCACGGGGAAAATGAAACACGAAAAGTTCCCAAGTGCACTTTCCTGTAATAATCACATCATCAGGGGAGAAACAAGAGAGGAATATAACAGTTAGTTGATATCCATCCTAGCTTCGTGGTAGAGGATGTGTGGATCAGGTGTTTGTTTTGAAAAATGTATGTGAGAAATACTTGGAAAAGCAAATGGATTTGTATGTAGCATTTATGGATCTGGAGAAGACATATGATAGAGTTGATAGAGATGCTCTGTGGAAGGTATTAAGAATATATGGTGTGGGAGGCAAGTTGTTAGAAGCAGTGAAAAGTTTTTATCGAGGATGTATGGTATGTGTACGTGTAGGAAGAGAGGAAAGTGATTGGTTCTCAGTGAATGTAGGTTTGCGGCAGGGGTGTGTGATGTCTCCATGGTTGTTTAATTTGTTTATGGATGGGGTTGTTAGGGAGGTGAATGCAAGAGTTTTGGAAAGAGGGGCAAGTATGAAGTCTGTTGGGGATGAGAGAGCTTGGGAAGTGAGTCAGTTGTATTTCGCTGATGATACAACGCTGGTGGCTGATTCATGTGAGAAACTGCAGAAGCTGGTGACAGAGTTTGGTAAAGTGTGTGAAAGAAGAAAGTTAAGAGAAAATGTGAATAAGAGCAAGGTTATTAGGTACAGTAGGGTTAAGGGTCAAGTCAGTTGGGAGGTAAGTTTGAATGGAGAAAAACTGGAGGAAGTAAAGTGTTTTAGATATCTGGGAGTGGATCTGGCAGCGGATGGAACCATGGAAGCGGAAGTGGATCATAGGGTGGGGGAGGGGGTGAAAATCCTGGGAGCCTTGAAGAACGTGTGGAAGTCGAGAACATTATCTCGGAAAGCAAAAATGGGTATGTTTGAAGGAAGAGTGGTTCCAACAATGTTGTATGGTTGCGAGGCGTGGGCTATGGATAGAGTTGTGCGCAGGAGGATGGATGTGCTGGAAATGAGATGTTTGAGGACAATGTGTGGTGTGAGGTGGTTTGATCGAGTAAGTAACGTAAGGGTAAGAGAGATGTGTGGAAATAAAAAGAGCGTGGTTGAGAGAGCAGAAGAGGGTGTTTTGAAATGGTTTGGGCACATGGAGAGAATGAGTGAGGAAAGATTGACCAAGAGGAAATATGTGTCGGAGGTGGAGGGAACGAGGAGAAGTGGGAGACCAAATTGGAGGTGGAAAGATGGAGTGAAAAGATTTTGTGTGATCGGGGCCTGAACATGCAGGAGGGTGAAAGGAGGGCAAGGAATAGAGTGAATTGGAGCGATGTGGTATACCGGGGTTGACGTGCTGTCAGTGGATTGAATCAAGGCATGTGAAGCGTCCGGGGTAAACCATGGAAAGCTGTGTAGGTATGTATATTTCTGTGTGTGGACGTGTGTATGTACATGTGTATGGGGGGGGTTGGGCCATTTCTTTCGTCTGTTTCCTTGCGCTACCTCGCAAACGCGGGAGACAGCGACAAAGTATAAAAAAAAAAAAAAAAATATATATATATATATATATATATATATATATATATATATATATATATATATATATATATATATATATATATATATATATATATATATATATATATAAATATATATATATATATATATATATATATATATATATATATATATATATATATATATATATATATATATATATATATAGAGAGAGAGAGAGAGAGAGAGAGAGAGTGAGAGAGAGAGAGTGAATTGGAGCGATGTGGTATACCGGGGTTGACGTGCTGCCGGTGGATTGAATCAGGGCATGTGAAGCGTCTGGTGTAAACCATGGAAAGCTGTGTAGGTATGTATATTTGCGTGTGTGGACGTATGAATATACATGTGTATGGGGGTGGGTTGGGCCATTTCTTTCGTCTGTTTCCTTGCGCTACCTCGCAAACGCGGGAGACAGCGACAAAGCAAAAAAAAAAAAAAAAATATATATATATATATATATATATGTAGAGTGAAGACATTGTACAAGATACGGGGCAACACGAGTATATAACTCTCTCTCCGTAGCGCGCGAATAGTAATCACACACACACGAATATACAACTCCCTTCCCGTACACTGGAAATTGGTAATTATAAATTGGTAATTTCACACATAGGTAGAAGGTGGGAAGCAACCACCGAACACGGAGGGTATATGACTACCACAAAATGAGCAGCACGAAAGTGGCTGTCAGGGTTCCCTCCCTGGGCCAGGTTGCTGTAGATAGATAGATAGATGTTTATTGACCACAAAAAAAATTACATTTGGAATTATGAATTTTAATAATTGTCATTTACTCTAACTTAAGAAATAAGATTTACATAAGAACAGAAATACAGTGTTATATAAGATGATCATAGGCAATACTAAACCTACAAGTGTATCCTTTGGTTCAGTAATGTACTGCAGCTGAACACAACACACATGATAGTATACACCAAATATCATACTTGAGTAAACTGATATATTTCTATACTTTTCTCTGAAAAAGATTCGGTATTCCGTGGAATGTATGTCAGACTAGATCGTCCTTGGTGTTTTCGGCAAGTAAATCGTCTAGAACAGATACATTAAACTGTTGGGGTAAGCTCTGTGTCTGAGGCCAGTTTACGATAACGTGACGGTCAGTTGGAGCCTCGTCACAGGTGTACACCTGATCTTCACCTGCCAGGCGGCCTCGCGAGGTCCAGCGGCCTCACTTGACATCCAGGGAGTGTGCACTGACCCCCTCCATCCCTCACTCCGCGTCCAGGATATTCGCCCCAGTTCACCTCCATCTGTTATTGTATTACAAATGTCGTGAACAATACAGTTAGGGTCGACGATATAGATCACACCTACTCAACACTGGGTCGGCAATATCTCGTTTCATGGCGTTAATTGCATTTTGTTCATTATCCACCTCATTGAATATCAGGCCTGTCACACACCCCATGTGTGGCTGTTATAAATTTGATCATAATTACATGGCGTGAACTAATGGGTCATCTTCCATATCATTTAATTCAGTTCATATGTTTTTGAAAAACTCTCGCTGTTTAGCAGTAACTTAATGCGCGGAGGTGTGTGTGTGTGTGTGTGTGTGTGTGTGTGTGTGTATGTCGGGACGGCCAAGTTTCACCATACACAATCATTATCCGTAGCGTTACCAACACCCAACAATTGCTTTATACACCAATTAAACAGCTGCGACATAGATCCCATATCTCCATTCAGCCATAACTCCCAGCCATACAATATACTGGATACACAGCCATACAATATACTGCACACGCTCTCGCTAAATTCTCAAATAACATTCGACAACTTGTAACTCACATGAAATCTATGCTTAACCGTAAATTTTCCTGCGGTGAGCGTTACGCGATAGCGCTGTACAACGGCAAATTTTGGGGATATGTAAAGAAAGTTTAAGAGACGTGGGCCTGCGAGAGTAAAACTCTCTACCAAGAGTCTAAAATTCGATGTTTAACTGGACACAGATCCAGGAGGTGGGGTCCAAGAATGCATAGCTCACTCCCCGTACTGTACATATAGGAACTCACAGAAGAATGCGTATGATGGGATTGACAGAGTGGCCTTGTGAAACGTCCTTGCGAGTGAATGGGTAAAATGAAAAGTTTCTAAATGCAATGAGCAGTATAAAACGGGAGAGTAAGACGTGTGTGCGAGTAGGAACGGAGGAGAGCGAGTGCTTTCCCGTGAAGGTTGGTCTGTGTCAAGGGTATGGGATGTCACCGGGGCTGTTTAATCTGTCTATGGACAAGATGTTAAGCGAGATAAATGGAAGATCGTAGAGCGAAGGTGTATGGTATGGTTGTGGTGGGAGTAGTATTGGGGGTGCGGATATGAGATGTGAATCACTTGCTTTTTGCAGATGACACATCACTGGTGGCAGCCTCCGTAGAGACACCTCGAAGCTGCGCGTCACTTTGAATGAGAGGGAGGACTTAAAAGAAGTGAAGTGGTTTAGATACCAAGGAGTAGACATGGCAGAACCAAAGGGGATATGTTGGGAGACGTGAGGAGAGTAAGACACGAAGACCCGAGCACCATCCTGATAACTCACGTCATCAGAAACACTGAAACAATGAATAAGTGCAAGTTATACAAATACTATGTATATATATATATATATATATATATATATATATATATATATATATATATATATATATATATATATATATATATATATATATATATATATATGAGTGAGGAAAGATTGACAGAGAGAATATATGTCAGAGGTGGAGGGAACGAGGAGAACTAGGAGACCAAATTGGAGGGGAGGGTTGGAGTGAAAAATATTTTGAGTGATCAGGGCCTGAACATGCAGGAGGGTGAAAGGCGGGCAAGGAATAGAGTGAATTGGAACGATGTGGTATACCAGGATCGAAGTGCTGCCAATGGATTGAACCAGGGCATGTGAAGCGTCTGCGGTAAACCATGGAAAGTTCTGTTGGGCCTGGATGTGGAAAGGGAGCTGTGGTTTCGGTGCATTATTACATGACAGCTAGAGACTGAGTGTGAACGAATGTGGCCTTTGTAGTCTTTACTTAGCGCTATCTCATGCGCCTGCTGGGGAAGGGGGTTGTCATTTCGTGTGTGACGGGGTGGCAACGGGAATGAATAAAGGCAGCACGTATGAATTATGTACATGTGTATATATGTATATGTCTGTGTATGTATATAAATATATATATATATATATATATATATATATATATATATATATATATATATATATATATATATATATATATATGTATATATATATATATATATATATATATATATATATATATATATATATATATATATATATATATATAATGTGTACGTTGAAATATATGGGTATGTATATGTGCGTGTGTGGACGTGTATGTATATACATGTTTATGTGGGTGGGTTGGGCCATTCTTTCTTCTGTTTCCTTGCGCTACTTCGCTAACCCGGGAGACAGCGACTTAGTATAATGAATAGATAAAGAATATGAATTTATATATTAAAATCTATAATAATAATGATAATAATGATAATGATAATAATGATAATAATGATAGCAATAATGATGATGATAGTAATAATAATAATAATAATAATAATAATAATAATAATAATAATAATAACAATAATAATAACAATGATAATAATAATGATACTAATAATAATAATAATAATAATAATAATAATAATAATAATAATAATAATAATAATAATAATAATAATAATAATAGATATAATAATAATAATAATAATAATAATAATAATAATAATAATAATAATAATGATAATAATAATGGTAATAATGATAGTAATAATGATAATAATAACGATAATAACAATAATAGATTAAAAGATATAAAGTAAAAGATAAAGATTGTGAAAAAAAATCTATATATTTTTTTCTTTATTTAGGAAACAACAAAGTGTATCGCTGGGCGACGTGTATAACGTAGCCGGTACCTGGCCTTCTGGAGGTGGGCTTAGGCTGTCACGCCTCACACTAGGTGGGTTCAGGCTCTCTTCTTCTTCCCTGGCGTGTGTTCTGTGCTGTGCCGAGCTGCCACGCTTCACACTAGGCAACGAGAAAAGTGCTTTCCATGATGGAATCTCATTGGTTGTAATGTTCCAGGAAACTATGATCTTAGATTCTCCATATTCACTATATTTTTCTGGGACCTTTCAGAATTGATAGTGTTAGGCATCTGATCATTTTGAGTCGTGTTTCAGTAACCTGTCATTATACTTTTTGCATCATCTTATACCCAGTGTCTCAATCTAATATGGTAATCAATTTGAAGGCAAATGGTATTATCAAGTTTAAACAAATACGTAATAAACATATTATTTGATATTCTTGAATTATAATTATATTCACATTTCTTTTTACTTACGTTTATAAACTGTAAGACTGACACCACATACGATCTAGCCGGCTCTCACATACCACTAACGTTACCTATACCCAAGCTGAGTAACCAGTAGGTTAGCCCACAGCAACCCAGCTACGATGGTCACTTCTACCTCGCTTCAGGGATACATACACGTGGGACAAGACGTTTCCACAAGTGTGATGAAAATATTTCCCTCCTTTTTCCTTTTCATTCAGCCGCTCTGGAATATGCAGAAGCATAGCCAGTGGTTTCGGGAGAGACATTTAGAATATTTGAGTTACGAAATGTATCTGAGGATGTACCACAGATGAACGTGAACTGTTGTTTTAGAAACAGCAAGAAATGATGCACTGTATCCATGTAGAATATTCCAGCAATAAGGGGAGTGTATATGCCTGTAGTTAGAAGAGCGGATGTGCCAGCAGTCAGGGAAATGGATGCACCAGCATTCAGGGAAATGGATGAGCCAACAGTCAGGGATATGGATGCACCAGCAGTCAGGGAATGGATGCACCAGCAGTCAGGGGAATGGATGAGCCAGCAGTCAGGGATTGGATGAGCCAGCAGTCAGGGAATGGATGAGCCAGCAGTCAGGGGAATGGATGTGCCAGCAGTCAGGGGAATGGATGAGCCAGCAGTCAGGGAAATGGATGTGCCAGCAGTCAGGGGAATGGATGTGCCAGCAGTCAGGGAATGGATGAGCCAGCAGTCAGGGAATGGATGAGCCAGCAGTCAGGGGAATGGATGAGCCAGCAGTCAGGGGAATGGATGTGCCAGCAGTCAGGGGAATGGATGTGCCAGCAGTCAGGGAATGGATGAGCCAGCAGTCAGGGAATGGATGAGCCAGCAGTCAGGGGAATGGATGAGCCAGCAGTCAGGGGAATGGATGAGCCAGCAGTCAGGGAATGGATGAGCCAGCAGTCAGGGGAATGGATGAGCCAGCAGTCAGGGGAATGGATGTGCCAGCAGTCAGGGGAATGGATGTGCCAGCAGTCAGGGAAATGGATGCACCAGCAGTCAGGGAAATGGATGAGCCAACAGTCAGGGATATGGATGCACCAGCAGTCAGGGGAATGGATGCACCAGCAGTCAGGGAATGGATGAGCCAGCAGTCAGGGAATGGATGAGCCACCAGTCAGGGGAATGGATGAGCCAGCAGTCAGGGAATGGATGAGCCAGCAGTCAGGGAATGGATGAGCCAGCAGTCAGGGAATGGATGAGCCAGCAGTCAGGGAATGGATGCACCAGCAGTCAGGGGAATGGATGAGCCAGCAGTCAGGGGAATGGATGTGCCAGCAGTCAGGGGAATGGATGCACCAGCAGTCAGGGAATGGATGTGCCAGCAGTCAGGGGAATGGATGAGCCAGCAGTCAGGGAATGGATGAGCCAGCAGTCAGGGGAATGGATGAGCCAGCAGTCAGGGGAATGGATGCACCAGCAGTCAGGGAATGGATGTGCCAGCAGTCAGGGGAATGGATGTGCCAGCAGTCAGGGAATGGATGAGCCAGCAGTCAGGGAATGGATGCACCAGCAGTCAGGGAATGGATGAGCCAGCAGTCAGGGAATGGATGAGCCAGCAGTCAGGGGAATGGATGAGCCAGCAGTCAGGGGAATGGATGAGCCAGCAGTCAGGGGAATGGATGTGCCAGCAGTCAGGGAATGGATGAGCCAGCAGTCAGGGGAATGGATGAGCCAGCAGTCAGGGGAATGGATGCACCAGCAGTCAGGGAATGGATGTGCCAGCAGTCAGGGGAATGGATGAGCCAGCAGTAAGGGAATGGATGAGCCAGCAGTCAGGGAATGGATGCACCAGCAGTCAGGGAATGGATGAGCCAGCAGTCAGGGAATGGATGAGCCAGCAGTCAGGGGAATGGATGAGCCAGCAGTCAGGGGAATGGATGAGCCAGCAGTCAGGGGAATGGATGTGCCAGCAGTCAGGGAATGGATGAGCCAGCAGTCAGGGAATGGATGAGCCAGCAGTCAGGGAATGGATGAGCCAGCAGTCAGGGGAATGGATGAGCCAGCAGTCAGGGGAATGGATGTGCCAGCAGTCAGGGGAATGGATGAGCCAGCAGTCAGGGGAATGGATGAGCCAGCAGTCAGGGAATGGATGATTGTGATGGGATACTTGCGATGATATGAGAAGCACACTGTAGCCCTTAATTTGAACAATGACCAAAGAAATCTAAAGTACAATATTCCATTTGATGATGGAAATTATGTTGATCTGATGATAGTCTTTTCTTCTTTCTCTTTTCGTCCCTTCCTCCTTCTCTCCTCCCTTCCTCCTTCTCTCCTCCTCTCTTCGTCTATCTCTCTTCTCTCTTTTTCGATCAAAATCTTAATTAATTCCGTCATCCCAGGCCAGTTATTAACGAGCCTCATCACTTCACGTGCCATCTACCAATTAGTGACCTCTAATTACTCTTCCAAGCGAGCTACCATCCTGCGCCACCTCCCAGGCTCAGCGCACACCAGTTCCTTATCCGGGTAACCCGTGATGGGGAGGTTACAAGCCTGTTGACCCGCGATGGGGAAGGTTAAGGACCAGGTGATCCGTGAAGGGGGAGGTTATATGCTTGGTGATTCGTGCTGGGGAGGTTAAGAGCAGTGTCCAATGATTGGGGAGTTAAGGGAGGTTAAGGGTCTAATGACCCATGATTGGAGGGTTCAGATCTTTGTGACCCATGACTGGGAGATTAAGGGCCTAACGGCTCGTGATGGGGGAGGTTAATTGTCAGTGCAACGTATTGGGGAGGTCAAAGGATCTTAGCATCCTTAAATGACAATAAGATCGGCCACAATGAGGAAGTGTGGTAGCCCTTCTCTACAACAGTCCTATCATTTCTCTCTCATTTTCCAAGGTTATAAAACTTTACGATGTTATGAACAGCTAAAGATCCTTAGCTCAGAGCAGCCCCCATGTCTGGTTCACAAATGAGGCACGCTCAGTGCCTCAAATTTGGAATCTTTATGCCATCATCCACTTATTTTATGATATATTCATTAGTGGCAACTGGACGTTACACCCCGGTTCTCCTGAGCTGTAGAAGGGCCCTCGTAGCTCGACTTACCGGGTGCCGTAGACACGTAAAGCTCGTCTCATGGTGAAGAAATATGTGGTTCTAGTAGAGTGCTAACTTAATCCTCATACTTTCAAAAGAAAATTTCTCAGTCTTTAAATCCTTCCAACTTTAGTATTTAATGTTCGATTAATGTGATTTTTATTTTTACGGCAGGCGTTCAAAGTTCGAGTCTGGTGAGGGGGTTTTTAGTGCCTTTTACGACTTTACTATTTCTCTCACGTTTTTCCGAATTCATTTCTCTTATCTTAAGAGATGTGTTATCAAAGACCCGTTTGGTCAGCTTAAAAGTGACACATTACAATATGTAATAACATTACAATATGTAATAACATTAATGTATTACCCAATACTCTGGTCTGGGGCTTAAGACTTAAGATCCTGTAGTGTCTCATGAGTCTAATGCATTAGAGAACCGTCCAACCACAGAGATCGTAATTTAAATCGCGCGGGCTCTACGTCATTGCTTCTCATTTTTCTGATTAGCGGAGGCCTCATAATCTACCCAAGGAATCTAGAGCTGTGATTGGCTGGTGATACAAACATAGTACAGCCATCATGGAGGGATAATGAAAGATCATTGGCCGAGAGTTTAGGAAGCATGGCTCCTGACAGTAACCAGCGGGCTTTCGCAACAGACTTTAACCAAATCTACAGAAGTGAGGGCAGGAGGGAGTGTGAAGGGTGAAGCGGTAAGTGTCGGAATACCTACGTGTGACAACACACACTCACAGCTGAGGGAAGAGTATTGATTACCGTAGACATCCGGTGGATGACCATCATCTGGATGGATCCAGTAGATGCAAGAGGTGTAAAGACTACATCATTTCATTCAGTCGTTCGTGACTGAGGAAGTTGTATACAACGAAGACTTTTTTCCCGTTATTCCCATTATTCATCTGCGTTAGATATCAGTCCTTTCAGGAATGAATGAACATAGAAAGAAAACGGACTTCTGGAAATTGAAGCGTTGGAATACTCCTCATTCACACAGCTGCTCAACGAAGGCTTTGTGAGGTTAGGATATCCAGGGAAAATGGGGCTCCTTAAGACGCTGAATATACAGCTTTCACGAAGAAATGGTTAACATTGATGACGGTGTTGAAGACATTTTATCCTTCTTGTAAAAGATGACAAATAAGGATAAGTCTAGAAGTCTAGTGTTGCCCTATTCGCCCAACTTAGCTAATCTATGTTCTAAAACGTTCATTGGTATATAACAGTTGCTTTCCAGTACAATAACACCGTCAACAAGACCTTGACAAATAATAGGCCTAATCATCCAGAAATTGTGAGTGTTTACGCCGTGATATGCAAGGCATGTAAATATATATATATATGTAGGCCAAACCGGTAAGATGGTATCAGAGATGGGTGTTACTGGCACCAACATTCAGCATGGATGGATGACCACAAAAATGCAATCGCTAAACATTATCATGATAATGATCACCCCATAAGTCTTGAAAATCTCGTTATTTCGTACCCCTCTGCTGATTATGCCACACGTAACGTTATTGAATCTGTCCTAATTGCTAATACTATGAACTTTAATTTGTCCCCAGGCAATTCTAAAGCTCATCCAAGCATTAACCAAATCATTATGATAGAATTTATAAAACACGAAAACAAAAAAAAGTTGATCTTTACACACCAGCTCCCCAGGTCAACCCCGCCACCTGACACTCTTCAATCACTCCCTGTCAACGGTTACGACCAGACATAGCAAGCAGTGCTTGGCCTAGACACATTGGTGTTGGACGGCGGGAACCAAGTGTGATGTTGAGATTGAAATAACTTTGTTAAGTACTGCACCTGTTGAGGTGGATTGTCTCCACGAAACATGTGCCACATGTATAGAAAAATTACATTTTTAATAAAATTGTATGAACTATTGGAGTGCGATTTCACCTACATACTATCATCACGGACAAGTGTGATCATGTGTATATATTTTTTTTTTTTTTTTTGCCGCTGTCTCCCCCGTTTGCGAGGTAGCGCAAGGAAACAGACGAAAGAAATGGCCCAACCCACCCCCATACACATGCCTTGATTCAACCCACTGACAGCACGTCAACCCCGGTATACCACATCGATCCAATTCACTCTATTCTTTGCCCTCCTTTCACACTCCTGCATGTTCAGGCCCCGATCACACAAAATCTTTTTCACTCCATCTTTCCACCTCCAATTTGGTCTCCCTCTTCTCCTCGTTCCCTCCACCTCCGACACATATATCCTCTTGGTCAATCTTTCCTCACTCATTCTCTCCAAGTGACCAAACCATTTCAAAACACCCTCTTCTGCTCTCTCAACCACGCTCTTTTTATTTCCACACATCTCTCTTACCCTTACGTTACTTACTCGATCAAACCACCTCACACCACACATTGTCCTCAAACATCTCATTTCCAGCACATCCATCCTACTGCGCACAACTCTATCCATAGCCCACGCCTCGCAACCATACAACATTGTTGGAACCACTATTCCTTCAAACATACCCATTTTTGCTTTCCGAGATAATGTTCTCGACTTCCACACATTCTTCAAGGCTCCCAGAATTTTCACCCCCTCCCCCACCCTATGATCCACTTCCGCTTCCATGGTTCCATCCGCTGCCAGATCCACTCCCAGATATCTAAAACACTTCACTTCCTCCAGTTTTTCTCCATTCAAACTCACCTCCCAATTGAATTGACCCTCAACCTTACTGTACCTAATAACCTTGCTCTTATTCACATTTACTCTTAACTTCCTTCTTTCACACACTTTACCAAACTCAGTCACCAGCTTCTGCAGTTTCTCACATGAATCAGCCACCAGCGCTGTATCATCAGCGAACAACAACTGACTCACTTCCCAAGCTCTCTCATCCCCAACAGACTTCATACTTGCCCCTCTTTCCAAAACTCTTGCATTCACCTCCCTAACAACCCCATCCATAAACAAATTAAACAACCATGGAGACATCACACACCCCTGCCGCAAACCTACATTCACTGAGAACCAATCACTTTCCTCTCTTCCTACACGTACACATGCCTTACATCCTCGATAAAAACTTTTCACTGCTTCTAACAACTTGCCTCCCACACCATATATTCTTAATACCTTCCACAGAGCATCTCTATCAACTCTATCATATGCCTTCTCCAGATCCATAAATGCTACATACAAATCCATTTGCTTTTCTAAGTATTTCTCACATACATTCTTCAAAGCAAACACCTGATCCACACATCCTCTACCACTTCTGAAACCACACTGCTCTTCCCCAATCTGATGCTCTGTACATGCCTTCACCCTCTCAATCAATACCCTCCCATATAATTTGCCAGGAATACTCAACAAACTTATACCTCTGTAATTTGAGCACTCACTCTTATCCCCTTTGCCTTTGTACAATGGCACTATGCACGCATTCCGCCAATCCTCAGGCACCTCACCATGAGTCATACATACATTAAATAACCTTACCAACCAGTCAACAATACAGTCACCCCCTTTTTTAATAAATTCCACTGCAATACCATCCAAACCTGCTGCCTTGCCGGCTTTCATCTTCCGCAAAGCTTTTACTACCTCTTCTCTGTTTACCAACTCATTTTCCCTAACCCTCGCACTTTGCACACCACCTCGACCAAAACACCCTATATCTGCCACTCTATCATCAAACACATTCAACAAACCTTCAAAATACTCACTCCATTTCCTTCTCACATCACCACTACTTGTTATCACCTACCCATTTGCGCCCTTCACTGAAGTTCCCATTTACTCCCTTGTCTTACGCACTTTATTTACCTCCTTCCAGAACATCTTTTTATTCTCCCTAAAATTTGATGTATATATTATCATTATTATTATTATACTTTGTCGCTGTCTCCCGCGTTTGCGAGGTAGCGCAAGGAAACAGACGAAAGAAATGGCCCAACCCCCCCCATACACATGTATATACATACGTCCACACACGCAAATATACATACCTACACAGCTTTCCATTGTTTACCCCAGACGCTTCACATGCCCTGCTTCAATCCACTGACAGCACGTCAACCCCGGTATACCACATCGCTCCAATTCACTCCATTCCTTGCCCTCCTTTCACCCTCCTGCATGTTCAGGCCCCGATCACACAAAATCTTTTTCACTCCATCTTTCCACCTCCAATTTGGTCTCCCTCTTTTCCTTGTTCCCTCCACCTTCGACACATATATCCTCTTGGTCAATCTTTCCTCACTCATCCTCTCCATGTGCCCAAACCACTTCAAAACACCCTCTTCTGCTCTCTCAACCACGCTCTTTTTATTTCCACACATCTCTCTTACCCTTACGTTACTCACTCGATCAAACCACCTCACACCACACATTGTCCTCAAACATCTCATTTCCAGCACATCCATCCTCCTGCGCACAACTCTATCCATAGCCCACGCCTCGCAACCATACAACATTGTTGGAACCACTATTCCTTCAAACATACCCATTTTTGCTTTCCGAGATAATGTTCTCGACTTCCACACATTCTTCAAGGCCCCCAGGATTTTCGCCCCTACCCCCACCCTATGATCCACTTCCGCTTCCATGGTTCCATCCGCTGCCAGATCCACTCCCAGATATCTAAAACACTTCACTTCCTCCAGTTTTTCTCCATTCAAACTCACCTCCCAATTGACTTAACCCTCAACCCTACTGTACCTAATAACTTTGCTCTTATTCACATTTACTCTTAACTTTCTTCTTCCACACACTTTTCCAAACTCAGTCACCAGCTTCTGCAGTTTCTCACATGAATCAGCCACCAGCGCTGTATCATCAGCGAACAACAACTGACTCACTTCCCAAGCTCTCTCATCCCCAACAGACTTCATACTTGCCCCTCTTTCCAAAACTCTTGCATTTACCTCCCTAACAACCCCATCCATAAACAAATTAAACAACCATGGAGACATCACACACCCCTGCCGCAAACCTACATTCACTGAGAACCAATCACTTTCCTCTCTTCCTACACGTACACATGCCTTACATCCTCGATAAAAACTTTTCACTGCTTCTAACAACTTTCCTCCCACACCATATATTCTTAATACCTTCCACAGAGCATCTCTATCAACTCTATCATATGCCTTCTCCAGATCCATAAATGCTATATACAAATCCATTTGCTTTTCTAAGTATTTCTCACATACATTCTTCAAAGCAAACACCTGATCCACACATCCTCTACCACTTCTGAAACCACACTGCTCTTCCCCAATCTGATGCTCTGTACAT
Organism: Panulirus ornatus; assembly: GCF_036320965.1. NCBI lineage: Eukaryota > Metazoa > Arthropoda > Malacostraca > Decapoda > Palinuridae > Panulirus > Panulirus ornatus. The sequence continues at coordinate 29,160,452 of NC_092261.1, forward strand.
GCCTTCATCCTCTCAATCAATACCCTCCCATATAATTTACCAGGAATACTCAACAAACTTATACCTCTGTAATTTGAGCACTCACTCTTATCCCCTTTGCCTTTGTACAATGGCACTATGCACGCATTCCGCCAATCCTCAGGCACCTCACCATGAGTCATACATACATTAAATAACCTTACCAACCAGTCAACAATACAGTCACCCCCTTTTTTAATAAATTCCACTGCAATACCATCCAAACCTGCTGCCTTGCCGGCTTTCATCTTCCGCAAAGCTTTCACTACCTCTTCTCTGTTTACCAAATCATTTTCCCTAACCCTCTCACTTTGCACACCACCTCGACCAAAACACCCTATATCTGCCACTCTATCATCAAACACATTCAACAAACCTTCAAAATACTCACTCCATCTCCTTCTCACATCACCACTACTTGTTATCACCTCCCCACTTGCGCCCTTCACCGAAGTTCCCATTTGCTCCCTTGTCTTACGCACTTTATTTACCTCCTTCCAGAACATCTTTTTATTCTCCCTAAAATTTAATGATACTCTCTCACCCCAACTCTCATTTGCCCTTTTTTTCACCTCTTGCACCTTTCTCTTGACCTCCTGTCTCTTTCTTTTATACATCTCCCACTCAATTGCATTTTTTCCCCGCAAAAATCGTCCAAATGCCTCTCTCTTCTCTTTCACTAATACTCTTACTTCTTCATCCCACCACTCACTACCCTTTCTAATCAACCCACCTCCCACTCTTCTCATGCCACAAGCATCTTTTGCGCAATCCATCACTGATTCCCTAAATACATCCCATTTCTCTCCCACTCCCCTTACTTCCATTGTTCTCACCTTTTTCCATTCTGTACTCAGTCTCTCCTGGTACTTCCTCACACAGGTCTCCTTCTCAAGCTCACTTACTCTCACCACCCTCTTCACCCCAACATTCACTCTTCTTTTCTGAAAACCCATACAAATCTTCACCTTAGCCTCCACAAGATAATGATCAGACATCCCTCCAGTTGCACCTCTCAGCACATTAACCTCCAAAAGTCTCTCTTTCGCACGCCTGTCAATTAACACGTAATCCAATAACGCTCTCTGGCCATCTCTCCTACTTACATAAGTATACTTATGTATATCTCGCTTTTTAAACCAGGTATTCCCAATCATCAGTCCTTTTTCAGCACATAAATCTACAAGCTCTTCACCATTTCCATTTACAACACTGAACACCCCATGTATACCAATTATTCCCTCAACTGCCACATTACTCACCTTTGCATTCAAATCACCCATCACTATGACCCGGTCTCGTGCATCAAAACCACTAACACACTCATTCAGCTGCTCTCAAAACACTTGCCTCTCTTGATCTTTCTTCTCATGCCCAGGTGCATATGCACCAATAATCACCCACCTCTGTCCATCAACTTTCGGTTTTACCCATATTAATCGAGAATTTACTTTCTTACACTCTATCACATACTCCCACAACTCCTGTTTCAGGAGTATTGCTACTCCTTCCCTTGCTCTTGTCCTCTCACTAACCCCTGACTTTACTCCCCAGACATTCCCAAACCACTCTTCCCCTTTGCCCTTGAGCTTCGTTTAACTCAGAGCCAAAACATCCAGGTTCCTTTCCTCAAACATACTACCTATCTCTCCTTTTTTTCACATCTTGGTTACATCCACACACATTTAGGCACCCCACTCTGAGCCTTCGAGGAGGATGAGCACTCCCCGCGTGACTCCTTCTTCTGTTTCCCATTTTAGAAAGTTAATACAAGGAGGGGAGGATTTCTGGCCCCCCCGCTCCCGTCCCCTCTAGTCGCTTTCTACGACACGCGAGGAATACGTGGGAAGTATTCTTTCACCCCTATCCCCAGGGATAATATACATATATATATACATATACACATAACACCATACACATACATACGCACATATACACACACACACACATACATATATATACGTATGAGAAAAGTAAGAAACAATTTAGAAACTGAAACTTCTAGTTTGAAATGAATGAAAAAAGAATGTCACATAATGGTTTCAACCTCTGGCTATGGAAAAAAGGAAATGTATAATTTATTTACACAACGTCAATGGCAGTTCTCATCAATTTAACCACTGTATCAATAAGCTTCAATGTCTAAGCTAAGACCTTATGGAAAAAAAAAATCATCTTGAAATAGAACCTTCAGACACAATTGAAAATGTGAAGGAAAATAGTGAAATTCGAGAAAAAAAAGTAGCCCTTTGGGCTTGAAGTTATTGATACAGTGGTTTAAAATTTATGTATATATATATATATATATTTTATATATATATATATATATATTTATATTTTATATATATATATATATATATATATATATATATATATATTATTTTGGATTTTTTATTTAGATTTATGGATCTGGAGAAGGCATTTGATAGAGTTGATAGAGATGCTCCCGTGGAAAAGGGATTAGAATATATGGTGTGGAGGGAAGTTGTTAGAAGCAGTGAAAAAATTTTTATCGAGGATGTAAGGCATGTGTACGTGTAGGAAGAGAGGAAAGTGATTGGTTCTCAGTGAATGTAGGTTTGCGGCAGGGGTGTGTGATGTCTCCCTGGTTGTTTAATTTGTTTATGGATGGGGTTTTTTTAGGGAGGTAAATGCAAGAGTTTTGAAAAAGGGGGCAATTTGAAGTCTTTTGGGGGGATGGAGAGCTTGGGAAGTGAGTCAGTTGTTGTTCGTGATGATACAGGCTGGTGGCTGATTCATGTGAGAAAAATGCGGGAAGCTGGTGATGAGTTTGGTAAAGTGTGTGGAGAAGAAAGTTAAAGAGTAAATTTTTTGAATAAGAGCAAGGTTATTAGGTACGTAGGGTTGGGGTCAAGTCAATTGGGAGGTGAGTTTGAATGGAGAAAAACTGGAGGAAGTGAAGTGTTTTAGATATCTGGGAGTGGATCTGGCAGCGGATGGAACCATGGAAGCGGAAGTGGATCATAGGGTGGGGGAGGGGGCGAAAATTCTGGGGGCCTTGAAGAATGTGTGGAAGTCGAGAACATTATCTCGGAAAGCAAAAATGGGTATGTTTGAAGGAATAGTGGTTCCAACAATGTTGTATGGTTGCGAGGCGTGGGCTATGGATAGAGTTGTGCGCAGGAGGATGGATGTGCTGGAAATGAGATGTTTGAGGACAATGTGTGGTGTGAGGTGGTTTGATCGAGTGAGTAACGTAAGGGTAAGAGAGATGTGTGGAAATAAAAAGAGCGTGGTTGAGAGAGCAGAAGAGGGTGTTTTGAAGTGGTTTGGGCACATGGAGAGAATGAGTGAGGAAAGATTGACCAAGAGGATATATGTGTCGGAGGTGGAGGGAACGAGGAGAAGAGGGAGACCAAATTGGAGGGGGAAAAAAGATGGAGTGGAAAAGATTTTGTTGTGATCGGGGCTCTGAACATGCAGGAGGGTGTGAAAGGAGGGAAAGGAATAGAGTGAATTGGAGCGATGGGGTTTATCCCGGGGTTGACGTTGCTTGTCATTTGGATTGATCAAGGCATGTGAAGCGTCTGGGGAAAACCATGGAAGCTGTGTAGGAAAGTTATTTGCGTGTGTGGACGTATGTATATAATGTGTATGGGGGGGGTTGGGCCATTTCTTTCGTTGTTTCCTTGCGCTCCCTTTCGCAAACGCGGGAGACAGGGGACAAGTATAAAAAAAAAAAAAAAAAATTATATTTATATATAAAATTTTATATATATATATATTTATATATATATAAAATATATATTTTATATATATATATATATATATATATGCATTTTTTTTCTATTTTTATTTATTATACTTTGTCGCTGTCTCCGCATTAGGAGGTAGCTAAAGGGGAAACAGAGGGAAAAAATTTGCCCAACCCCCCCAATCCCACAGGGCATATACTACACGTCCAACATGCACATATACGTACCTATACTTTTTCAAAATATATTATATATATTATTTATATATATTTTATATCTATAATTATATATTATATATATATATATATATTTATATATTTATAATATATATATTTATATATTTTGGAAAGGATCACAATTTTGGCGTGATCAAGATATTCCTATGAGTCCAGGGGGGAAATGAAACCACGAGAAGTTCCCAAGTGCACTTTCGTGTAATAATCATTCTCAGGGGAGACCCATGAGAGAAATATAAGTCAGTTGATAACATCGAAGAGGGCGAAGCTAGGACGCCATTTGATGTATATCAACTGACTTATGTTCTATCTTGTTTCTCCCTGATGATGTGTTATTACACGAAAGTGCGCTTGGGAACTTTCGTGTTTCTTTACCCGTGGACTCATAGGAATTATATTAATATATATTATATATATTATATATATATTATATATATATATATTTATATATATATATAATATTATCCCCGGGGATAGGGGGAGAAAGAATACTTCTCGTATTCCTGCGTTTTCGTAGAGGCGGGCTAAAAGGGAAGGGGGCGGGGGGTGGAATCCTCCCCTCTCGTTTTTTAATTTTCCAAAGAAGGAACAGAGAAAGGAGCCAAGTGAGGATATTCCCTCAAAGGCTCAGTCTTCTGTTCTTAACGTACCTCGCCAACGCGGGAAATGGCGAATAGTATGAAAAAAAAAAATATATATAAAATACTATCCTGGGGATTTGGGGGATTAAGAATACTTCCACGCATTCCTCACGTGTCGTAGGGAAAGGGGACTAAAGGGGGGCGTGAGCGGGGTGCCAGAAACTCCCTTCCTTGTATTTTAACTTTCTAAAATGGGGGGAAACAGGAAAAAGGGGAAAAAAAGAGTTAGCAAGGAGTGCTTTATCCTCCTCGAGGCTCAGATTGGGGTGTCTAAAATTTTTGGATGTAACCAAGATGAGAAAAGGGAGAGATAGGTTTGTATGTTTTTAGGAAAGGAACCTGGGATGTTTTGGTCTGAGTGAACGAAGCTAAAGGGAAAGGGGAAGAGTGGTTTGGGAATGTCTTGGGAGTAAAGTAGGGGTTAGTGAGAGGACAAGAGCCAGGGAAGGAGTTGCCCAAAAAAAACTCCTGAATCAGGAGTTGTGGGATTGGTGAGGTTAGAAAGTAAAAATTTTAGGGTTGAAAAATGGGTTAAAACTGAAAGTTTTATGGAGAGAGTGGGGGTTATTGGGCATATTTCCCGGGATGAGAAGAAGAAACATGAGAGGGGAAGTGTTTTAAAAGCCTGAAGGTTTTTGTTAGTGGTTTATAGACAAGACCCGGGGTTTTAGTGTGGGTGATTTTAAGCAAAGGAGTAATGTGGAAATAGAGGGGGAAAATAGTTACAGAAGGCAGGGTTGAAAGGAAAAATTGGGACTTTTATATTTTTTGGAAAAGGACTGGGGATTGGGAAAAACTGGTTTTAAAAAGCAGATTAATAAGTAACGTATATAAGTAGGAGAGAGGCCAGAGGCGTTATTGGATTTCGGTTAATTGATGGGCGCACGAAAGGGGAGACTTTTGGATGGTAATGTGGGAGGGGCAACTGTAGGATGTCTTTATCATTATTTGGAAACGAAGGTGAAGATTTGTGGGGGTTTTCAGAAAAAGAGAGGGAATGTTGGGGTGAAAAGAGGGGTAGAGTAAGTGAGCTTGGGGGGGAGGGTTGTGGGGAAGTACCGGAGAGATGGTACAAAGGAAAAGGTAAGAAAAGGGTAAGGGGATGGGGGCGAAAAGGGGTGATTTAGGGGAATCAGTGATGGTTGCACAAAAAATGCTTGGGCATGCAGCTGTTAGAAAAGTAGTGATTGGTGGATGAAGAAGTAAAATTATTAGTGAAAGACAAAAGGGGATTTGAACGATTTTTGCAGGGAAAAAAAGGGAAAAGTGGGAGAGGTTTTTAAAAAGGATTTGTATATAGCATTTATGGATCTGGAGAAGGCATATGATAGAGTTGATAGAGATGCTCAGTGGAAGGTATTAAGAATATATGGTGTGGGAGGAAAGTTGTTAGAAGCAGTGAAAAGTTTTTATCGAGGATGTAAGGCATGTGTACGTGTAGGAAGAGAGGAAAGTGATTGGTTCTCAGTGAATGTAGGTTTGCGGCAGGGGTGTGTGATGTCTCCATGGTTGTTTAATTTGTTTATGGATGGGGTTGTTAGGGAGGTAAATGCAAGAGTTTTGGAAAGAGGGGCAAGTATGAAGTCTGTTGGGGATGAGAGAGCTTGGGAAGTGAGTCAGTTGTTGTTCGCTGATGATACAGCGCTGGTGGCTGATTCATGTGAGAAACTGCAGAAGCTGGTGACTGAGTTTGGTAAAGTGTGTGGAAGAAGAAAGTTAAGAGTAAATGTGAATAAGAGCAAGGTTATTAGGTACAGTAGGGTTGAGGGTCAAGTCAATTGGGAGGTGAGTTTGAATGGAGAAAAACTGGAGGAAGTGAAGTGTTTTAGATATCTGGGAGTGGATCTGGCAGCGGATGGAACCATGGAAGCGGAAGTGGATCATACGGTGGGGGAGGGGGCGAAAATTCTGGGGGCCTTGAAGAATGTGTGGAAGTCGAGAACATTATCTCGGAAAGCAAAAATGGGTATGTTTGAAGGAATAGTGGTTCCAACAATGTTGTATGGTTGCGAGGCGTGGGCTATGGATAGAGTTGTGCGCAGGAGGATGGATGTGCTGGAAATGAGATGTTTGAGGACAATGTGTGGTGTTAAGTGGTTTAATCGAGTGAGTAACGTAAGGGTAAGAGAGATGTGTGGAAATAAAAAGAGCGTGGTTGAGAGAGCAGAAGAGGGTGTTTTGAAGTGGTTTGGGCACATGGAGAGAATGAGTGAGGAAAGATTGACCAAGAGGATATATGTGTCGGAGGTGGAGGGAACGAGGAGAAGAGGGAGACCAAATTGGAGGTGGAAAGATGGAGTGAAAAAGATTTTGTGTGATCGGGGCCTGAACATGCAGGAGGGTGAAAGGAGGGCAAGGAATAGAGTGAATTGGAGCGATGTGGTATACCGGGGTTGACGTGCTGTCAGTGGATTGAATCAAGGCATGTGAAGCGTCTGGGGTAAACCATGGAAAGCTGTGTAGGTATGTATATTTGCGTGTGTGGACGTATGTATATACATGTGTATGGGGGGGGGTTGGGCCATTTCTTTCGTCTGTTTCCTTGCGCTACCTCGCAAACGCGGGAGACAGCGACAAAGTATAAAAAAAAAAAAAAAAAAATATATATATATATATATATATATATATATATATATATATATATATATATATATATATATATATATATATATATATATATATATATGCATTTTTTTTCTATTTTTATTTATTATACTTTGTCGCTGTCTCCGCATTAGCGAGGTAGCTCAAGGAAACAGACGAAAGAATTGCCCAACCCACCCACATACACATGCATATACATACACGTCCACACATGCACATATACGTACCTATACATTTCAACATATATATATAAATATATATATATATATATATATATATATATATATATATATATATATATATATATATATATATATATATATATATATATATATATATATTTTGGAAAGGATCACAATTTTGCGCGTGATCAAGATATTCCTATGAGTCCACGGGGAAAATGAAACACGAGAAGTTCCCAAGTGCACTTTCGTGTAATAATCATATCATCAGGGGAGACCCATGAGAGAAATATAAGTCAGTTGATATACATCGAAGAGACGAAGCTAGGACGCCATTTGATGTATATCAACTGACTTATAGTTCTATCTTGTTTCTCCCCTGATGATGTGATTATTACACGAAAGTGCGCTTGGGAACTTATCGTGTTTCATTTACCCCGTGGACTCATAGGAATATATATATATATATATATATATATATATATATATATATATATATATATATATATATATATATATATATATATATATTATCCCTGGGGATAGGGGAGAAAGAATACTTCTCACGTATTCCCTGCGTGTCGTAGAAGGCGACTAAAAGGGAAGGGAGCGGGGGGCTGGAAATCCTCCCCTCTCGTTTTTTAATTTTCCAAAAGAAGGAACAGAGAAAGGAGCCAAGTGAGGATATTCCCTCAAAGGCTCAGTCTTCTGTTCTTAACGCTACCTCGCCAACGCGGGAAATGGCGAATAGTATGAAAAAAAAAAAAATATATATATATACTATCCCTGGGGATAGGGGATTAAGAATACTTCCCACGCATTCCTCACGTGTCGTAGAAGGCGACTAAAGGGGACGTGAGCGGGGTGCCAGAAACCCTCCCTTCCTTGTATTTTAACTTTCTAAATGGGGAAACAGAAGAATGAGTTACGCAAGGAGTGCTCATCCTCCTCGAAGGCTCAGATTGGGGTGTCTAAATGTGTGTGGATGTAACCAAGATGAGAAAAAGGGAGAGATAGGTAGTATGTTTGAGGAAAGGAACCTGGATGTTTTGGCTCTGAGTGAAACGAAGCTAAAGGGTAAAGGGGAAGAGTGGTTTGGGAATGTCTTGGGAGTAAAGTCAGGGGTTAGTGAGAGGACAAGAGCAAGGGAAGGAGTAGCACTACTCCTGAATCAGGAGTTGTGGGAGTATGTGATAGAGTGTTAGAAAGTAAATTCTAGATTGATATGGGTAAAACTGAAAGTTGATGGAGAGAGATGGGTGATTATTGGTGCATATGCACCTGGGCATGAGAAGAAAGATCATGAGAGGCAAGTGTTTTGGAAGCAGCTGAATGAGTGTGTTAGTGGTTTTGATGCACAAGACCGGGTTATAGTGATGGGTGATTTGAATGCAAAGGTGAGTAATGTGGCAGTAGAGGGAATAATTAGTATACATGAAGTGTTCAGTGTTGTAAATGGAAATGGTGAAGAGCTTGTATATTTATGTGCTGAAAAGGACTGGTGATTGGGAATACCTGGTTTAAAAAGCGAGATATACATAAGTATACGTATATAAGTAGGAGAGATGGCCAGAGAGCGTTATTGGATTACGTGTTAATTGATAGACGCACGAAAGAGAGACTTTTGGATGTTAATGTGCTGAGAGGTGCAACTGTAGGTATGTCTGATCATTATCTTGTGGAAGCGAAGGTGAAGATTTGTGGGGGTTTTCAGAAAAGAAGAGAGAATGTTGGGGTGAAGAGAGTGGTGAGAGTAAGTGAGCTTGGGGAGGAGACTTGTGTGAGGAAGTACCAGGAGAGACTGAGTACAGAATGGAAAAAGGTAAGAACAAAGGAGGTAAGGGGAGTGGGGGAGGAATGGGATGTATTTAGGGAATCAGTGATGGCTTGCACAAAAGATGCTTGTGGCATGACAAGCGTGATTAGAAAAGGTAGTGATTGGTGGGATGAAGAAGTAAGATTATTAGTGAAAGACAAGAGAGAGGCATTTGAACGATTTTTGCAGGGAAAAAATGCAAATGATTGGGAGAGGTATAAAAGAAAGAGGCAGGAGGTCAAGAGAAAGGTGCAAGAGGTGAAAAAGAGGGCAAATGAGAGTAGGGGTGAGAGAGTATCATTAAATTTCAGGGAGAATAAAAAGATGTTTTGGAAAGAGGTAAATAAAGTGCGTAAGACAAGGGAGCAAATGGGAACTTCAGTGAAGGGGGCTAATGGGGAGGTGATAACAAGTAGAGGTGATGTGAGAAGGAGATGGAGTGAGTATTTTGAAGGTTTGTTGAATGTGTTTGATGATAGAGTGGCAGATGTGGGGTGTCTTGGTCAAGGTGGTGTGCAAAGTGAGAGGGTTGGGGAAAATGATTTGGTAAATAGAGAAGAGGTAGTAAAAGCTTTACGGAAGATGAAAGCCGGCAAAGCAGCAGGTTTGGATGGTATTGCAGTGGAATTTATTAAAAAAGGGGGTGACTATATTGTTGACTGGTTGGTAAGGTTATTTAACGTATGTATGATTCATGGTGAGGTGCCTGAGGATCGGCGGAATGCTTGCATAATGCCATTGTACAAAGGCAAAGGGGATAAGAGTGAGTGCTCAAATTACAGATGTATAAGTTTGTTGAGTATTCCTGGTAAATTGTATGGGAGGGTGTTGATTGAGAGGGTGAAGGCATGTACAGAGCATCAGATTGGGGAAGAGCAGTGTGGTTTCAGAAGTGGTAGAGGATGTGTGGATCAGGTGTTTGCTTTGAAGAATGTATGCGAGAAATACTTAGAAAAACAAATGGATTTGTATGTAGCATTTATGGATCTGGAGAAGGCATATGATAGAGTTGATAGAGATGCTCTGTGGAAGGTTTTAAGAATATATGGTGTGGGAGGCATGTTGTTAGAAGCAGTGAAAAGTTTTTATCGAGGATGTAAGGCATGTGTACGTGTAGGAAGAGAGGAAAGTGATTGGTTCTCAGTGAATGTAGGTATGCGGCAGGGGTGTGTGATGTCTCCATGACTGTTTAATTTGTTTATGGGTGGGGTTGTTAGGGAGGTGAATGCAAGAGTTTTGGAAAGAGGGGCAAGTATGCAGTCTGTTGTGGATGAGAGAGCTTGGGAAGTGAGTCAGTTGTTGTTCGCTGATGATACAGCGCTGGTGGCTGATTCATGTAAGAAACTGCAGGAGCTGGTGACTGAGTTTGGTAAATTGTGTGAAAGAAGAAAGTTAAAAGTAAATGTGAATAAGAGCAAGGTTATTAGGTACAGTAGGGTTGAGGGTCAAGTCAATTGGGAGTTAAGTTTGAATGGAGTAAAGCTGGAGGAAGTGAAGTGTTTTAGATATCTGGGAGTGGATCTGGCAGCGGATGGAACCATGGAAGCGGAAGTGAATCATAGGGTGGGAGAGGGGGCGAAAATTCTGGGAGCCTTGAAGAATGTTTGGAAGTCGAGAACATTATCTCGGAAAGCAAAAATGGGTATGTTTGAAGGAATAGTGGTTCCAACAATGTTGTATGGTTGCGAGGCGTGGGCTATGGATAGAGTTGTTCGCCGGAGGGTGGATGTGCTGGAAATGAGATGTTTGAGGACAACATGTGGTGTGAGGTGGTTTGATCAAGTAAGTAATGTAACGGTGAGAGAGATGTGTGGAAATAAAAAGAGTGTGGTTGAGATAGCAGAAGAGGGTGTTTTGAAATGGTTTGGTCACATGGAGAGAATGAGTGGGGAAAGATTGGCCAAGAGGATATATGTGTCAGAAGTGGAGGGAAGAAGGAGAAGAGGGAGACCAAATTGGAGGTGGAAAGATGGAGTGAAAAAGATTTTATGTGATCGGGGCCTGAACATGCAGGAGGGTGAAAGGCGTGCAAGGTATAGAGTGAATTGGAACGATGTGGTATACCGGGGTCGACGTGCTGTCAATGGATTGAACCAGGGCATGTGAAGCGTCTGGGGTAAACCATGCAAAGTGGGTGGGGCCTGGATGTGGAAAGGGAGCTGTGGTTTTGGTGCATTATTACATGACAGCTAGAGACTGAGTGTGAACGAATGGGGCCTTTAGTGTTTTTCCTAGCGCTACCTCGCACACATGAGGAGGGAAGGGGTTGTTATTCCATGTGTGGCTGGCGATGGGAACAAATAAAGGCAGACAGTATGAATTATGTATGTACATGTGTATATACGTATATATCTGTGTGTGTATATTTTTGTGTACATTTTGATGTTTTTTTTTTTTTTTTTTTTTCATACTATTCGCCATTTCCCGCGATAGCGAGGTAGCGTTAAGAACAGAGGACTGGGCCTTTGAGGGAATATCCTCACCTGGCCCTCTTCTCTGTTCCTTCTTTTGGAAAATTAAAAAAAACAAAAAAAAAACATCAAAATGTACACAAAAATAAGATATTAGGCGAGCTGAGGGTTGTTATAGCTTCGTTGTGGTCATCATGTGTGGTAGAACGGCTTGCACTCTTGGACCTGATGAAATATGTCAGGCATGTAGTGTGCGAACAATGAAGGATGGCAAGAAGCAGTACCAAGCCCCAGAGTGGCGTGATCATCCAGGTGGTAAATCTTACACTACCTCTTATAATATTGCCCCATCACGTTTCACACCTGTTATTATAAGTGATCATCATGTGCGTGGGGTAAAACGGCAAAGTGATGACGAAGTACTGTCACCACAACGCATCATACAACCCACGATGTGGGGTCTCATTCCCCCATTCTATAAGGGATCCTCCCCTACTGGTCATGGCCTGACAACCAATAATTGTAGAGTTGAAGACATAGAGGAAAAGAAGTCTTACAAACCATCTCTCATTAAGGGACAGAGGTGTGTTGTTTTGTGTGATGGCTTCTATGAATGGCAAGCCATCAAAGGGGAGAAGACCAAACAACCTTACTTTGTGTATGCTCCTCAGCCAGAAGGGATTGAAATATGGAACCGTGAAAGTTGGGACAAGCCAGGAGTATGGAGTGAAGATGAAGGGTGGAGAGGACCACAGTTACTCAAGATAGCTGGTCTTTTTTCCTTCTGGATTTCAACAGAAGGTGAGGAAGTAATGAGCTACACAGTATTGACAATGGAGTCTGGAAAAAAGTTCTCTAGTCTCCACCATAGAATTCCTGCCATCCTGGAAACTGATCAAGATGTTGAGGATTGGCTAGATTTTGGACGTATTGGTTATAAAGAAGCTCTGACCAATTTGACGAATGAGATAGAGTTGACATGGCATCCAGTCTCTACAGCTGTCAATAATTCCCGCAATCAAGAACCAAACATAAATGTGCCTGTTAGTTTGGACAAGAAGCCCCCTGAAACAGCAAGTAGCAAACTGATGTCTGCCTGGTTGAGCAAAGGTTCAGCCAAAAAAGACAATTCTGCCCTAAAAGATATGAAAAGAGAACCAGGAAAAACAGAAGCACCAGAACATTATGAGGAAAAAGAAAAGAAGCCATCACCCTTCTCAAAGTGGATAAAGAAGGAATCTGATGATAATGCTAATGACAATTGAATCTGAAGTAAGGGCATTAGAAACCCAGTTCAACATTAATAAAAATTTTATGGCAATTATCAGTTGAGTTCACAAACTTAAAAGTAGAATATAGCTGTATGCTTTAATAAAAACATTTACATTATGGTAGGATATAATCATTTATGAGAAAAATATCTGATTACAAATTTAAGAAAACTTCCAGAATTATTTTTTTTCTCTCTTTTTCTATGAAATAAGGTTATGTTGGAACTATATGTTGGAACTATATGGTAACATTTTGATGTATAGGTATGTATATTGTGCGTGTGTGGACATGTATGTATATACATGTGTATGTTGGCGGGTTGGGCCATTCTTTCATCTGTTTCCTTGCGCTACCTGGCTAACGCGGGAGATAGCGACAAAGCAAAATAAATAAATAAATAAATAAATATATATATATATATATATATATATATATATATATATATATATATATATATATATATATATATATATATATATATATATATATATATATATACACACATATGCATATTTACATATGTACATAATTCATACTTGCTGCCTTTATTCATTCCAGTCGCCACTCCGCCACACATGAAATGCTAACCCCTCCGCCCGCATGCGCGCGAGGTAGCGCTAGGAAAAGACAACGAAGGCCACATGCGTTCACACTCAGTCTCTAGCTGTTATGTATAATGCACCGAAACTACAGCTCCCTTTCCATATCTAGGCCCCACAAAACTTTCCATGGTTTACCCCAGACGCTTAACATGCCCTGGTTCAATCCATTGACAACACGTCGACCCTGGTATACCACATCGTTCCAGTTCACTCTATTCCTTGCACGCCTTTCACCCACCTGCATGTTGAAGCCCCGATCACTCAAAATCTTTTTCACTCAATCTGTCCACCTCCAATTTGGTCTCCCACATCTCGTTCCCTCCACCTCTGACACACATATCCTCTTTGTCAATCCTTCCTCACTCATTTTCTCCATGTGACCAAACCATTTCAAAACACCCTCTTCTGCTCTCTCAATCACGCTCTTTTTATTACCACACATCTCTCTTACCCTTTAATTACTTACTCGATCAAACCACCTCACACCACATATTGTCCTCAAACATCTCATTTCCAACACATCCACCCTCCTCCGCACAACCCTATCTACAGCCCACGTCTCGCAACCATATAACTTTGTTGGAACCACTATTCCTTCAAACATACCCATTTTTGCTTTCCGAGATAATGTTCTCGCCTTCTACACATTTTTCAACGCTCCCAGAAGTTTGGCCCCCTCCCCCACCCTATGACTCTCTTCCGCTTCCATGGTTCCATCCGCTGCCAACTCCACTCCCAGAAATCAAAAACACTTCATTTCCACCAGTTATTCTCTATTCAAACATACCTCCCAATTGACTTGTCCCTCAAACCTACTATAATAACCTTGCTCTTATTCACATTCACTCTCAGCTTTCTTCTTTCACACACTTTACCAAACTCAGTCACCAGCACTTGCAGTTTCTCACCCGAATCAGCCACCAGCGCTGTATCATCAGCGAACAACAACTGATTCACCTCTTAAGCTCTCTCATCCACAACAGACTGCATACTTGCCCCTCTCTCCAAAACCGACATTCACTGAGAACCAATTACTTTCCTCTCTTCCTACTCGTACACATGCCTTATATTCTCAATAAAAACTTTTCACTGCTTCTAGCAACTTGCCTCCCACACTATATATTGTTAATACCTTCCACAGATCATCTCTATCAACTCTATCATATGTCTTCTCCAGGTCCATAAATACTACATGCAAATCCATTTGCTTTCCTAAGTATTTCTCATACATTTTTCAAAGCAAACACCTGATCCACACATCCTCTACCACTTCTGAAACCACACTGCTCTTCCCCAATCTGATGCTCTGTACATGCCTTCACCCTCTCAATCAATACCCTCCCATATAATTTCCCAAGAATACTCAAGAAACTTATACCTCTGTAATTTGAGCACTCACTCTTATCCCCTTTGCCCTTGTACAATGGAACTATGCCTGCATTCCGCCAATCCTCAAGCACTTCACTATGAGTCATATATATATATATATATATATATATATATATATATATATATATATATATATATATATATATATATATATATATATATATATATATATATATATATATATATATATATATGTATATATATATGCCTGACTGTATATTGGTAACATTTCTTTGTGTAAACATATTCAATTAAAAATGACCTCATAACTGTAAATTTGTCTCTTTTTTTCATCTTGTTTATTTTCTTTTTGACATTGCTGAGGAGGTTGTGTGAGGTGCCTGCAAGGGTTGTCTGGACGTTTCGATTTGAGTCCATCAAGTCATCATCAGGAGAGTATGGATAGAGAGGTCATTGATGAAGGTAGGGTTGATTGCGGCATGATGGGTATGAGTGGGCAATACGTGTATGTGAACATGAATGTATTTCTGTGAGCTCATTGGCTTTAGCGTGGCGCTGGAGCATGTAGATGTAGTATCGAGTCTTGATCCATGCTCTACTTGCTGATTTTAGTTATGTTTTCTTAACAATTAGTGTCTCGGCGACGTGTAGGCGTCTTGTGTCTTTTTCATAAGTAGCCTTGTAGATTTAAAGATTTCTCTCCTGAATTCGTACACAGCATTGGATTCTTGCAATATGTCTTATTTTTCTATAGTTGGTTATTGAGTCAGGATGCTTGCTTGCTTTTCATTTCTGCAGTAGATAACTGGCTTGACTCCGTTGTCTTGTGTGGTGGATGTTTCTAGATAAGATATCTCGTGGTATATGTTCATTTGTCTTGTAGGCTGTTGACATATGGTTGCAGTAATATATCGTTTGTGTTCTTGTATTGCTTAGAGTTTTTGGGGATGTATTTTTGCTCTGCATGAATTATTTTAGTTATCTGTCCAAGTTGGAGTTCTTGTAGCTGTTGTTGTTGAGGATGTGTTTGATGTCCTGTGTTTCTGTGTGGAAGATATGCCAGTCAGATGCAATCTTGTATACTCCTTGTTACATTACGTTGATGACTAGCCCTGTAGCGGTAAGGACATTTATTAGTTGCATGTGGACACCGGCCGAGGTCTGTAGGTGTCTTGTGGATGGAGTTTACGTAACCTTCAGTTTTGCCATTCACCATGACATCTAGGAATGGTATCTTATTGTTGACACTAGTTCATACGTAAATTATAGAACTGAGTTATCTTCCTTAACTGTCTTAAGATAGATTGAAGAGGGTGTTATATCTGAGGACTGTGTTGATGTCATCGACGTATCTGTAGTATGTAGAAGGGCGAAGTGAGTCTTCCTGTAGGTGGCTTATGAAGAGAGCAGCAAAAATGACCATTTGCAAGCCTATGACTTCTCTTTATCTGGAAGTCTACAGTGCCGTCTGTTGTGTAGGTTTTCAGAAGTCGCATGTGGATGGTGCGTGGGAGGCTTGGTGCATGTAGTTCTGGGTGGTTGTACACACGTTTTCACAGATGACTATCGATGGTGACCTCACAGGCCAACACAGGACCAAGCTTAACAAACTCATCAGCACAGCGAACACAGTCAAGAGAGAGCACCGGCTCACACCCGTCACACAACACCGAGCACCTGGATGTATATACAGCAACGTCCTGACGCATGACCCAAACAAACCTTTACTCCAGAATATTTCTCGTCACCACTCAAGCACACAACACGTTCTAAGAATCTAGTAACATCATCATGAAGAACCTTTGGTCGGATAATGAAAATAAAGACTCGCGGAATATGCTTTTTCTGGGTAAACTTGTCTTTATCTTTAACAAGGGCGGTGGTGTCTTGCTCTTTGTTATTGCTTACCTCAATCCTATTCTGAAAAAGATGTTGTAGCTATTGATAATATAGACATAATTTTTGTGAAAATCAAGGATAAGTTTCATTAAGAAAATAAAGATAGGATTAGTTTATAAGCCTCCAACACAGATACTAGTGACAGACCATTTTTTTTTTACGTTGGCGGCTCCAGTCACGGATAAAAGTCCACATCAAGACCGGGCCTTAATTGAAATCGGAGAGAATTATGAAACGGAAAAAGAAAAGACAAGGGAAAGTATTTACGAATTTTGGAGAAAGCGAAAAACTTGCCTTTTGAAATGTGCCAGATTATAGTTATTGAGAAAGATATGAGAAGGTAATGAGTTCCAAAGCTTTGACGTGTAGGTAAAGAAGTAGTTGTCAAAACGGTCCACCCTTGAGTTGCTGATGGCCACACAATAATCATATGATACTGCAGCTTGCCGAATACTGCGTGGTCTAGCTAGTGGTGGGGGCACACGAGCAGCCAGCACTCGGGAACAAAAACCAAAGTAACACATATAGAAGAGGGAAAGTGAACCAACATTGCAGCGTAAGACAAGAGGTCAAGTTTGAAAGTTATCCTGGGACAGTTTATACGTCAGACAGCTTTCAATTCGACTCTTTCAAGTAAGAATGCAAAGCTAGAACCACACCAGATGTGAGAGCAGCACTCCATACAAGGACGAGTGAATCCTTTGCATAAACGGAGCAACTTCTCAAAAGAAAAGAAGTTTCGACATCTAAACAGGACACTCAATTTTTTAAGAGGCAGAGCTAGCCATTCCTGTGAGTCAAGAGGTAGAATTACAGAACCACCAAAGAAGATACGAAAGTTGTAAGGAGTTTTCGGTCGATGAATGGGTAGAAATTGGGTCTTGGAGACATTAAACGTAACTAGATTTTGTGTACCCTACTGGGTTAACCTGTCCAAGTCTGAGCATACTGGGGAAGCTGTGTCAAGACGAGATGCAGATCGAGTCAGGGAAGAGGGAGCAGAATTGACGGATGTGGATGAATGCGGTGTTGAGTCGTCAGGGTATGAGTGCATTGGATGATTTGAAGAGGACAGGAAATCGTTGAAAAAAAAGGAGAAAAAGTGCAGGGGACATGACAGAACCTTGAGGAAACCGCAGGTGATGGAGTAAGCAGGGGAGAGTAATCCATCAACAACCACAAAGACAGAGCGGCTGGAGAGAAGGCTCGATATGAAGGAGCAAAGTGAAGGAGGGAGCGCAAAAGAGGGGAGCTTAGAGACGAGACCCCAATGACACACTCTGTCAAAAGCTATGGTTATGTCAAAGGCAACTACGCATGACTCCCCAAATTCTTTCAGGGATGATGACCAGACATTAGGAAGATAGGAAAGAATATCACCAGTGGATCTCGCCTTACGGAAGCCATACTGGTGATCAGGGAGAAGACTGTGATTTTGAAGGTGTTTAAAGATATGGTATTTGAGGAGGGATCCAAAGACTTTAGAAATGGTCGATGTTAAAGCAATAGGACGATAGATAGAGGGGTCGGAAAGGTCACCCTTCTTAGGGAGAGGAGGAGGAAAAGTTTTGCTTTTTAGACAGAAACGAACAGACGAGCAAGCACAGGTGCAGGTTCAGAGGCACACACTTTCATTACACAGGGATGGATGCCATCAGAACCATAAGCCTTGCTTGTGTCCAAAGAAAGAAGCGGTTTTCGGACAGTCCGAAAAGAGATTACAGGAAGAGGCATAGTAGTAAGAGGAGCATCAGGGGGTGAAGGAATGTCAGTCATGCAAGGTGAGTTAAAGGAGAATTGGGCACCAAAAAAAAAATTGCTTTGTCTACGGGAGAGACAGCTCTAGTACCGTCAGACCGCAAAAGTGAAGGAAAGGTAGAGTGACAGTAGTTGTTAGCGAGGGCCTTAGCTAATAACCAGAAAGACATATCTGTGGATGACGAGGAGAGATTATCACACTTGCTTTGAAGAAAGGGACGCTTCGCCTCACGGATAACGTGCTTGTAGTGATTACGGGGCAGTGATAAAAGCTGAATGGGAGACAGCAAGGAGAGATTTTCCAAGCCCGATATGGCCGATCCCTTGCCTGAATGGCCTCAGAGCAGGAACTGTTGAACCATGGAATACACGAAGAGGTCGTGCTGGAAGAAAAGAGGATAAAAGCTTCCATTCCCACAAGAATAACCTCTACTCTGCGTTTGGCGGAGACAGATGCATAACCACATAAGAGACAGTTATTTTACTCAGGGAAAGTCAGAAAAAGTTATAAACTATTCCAGAAAGCTTTATTCAGGTGCCAGTAATTACGCTTCGAAGGGGTTACTGGAGGGGAAGGCGCCGCTAGAATAGATATATTTATGAGAGTGTGATCAGATGAACCAACAGCAGGATGGACTATGGGTAAAACGCAACTGCAGAACATCAGGAGTGGTCTGAGCGGCCAGGAATATGGGTAGGGTGAGAGATGATTTGCTCCATATCACTGAGAATGGAGAACGCGAGGGCTTCAATCCCTCCGCCATGCATATTAGAGGAATCCAACCATTTCCTACGGTCAACGCTGAAACCTCCGAGCAAGAGGATCTTGGCTTGCGGGTGAGAGGATATTGCAGTCTCATGGCACGAATTTAGTGAGTCGAAGAATGATATAGAATTTATAGAACTAGGAGAGCAATAGGCGAAACAGAGGAAAAGTGTGGTACTTGGGAGACAGCCTTGAGCCACAGAGCATCAAAGTTTAGGGACTCAAGGTCCTTGTGGCGTGTAACATGTGTTTATGTTGGAATATACACAAACACTACATATGAACCGGAAACGTGGGTGGAGGTTATGGTTAGTTAGGAAAAATGGACTATCATAGACAACTGTGTCTCAGAGAGAAGTAAGATATCAGGAGAGGTACCAGACAGATGGTTTCAACTGAGGATAAGTTATCAGAGAGACCACGAATGTTGGTATAGTGAATAGAGAAAGAGGAAGGTCTAACAGAGAGGGAAAGGTCGTGGGAGGGACCGACACTACTACTGTCTGAGCCTCTCCTCTCATTGGCAGGAGAGCCAGGCAGAAACCAGGGGATTCATAGCACCTCATGATGCCGGGGACGAAGGGCCATAGATCTGTCATGATGATAATTATAAATGTTTGAGCGGACAGGAATTGGCAAGAGTACTTATGTGAGAAAGTAATGATAATGAACCAGGTTTGAGTAGGTGTATTGTGCATGTAAGGAGAAGACTGTAGGACTAGATCGGTAATCCTTGTTTGATGAGACAGAGGGACCAACAATCCTGACATGGAGAGCGTAATATGGTTCCCGGCGCGTCACCCTGGGTGGCTGCTGTCAACAGACTACTATCAATGGGTTACTCCAGGGGTAAGGGACTAGATGATCCTCGGGTTAGCTGGGGTACTGGGACGGGCCAAGACACTACCACCTGAGCCCTCCCTCTCACTGGTGGCAGAGTCGCACAATAAAGTGTAGTCTTATATTGGCAGGGGGTCATGGGAGAGGCCATTACTCTACGACTTGAGCAGTGAAAACGACTCGATCATAGTAGGAGAAATTGCCACACCATTATCTAAGTGGTAAGAATACCTTTCCGGTAGCTTGATGGTGCACTAATGCGATCACTTGAGAAACCAACACACGAAGGATTTATTTCTAGCTGCAAATGAGGCTCTTCTTAATGCTGGAGTCGGAGAATCTAAGTTAGGATAGAATGATCACTGGCGAACTACTTTTGAGTTAACTTTCAACATTGCCAGTAATGCTGGTCAACATGAGAGGCGCGAAGAATATTAGAGTTTGCACCTGCACAATAAAGAGATCGTTGCATTGCTTTTCACTGGTCATGTTAGAATGACATCATTAATGAGAGCGATATGGACGTTGTTTGGGGTGACTTTAGTATAACGTTCAAATCAATGAAGGGAACATATGTGCCACAGCGTGGCATACGGTTTTATTCCATCGCGAGGCCAAATGGGTGAAACGATAACATGAAGAGGAATTTGTTGTCTAAGAAGCAGGAAATAAGAAGCTTAAAGGTACTAATAGCCAACATGACAGAGCAAATTATCTAAGTCTGCGAAGAGGAACAAAAAGACTTATGCGTTAGTGTTAGCGTCAGTATCAAGCGGGTATTGCTAACAAGAGCAGATGAAACCCTAGTGTGTTGTACAGACATGCTAGAAGCAAACCCTAGTGTGTTGTACAGACATGCTAGAAGCAAACCCTAGTGTGTTGTACAGACATGCTAGAAGCAAACCCTAGTGTGTTGTACAGACATGCTAGAAGCAAACCCTAGTGTGTTGTACAGACATGCTAGAAGCAAACCCTAGTGTGTTGTACAGCCATGCTAGAAGCAAACCCTAGTGTGTTGTACAGATATGCTAGAAGCAAACCCTAGTGTGTTGTACAGACATGCTAGAAGCAAACCCTAGTGTGTTGTACAGATATGCTAGAAGCAAGAGTCATTACCCAGTCAATTGGTCCATTACTAAAGCAAAATGTTGACTTGGTTCAAGACAAAGAAAACATGGCAAAGATTTTAGATAATTTTTTTTTTGTATTTGTATTTACTATTGAAGATACAGCTCATATCACGACTCCAGTTCCAATACTAAGAAAGTAAAACATTTTGTGACATACTGGTATGAGAGGTGAAGATATACTGTTAACAGTAAATGATAAGAAAACTAATAGAACACCAGAGCCAGTAAGGTTTATCCGAGGACAATGAAAATGATGAACAATGAGGTAGTTAGACGCTTGACTGGTCTTTTCAATAAGTTATTTGCTACGGAGAAAGTTCCAAGAGGACTGGAGACTTGCTAATGAAAGACACATTTTCTGGAAAAGGTGATGAATTAGCGCCCGGTAATTATCGTCCAATTACCTTAATGTCTGTAGTTAGTGAACTTATGGAAACCATTATTCGAGATAAGACTGTAAACCATTTACAAGACCAACGCTTGAAAAAAGATTCTCGGTAGGATTTTCGACTAAATTCTCTGTGTCCGACAAATCTCCTTGATCAATTGAATGATGAAATCAGTATGTACGATGAAAGTAAAGCAATTTATGTCATCTATTCAGATTTTCAAAAAGTATCCGATGAGGTTATTTACTAAAGTTAAGTCATATGGTAAAGATAGTGATACTCAATACAACTGAACAACTGAATTTAATCAGAAATGGACCACTTGGCCCTAACGAGGTTGTTTGTGAAGTGGAAGAGATCAGACAGTCATTATGGTAGGAGTGGAGAAACTTAGAGATTTTTGGAAGATAAAAACCTTGAAACTTTGTGTATAGTAAAGGAATTGTAGATGATGCTAGTTGTGAATCTGTATCTACGACTAACATTATTTACATCTATTTAGCTGTACGATAAGTTGCACCTCGGTGGTTAGCAACTGGTTGACTGGTCGAACATCAGAATGGTGAAACGTAACAAGTGGGGTGCCACAAGGATCAGTCTTGGGACCGGTTCTCATTCTCATACATATTCATCAATGATAATGGGCTGCATTATATGATATCGAAATTTGCAGGCGATATCAAATTAAGAAATAAATTCAAAACAGAAACTGAACGTCCAAAGCTTCAAACGGACATAGACAAACCGGGGTCACAGGTGACAAATGAATTCTAGTATCACTTAGTGCAAAGTTTTACATGTTGGAATTAAGAATGGAATGTGGCAAGCTACAGTATAATTCTCCTGGGCTACAAAAGATAAATTAGGAAAGAGGTTCTCGGTGTAATAACCTCTGGTGACCTAAAGCCAAGTAAGCAGTGCACAGAGGTAGTTGAAAGGGAGAACAAAATTCTTGGGTTTATAGGCACAGACATCGAACTTAAGTCCAGGGTAAACTCCCTTATCCCCCGCAAGTCGCTAATGTATCCACATCTTGGATATTGTCTTCAGTTTTGGGAAGCTGACTTGACGATAGACACAGACAGAATGGAGAAATCTTTCAGAGGCGAGCTATTAAGATGATTCTTTCAGAGGCGAGCTATTAAGGTGATCTTTCAGAGGCGAGCTATTAAGGTGATCTTTCAGAGGCGAGCTATTAAGGTGATCTTTCAGAGGCGAGCTATTAAGGTGATCTTTCAGAGGCGAGCTATTAAGGTGATCTTTCAGAGGCGAGCTATTAAGGTGATCTTTCAGAGGCGAGCTATTAAGGTGATCTTTCAGAGGCGAGCTATTAAGGTGATCTTTCAGAGGCGAGCTATTAAGATGATTCCTGGAGTGAGAAACATATCCTATGGGAGCCAACTTAACGACTTAGATATATCTAGAAAAGAGAAGGTTAGACGTCGTCTCATACAAGCTCTCAGAAACTATCAGACGCTTCGATAATCTCGCGATGGAACAAGCTATTTAGTGATGAAGTCGTCTGCTTTAACTCATATTGATAGTTTCAAACTCGTGGGAAAACGTTTTACCTCTAATGAGGCGAAGCACGTTTTCTTCAACACGATAGCTGAATAATAGAGTAATTTGCCAATTAGAGGAGTTAAAGCAGTTCTACTGATGTTTAAGAATAGAATATTTAAAAGTTTAGCTTCGAATCCACGACTGACATAGTTTGCTACTCCTTAGCTACATGAAAATTCTTACATTATTTTTCTATTTCAAATGTCTGTTTTTCTGCTCTTACAACACTGATCTGTCAGTATCAAATCTGTTTCTTTGTCACAAATAACCTTGAAGGGACCTAGTGTTACGTTGCTATTTGGATTCCTTTATAGTCCTTCTGTTAAAATACGTAATCAGCTCCAAGAAATGATTTCCTCCCCATTTTCCACTGCAGTACTTCAGCTGGGCTCATAGCATCTCGCGATGTCGGACGCCTATTCACCATCCTTCTCACAGATCCCATCACCGACATCGTCTGTCACAACACGTGCATCCAGACAGAACTACACACCGACCAAGCACCACACACACACACACACCACCATACGCTACCATACACCACCTTGTTCTTACCATCTGCTTAATGATCGTACTCATTCACCCGTGTCCGGTACGATTTCAATTGATATTCTGAAATTAGGATGATCTTCGTTGCTTCTAAAGCTGGTGTATGTGTATACATTACTTGCTGCTGCTGGGAGATCTCTTAATCATTACGATGTGAGAAGGTCAAAGGTCAACGGTGGAGTTTTCGTAAGACGTACGTTCGGTAAGCACTGTGGCGCCAGGCAGTCGTCCTTTTGCCCAATCTCCGCTGCCAGCCGCATGAGTGAACCTGGTGTGAACGATCATAACAGGCAAGGTTTCATTACGTTAACTTTCGGATTATAGTTAGCATGTCTGGCGTCGACTGTCAAGTGGGATTCACCTACAAATGTCCCAGATATATTCAGTGTGCAATTAACAATGACACATCCATGGTCATTAGAGTGTGGTTTACAGGTGATTGCAGGAGCAATAGTGACTTGGTTTAGCTACACCTGGATCTAAATGGGTTTGTATTTTTCGACGAATATCCAGGGTTTTGAAAATGACCATGGCAGAGAGTGAATCTGTAGACCGTCCTAATTCATACGTTATATTTGTGAGAAAAAGTTAGTGAGTGGTGGGATGACGAAGTAAAGTTGCTGGTGAGAGAGAAAAAGAGAGGTTTATGTGCGATGATACAGGGAATGAGAGAGAATTATTGGGAGATTTACAAGAGAAAGCAACAGGTGGTCAAGGGGAAGGTGCAGGGGATAAATGGAAGGAGTGAATGAAAAAAAAAAACAGTTGGGGTGAGCAAGTATCGGCAAACCTGAGGGAGAACAAGGTATGGTGGGAGGAGGTTAATAGTGCGAGAAAAACGAGAAAATAAATGGGAACATCGGTTAAGTGGGCTAATGGAGGAGTGGTATTAAGCAGTGCTGAGTTGAAGAGGAGATGGACTGAATACTTTGAAGGACTGTTGAATATGTTTAATGATATGATGACGAAATGTAGAGTATTTAGGGTCGGAAAGGTATGCAAAGTGAGAGTCATACAAAGTGGTTTTGTGAAGAGAGAAGAGGTGGTGAAAGCCTTGCGCAAGATGAAATGCTGCAAGCCGGCTGGAGTGGATGGTACTGCAATCTAATTCCCTTAGAGAGGGGATGACTGTGTTGTTGACTGTTTTGTCATGATTATCACTATATGTATTGATCATGTTAAGATGCCTGAGGATTGGCGGAAAGCTTGTGTAGTGCCCATGTAATAGGGTACAGTAAACAAGGGTGAGTGCTCGAACTACATAGGTTTAAGTTTGTTGAGTGTACTTAGTAAGATGCACGGGAGGGTAGTGACGGAGAGAGTGAAGGCATGCACAGAGCATCAGATTGGGGAAGAGCAGTGTGGTTTCAGAAGTGGTAGAGGATGTGTGGATCAGGTGTTTGCTTTGAAACATGTGTGTGAGAAAAATTCAAAGAAACAGATGGATTGGTATGTGACATTTATATATCCGGAGAAAGCTTGCGATAGAGTTGATAGAAATGGCTTGTGAAATGTGTTGTGAATATGGTGTGGGAGAAGAGTTATTACAAGTAGTGAGGGGTTACATCATGAGCGTAAGGTGTGTATGCTACCTAAAACTGGCTGCTTGTGTGCCCCCACCATTAGCTAGACCACACAATACACGACTAACTGCTGCTTCACATATTACTATGTGGTTGTTGGCAACTCAACTGTGGGCCGTTTTGATAACGTTTTCTTTTCTACATCTCGAAGCTTTGGAACTCTCTAACCTCTCACGTTTTTACCAATGATCATGATCCGGGACTTTCTAAAAGACAGATGTTTTGATCTCACCAAAATTCGTAAATACTTTTCTTTGGCTGTGGCCACGACCATATGATCCTCATTAAGCCTTTATTCTCCTAATCTGAGAAGCTACTACTGCGTTCCTCTGCTGTAGGAAATGATTAAACTTATTCTATGTGTTATCATCTGTTTCCTAAGGCCTAATTACTCATGTTTTATCCTCATAGATCTGTTGTCCCACAACTGTTTATTTCTGTTTTTTATCAAGAGTTATGTAATCATACTATCTATAGATTTACGTGAAGTTTGTCTTCCTGCTATGGTGACGGATTTAAGGTTGAATTACTTTACTTCTGATCTTGGTCTTTCCATTCTGTCTTCATTCAGTGCCTCCTTCCTCGCTCCCCGTTCCCCCTTCCCTTCCTTGCGTCCTCCAGTCCCCTTCCCTTCCGTGCTCCAATTCACCTTCTCTGCTTTCGCCAGTTTCCCTTCACCAATTACTCCATTGTCCATCACCGTCTCGGCCCTCCCTCCCCGTCACTTCCTCCTCGCCCACATCACCAACTCCTCTCTCTCTACCTCCTAATCCTCCATCACCAACTCCTCATCCTCTACTTCCCATTAGCCTCTCCTCCATCCCGCTGGGTGGCAGGGAAACTTCCCTCGCCCACAGTGATCGTCTGCGGCAAGTGTCGCGTCTCAAGTGGTCTTCGGGCTAGGCTATATCCCCCCCCACCTGATGATAACTTTAGCTATCTCTCCACGCTTGAAGACCTAATGGCTCATCTTGGACCCATCGTCATCATCATATGAGCCAACGTAATGATACCATTCACATGAGATCCGACAACATAACAAGTGTTAAGATCCTCTCCTGAGAATCAAGTTGACATGAACGAATCAATCATGAGGAGGTATGTACAAACTCGGTCGGACGAGAGATATAGCTTGGCTTATCATAGCTATAACTGACACCTCGCTAGATACTTGTGAGAATATGACGTCTATCGAGGTTTTCTATACGTAATAAGGTAAGTAGATCATACATTTTATGTCTTCTTTCATGCGGGACTTTGCCTGTGTCTCATAAAAGCCACCGGTATCGACTTGCTCAGGGGATGTATTATGACTGCAGAAGTACATACGGTTAGGGGATAAATAATGCTATTCAACTATCTCCAGTAGGCTGCAGGGGGAAAATGATGCCACTCAGCTATCTCCAGTAGGCTGCAGAAGGAAAATAATGCTACTCAACTATCTCCAGTAGGCTGCAGGGGGAAAATAATGCTACTCATCTATCTCCAGTAGGCTGCAGGGGGAAAATAATGCTACTCATCTATCTCCAGTAGGCTGCAGGGGGAAAATAATGCTACTCATCTATCTCCAGTAGGCTGTAGGGGGAAAATAATGCTATTCAACTATCTCCAGTAGGCTGCAGGAAGCGACTAAAATGGGTGCGAGCGGAGGCTGAAGGACCTTCCCTTCTTGTATGTCAGTTTCTAAACGCGGGAACAAAAGAAGAAACTGAGCGAGGAGTGCTATTCGAAGGCTCAGGGTCAGGTGTCTGAGTGCTCGTCAGTGTAGCTAGGATATGAAGAAGGAAGAGACAGGTAAGATGATCCAGTTTTGAGTGAAGCTAAACTCAAGGGGAAGGAAGAAGAGTGGTCTGGGAATGTTTACAGACGAAACGTTGGCGTTAGTGTGAAGCCAAGAGCAAAGGAAATGGTGGTCCATCCGCTGCAGGAGGAGTCATGGGTAAAAGTGTGAGGGAGTGAGTTCCATACTGACGTGCATCGGATCCAAGCCTCTGGGAGGAGGACACATGCAGATAGCACTCGAGACCAGTGGTTAGAATGATACCTGTAGAACAGAGAGAGAGAGAGAGAGAGAGAGAGAGAGAGAGAGAGAGAGAGAGAGAGAGAGAGAGAGAGAGAGAGAGAGAGAGAGAGAGAGAAGCAACATCGCTGCTTATAAGACGGAACTGTTGGAGATTTGATTCCGGGAGAATGAAAGAGACGGAAGACTTTTAATTCCATTTTGGTTAATAGAGAGGTGGAGGAAGAGGCATCCAAACCATGTGACCACACGGGGGTGTCCAGGCTATGAAGATCAAACATGAGCTACAGTTCTGTTTCACTGATGAGTTATCCTGAGTTCAGGTACTTAAATGATGACCACACGATGAAGATATCTTTCTTAACGCCATGGCTGAGCTATACCACAGTTATTCATCGTTCATATTGTAATTAATTCTTCTGGTATCTCTGTATGGTATGGATAGATAAAGCCACTAAAGATGGTACGAAGAATGTCCATCTACCAGTGTTACGTGATGCAGACGACCTGGATATTCTTTAGTAACGTTACATATATTACTGTGCGTCTTGCCAGATTAAGCTACCGGGATCAACTCAATTCTTATTCAAATATCCTGGGCGTTATGAAGTTTAATACAAAACACATAAAGAGTATTTTCCCAAATAAGCTCAAGCGGCCCCCGGCGGTAAAGCTCTCCTTAATTAAATTCCAGAATTTAATTTCTATGCAGCAAGTGCCTGAATTTGCATAATGAGGAACTGTGAGACAAAGGATTGTGCGAAAAAAAAAGTGAGAACTTATTTTCTGTGACCCTCCCCCCAGATGCCATGACCCCAACCCTACTCCCTCATCACCTTACGCGTCATGAACTTATGGTCAAAATCATCTGTTTTTTCCTTTAACATTTCTTCAACTCTTGACGTCTCGTATTGTTCACATCTCAAGGATTATCAATTCATTAATCTTAATCAACAATTAACAACCAAATATTCTAAAAGGTCATCCACTGGACCATTCGTAAACAAAGATGAAACATCAAAACCAACCAGTTTGAAATCAAGGTCAACATGAATATTATTAAGCTTGTCATCACGTAAAAGATCATTCATTTTTGACATAAAATTAACCTTGTTCATAATCACAACTGTGTTAGCCTTATCTGACTTAGTTATGTGTAGTTTATTATCTGTCTTTTAGGACAATTTGGAGCAGCTGGTTTTGACAAACTGGCATAACTACACCTTTACAAATGTCCAATCCATCGTTAGATAATATCTGTGTTTTTCCAAATTACAGAATGATCTTGCAATACCAACATACACAAGGAATTGTAACATCAATATCAGCAAAGGTCTCTACAAACTTGATAACTTTCTCGTAGGAAAAAATTGTAAACAGTTCCCTTTCCTGTCCACATTATAAAATTTCATGATGACGGACCCGAACACCACCAGCCCGAACACCACCAACAAATAACGCTTGTTTACCAATAGCGTCTTAGCTATGTCTCTTCTTTGTATATCAACTGACTGTTCTACGTCTTGTATCTCATTCTTGTGTCTTCCCTGATGATGTAATCATTACACAAAAGTGCACTTGGGCTTTTATCGTGTTTGATTTTCCTCGTGGTTTTCAGTATATAGAGTTGGGTTGATTAGAAAGGGTAGTGAGTCGTGGGATGAAGAAGTAAGATTATTAGTAAAAGAGAAGAGAGAGGCATTTGGACGATTTTTCCAGGGAAAAAAATGCAAATGAGTGGGAGATGTATAAAAGAAAGAGGCAGGAGGTCAAGAGAAAGGTGCAAGAGGTGAGAAAGAGGGCAAATGAGAGTTGGGGTGAGAGAGTATCATTAAATTTTAGGGAGAATAAAAAGATGTTTTGGAAGGAGGTAAATAAAGTGCGTAAGACAAGGGAGCAAATGGGAACTTCAGTGAAGGGGGCTAATGGGGAGGCGATAACAAGTAGTGGTGATGTGAGGAGATGGAGTGAGTATTTTGAAGGTTTGTTGAATGTGTTTGATGATAGAGTGACAGATATAGGGTGTTTTGGTCGAGGTGGTGTGCAAAGTGAGAGGTAAATAGAGAAGAGGTAGTAAAAGCTTTACGGAAGATGAAAGCCGGCAAGGCAGCAGGTTTGGATGGTATTGCAGTGGAATTCATCAAAAAAGGGGGTGACTGTGTTGTTGACTGGTTGGTAAGGTTATTTAATGTATGTATGATTCATGGTGAGGTGCCTGAGGACTGGCGGAATGCTTGCATAGTGCCATTGTACAAAGGCAAAGGGGAAAAGAGTGAGTGCTCAAATTACAGAGATATAAGTTTGTTGAGTATTCCTGGTAAATTATATGGGAGGGTATTGATTGAGAGGGTGAAGGCATGTACAGAGCATCAGATTGGGGAAGGGCAGTGTGGTTTCAGAAGTGGTAGAGGATGTGTGGATCAGGTGTTTGCTTTGAAGAATGTATGTGAGAAATACTTAGAAAAGCAAATGGATTTGTATGTAGCATTTATGGATCTGGAGAAGGCATATGATAGAGCTGATAGAGATGCTCTGTGGAAGGTACTAAGAATATATGGTGTGGGAGGCAAGTTGTTAGAAGCAGTGAGAAGTTTTTATCGAGGATGTAAGGCATGTGTACGTGTAGGAAGAGAGGAAAGTGATTGGTTCTCAGTGAATGTAGGTTTGCGGCAGGGGTGTGTGATGTCTCCATGATTGTTTAATTTGTTTATGGATGGGGTTGTTAGGGAGGTGAATGCAAGAGTTTTGGAAAGAGGGGCAAGTATGAAGTCTGTTGTGGATGAGAGAGCGTGGGAAGTGAGTCAGTTGTTGTTAGCTGATGATACAGCGCTGGTGGCTGATTCCTGTGAGAAACTGCATAAGTTGGTGACTGAGTTTGGTAAAGTGTGTGAAAGAAGAAAGTTAAGAGTAAATGTGAATAAGAGCAAGGTTATTAGGTACAGTAGAGTTGAGGGTCAAGTCAATTGAGAGATAAGTTTGAATGGAGAAAAACTGGAGGAAGTAAAGTGTTTTAGATATCTGGGAGTGGATCTGGCAGTGGATGGAACCATGGAAGTAGAAGTGAATCATAGAGTGGGGGAGGGGACGAAAATTCTGGGAGCCTTGAAGAATGTTTGGAAGTCGAGAACATTATCTCGGAAAGCAAAAATGGGTATGTTTGAAGGAATAGTGGTTCCAACAATGTTGTATGGTTGCGAGGCGTCGACTATGGATAGAGTTGTGCGCAAGAGGGTGGATGTGCTGGAAATGAGATGTTTGAGGACAATATGTGGTGTGAGGTGGTTTGATCAAGTAAGTAATGTAAGGGTAAAAGAGATGTGTGGAAATAAAAAGAGTGTGGTTGAGAGAGCAGAAGAGGGTTTTTTGAAATAGTTTGGTCACATGGAGAGAATGAGTGAGGAAAGATTGACCAAGAGATATATGAGTCAGAAGTGGAGGGAACGAGGAGAAGTGGGAGACCAAATTGGAGGTGGAAAGATGGAGTGAAAAAGAATTTGAGTGATCGGGGCCTGAACACGCAGGAGGGCGAAAGGCGTGCAAGGAATAGAGTGAATTGGAACGATGTGGTATACTGGGGTCGACGTGCTGTCAATGGATTGAACCAGGGCATTTAAAGCGTCTGGGGTAAACCATGGAAAGTTCTGTGGGGCCTGGATGTGGAAAGGGAGCTGTGGTTTCGGTGCATTATTGCATGACAGCTAGAGACTGAGTGTGAACGAATGGGGCCTTTGTTGTCTTTTCCTAGCGCTACTTCGCACACATGAGGGGGGAGGGGGCTGTTATTCCATGTGTGGCGAGGTGGCGATGGGAATAAATAAAGGTAGAGAGTATGAATTATGTACATGTGTATATATGTATATGTCTATGTGTGTATATATATGTGTACATTAAGATGTATAGGTATGTATATTTGCTTGTGTGGACGTGTATGTATACACATGTGTATGTGGGTGGGTTGGGCCATTCTTTCGTCTGTTTCCTTGCGCTACCTCGCTAACGCGGGAGACAGCGACAAAGCAAATTAAATAGAATAATAATATATATATATACATACATACATATATATATATATATATATATATATATATATATATATATATATATATATATATATATATATATATATATATATATATACATATATATATATATATATATATATATATATATATATATATATATATATATATATATATATATATATATATATATATATATATATACATATATATATATATATATATATATATATATATATATATATATATATATATATATATATATCTTTTTTTTCATACTATTCGCCATTTCCCGCCTCAGCAAGGTAGCGTTAAGAACATAGGACTGGGCCTCTAATGAAACATCCTGACCCGGCCCCCTTCTCTGTTCCTTCCTTTGGAAAATTAAAAACGAAATGAGAGGGGAAGATTTCCAGCCCTCCGCTCCCTTCCCTTTTAGTCGCCTTCTACGGCACGCAGGGAATACGTGGGAAGTATTCTTTCTCTCCTATCCCCAGGGATAATATATATATATATATATATATATATATATATATATATATATATATATATATATATATATATATATATATATATATATATATATATATATTAGCATTAGCCTCTTCATCTGGTAAAGATAAAGGCATCAGTGAGAGAGCTCCTCTACTGTCATCCTCCCAAGACCTCACTATAGGAGGCGAGTCATCTCGAGGTAGACCAAGTTGGAGGGATGATCCCCGTCTTGGTTACCGTGAGGACTTTATCATAGCGTTCCCTGGGACTCGCAGCATGACAGAGAGTTGTATGTGGGTAGCTGTTTGATGACAGTGTTGCTAACCATACGAGAACAGCTAAGTGCCCATCCTGCAAGTAGGATTTAATATTGTATCCTGACTGTGATGTGGATTTGTTGGTGTATTCTGACTGTGATGTGGATTTATTACTGTAACATGACTGTAATACGGATATATTAGTGTATCCTGACTATGATGTGGATTTATTGTTGTATTCTGAGGACAGTATGGATATACTAGTGTATTCTGACTTTGATGTAGGTGTATTGGTATATTCTGAGTGCACTATGGATTTGTTACTGTATCTTAAACTAAAGTGTGGTCATTTGATAGCTGCATATCAATAAAGATACGTGGGTAGTTGAATAGCATATGCACTTAAAGTTTGAGATTATGCAGATAAAGCACAATAAAGATGTTGGGCTGTATTATGGGAAGAGGATGTGAAACTGACAGTCTTTTCATAGACCTTCTCATGTTACTTAAAAAGGTCAAGATAGATGGGAGAGAAATGTCCCTGTAACGTGTGGACGAACTTGGACGGGTTCATACCGCCTGTGGCGAGGGCTTGCAGCTTGAGGACGAAGGGTCTTGGGTAGTGAATGACGATGGCGAAGATGATGCATGAACGTCCTTCCGAACTGTCAAAGTGAGTCCAGGTGAGAGCTGGAGGGACTAATGTGTTTAGCGCCGCCTTACAGGCGACGTAAGAGAGACCGAAGATGATCTTGCATTCTCTTTTCTGCACCTCTTCTTGTGGTGCCTGTCGTGTAGTGAACATGGAGGCAGACTAGACCAGAGAATCAAAGCTGAACTTGTGAAGGATGAAAGTTGGGAAATTCCTTTAGAGTTCTGGGTGAAGGGAGCCACGGTGTCTGGAGTCTATGAATAATGTAGGAACATAATTGAAAGCTTTATTGATGTTGTTAATGTGATTTTCCAGCTTAGTTTATCGTCCAGAGTGGCACTGGGAAGCTTGGTGAACTGAACAGACTGGAGGGGACTCGGGTCTAACGAGACGTTATGGGACGAGGGATGGGACATGATTGGAGGCGAGACTGATGTCCAAAACGAGGGTCTGGGATGACAGTGACGTGGTTGGCGTTAGTCCAGCTCTTACCGTTGCTAAGGATGTTGTCGAGGACGGTTTGTCAACACTGACACTAATGATGTTTCCTGAAGGCATCTTAAACGTAGGGAAGTCCAGGACCTGTTACAAACGATTACATCGAAAGTTTTCTTATTTCAAGTTTGTGATCTAGATATACGACATTGTCTCCATTATTCTCTTTTCTTTGAAAGACTTCAGGTTTCAGAGGTTCAGTCATTTGATATATCTCTTTCATAAGTCGTCTTTAATTTCTTCAATATATATATCTACAAATCTATATCTATCGCTCTATCTACCTATCTATCTATCCATCTATCTCTCTATCTATCTATCTATCTATTTAGATATTCTTTTTCATGCTATTCGCCATCTCCGGCGTTGACGAAGTAGCGTTAAGAACAGAGGACTAAGCCTTTGAGAGAGATCCTCACTTGGCCCCCTTCTCTGTTCCTCCTTTTGGAAAATAAGAAACGAGAGGGGAGGATTTCCAGCCCCCTGTTTCCCCCCCCCCCCCCCTTTTAGTCGCCTTCTACGACACGCATGGAATACGTGGGAAGTATTCTTACTCCTCTATCCCCAGAGATGATATATATATATATATATATATATATATATATATATATATATATATATATATATATATATATATGTCAGCGGATGGAACCATGGAAGCGGAAGTGGATCATAGGGTGGGGGAGGGGGCGAAAATTTTGGGAGCCTTGAAAAATGTGTGGAAGTCGAGAACATTATCTCGGAAAGCAAAAATGGGTATGTTTGAAGGAATAGTGGTTCCAACAATGTTGTATGGTTGCGAGGCGTGGGCTATGGATAGAGTTGTGCGCAGGAGGATGGATGTGCTGGAAATGAGATGTTTGAGGACAATGTGTGGTGTGAGGTGGTTTGATCGAGTAAGTAACGTAAGGGTAAGAGAGATGTGTGGAAATAAAAAGAGCGTGGTTGAGAGAGCAGAAGAGGGTGTTTTGAAATGGTTTGGGCACATGGAGAGAATGAGTGAGGAAAGATTGACCAAGAGGATATATGTGTCGGAGGTGGAGGGAACGAGGAGAAGAGGGAGACCAAATAGGAGGTGGAAAGATGGAGTGAAAAAGATTTTGTGTGATCGGGGCCTGAACATGCAGGAGGGTGTAAGGAGGGCAAGGAATAGAGTGAATTGGAGCGATGTGGTATACAGGGGTTGACGTGCTGTCAGTGGAGTGAATCAAGGCATGTGAGGCGTCTGGGGTGGACCATGGAAAGCTGTGTAGGTATGTATACACGTGTGTGGACATGTGTATGTACATGTGTATGGGGGGGGGGGGTGGGCCCATTTCTTTCGTCTGTTTCCTTGCGCTACCTCGCAGACGCGGGAGACAGCGACAAAGTATAAAAAAAAAAAAAAAAAATATATATATATATATATATATATATCTATATATATATATATATATATATATATATATATATATATATATATATATATATATATATATATATATATATATATATATATATATTTCTTTTTTCATACTTATTGCCATTTCCCACGTTAGTGAGGTATCGCCAGGAACAGACGAAAAAAGGCCACATTCGCTCACATCCATACTCAAGCTTTAATGTCTAATGTACCGAAACCACAGCCCCCTATCCACAAACAGGCCCCAAAGACCTTTCCATGGTTTACCCTGGACACTTCACATGCCTTTGTTCAGTCTAATGACAGTACGTCGACCCCAGTATACCTTATCGTTCCGATTCACTCTATCCTGTACACGCGTTTCACCATCCTACATATTCAGGCCTCGATAACTTAAAATAGTTTTCACTCCATACTTCCATCTCCAATTTGGTCTCACGTTCTTTTTGTTCCATCCACTTCTGACACATTTATCAACACTCATTCCCTCCATACGCCCCCAAAATTTCAACACACCCTCTTCTGCTCTCTTAACCACACTCTTTTTGTTTCCACACATCTCTTGCCCCTTCATTACTTATTTAGTCAAACCACCTCACAATACATAATGTCCTCAAACATTTCACTTCTAACACATCCACCCTTCTCCACATAACCTTATATATAGCCCATGCCTTACAACCATATAATATTGTTCGAACCACTATTCCTTCAAACATACCCATATTTGCTCCTCGAGATAACGATCTCTCTTTCCCGACATTCGTCAGCGCCCCCTTCCCCACCCTATGACTCAGTTCTGCTTCCATGGTTCCATTCGCTGCCATGTCCACTCAGAGGTATCAAAAGCATTTCACTTTCTCCAATTTTTCTTCATGCAAACTCACACCGGAGCTAACCTGTCCCTCAACCCTACTGAACCTAATAAACTTGATGTTATTTACATTTACTCTCAGCTTTCTCACTTCACCCTCTCCTCTAAACTCAGTCACCAGCTTCTACAGTTTCTCACTCGAATCCACCACCAGTGCTGTATCATCAGCGAACAACGACTGACTTACTTCCTAAGCCCTCTCATCCAGAACAGACAGCATACTTGCCACTCTTTCTCTAAGACTCTCGTATTCACCTCCTTCACCACTCCATCCATAAAGAAATTTCTTCCTACTTGTACACATGTAATGCACCCTTGATACAAACTTCACACGGCTTCTCGTAACTTTCTTCCCACACCGTATCTTCTTAAGACCTTCCACGGAGCATCTGCATCAACCCAATCATATGACTTCTCCAGATCCATAAATCCGCCATAAAAATCCATTTGATTTTCTAAGTATTTCTCACACACATTCTTTAACGCAAATACCTGACCCACACATCCTCTAACACTTCTGAAAAAACACTGCTCCTCCCCAGTCTGATGCTCTGTACCATGCCTTCACCTTCTCAATCAATACCCTCCCATACGACTTATCAGGTATGTTAAAAAAACTTACGCTTTTGTTATTTGAACACTCACTTGTATCCTCTTTGCGTTCATACAATGACACTATGAATGCATTCCGCCAATCCTCAGGCACTTCACCATGATCCATACATACAATGAATATCCTTACTAACCAATCAGCAACACGGTCACCCCCTATTTCTAATGAATGCTCTCTCTCTCTCTCTCTCTCTCTCTCTCTCTCTCTCTCTCTCTCTCTCTCTCTCTCTCTCTCTCTCTCTCTCTCTCTCTCTCTCTCTCTCTCTCTCTCTCTCTCTCTGAAGAAGTGATAACTATAAATTACACAAAGCCACAACGGCAAGAAAAATGAGTTCTTCATCTGCTCTGTGTGACACACATGGCCAGGGTCTCGCCCACCTATGCTATAGACTCTCCAGTTACAAGGAAATTACTACAATCAAGAACACATCCGATCGGTAAATCGAGACCACTCTACTTGTACTCAAAATTCAGTGATCTTACTTCACTCCTGCAACATCACTCCTGCATTAATCCTATTTTCATTGCATGATTAACCATTCAAATTATTGAAGTGGCTCATGAATGATATGTGGAGGACCAAAGCATCATTTAGACCCTCAGCTCAGATTCCTGAGTGGTTTGAGCCACGAACCAAGGTCGGTCTGATTCTCCTATGGAAACCCAGGAACAATATGGCCACATAAGTCCCTTAAGTTTCCCATTAAAATCCTGGTTATGTAAGACGCAGATCACTTCCAGCCCGCGTGATATAGAGGGAAGTACTTAGCGTTTGTCTGGCTTGTTGGCAGCTGTTGCCGACATTCTGGGAGAACCTGGAACTCACAAGAAGGTAATACCCTCATAGTGGCCACCTGACACATGCAGAACTGCAGTAAAAGCTTCACCTACCGCAATATTGTTAACTACTCCTCTTTTTTTTTCTTCATGGAAATATCAATCGTAGGAAAATGTATGTAAGAGTTGAACTAATCACTATGATCTATGTTCATAATGATTATTGTTCATAATCACTATGATCTATGTTCATAATGATCATCGTTCATAATCACTATGATCTATGTTCATAATGATTATTGTTCATAATCACTATGATCTATGTTCATAATGATTATTGTTCATAATCACTATGATCTATGTTCATAATGATTATTGTTCATAATCACTATGATCTATGTTCATAATGATTATTGTTCATAATCACTATGATCTATGTTCATAATGATTATTGTTCATAATCACTATGATCTATGTTCATAATGATCATCGTTCATAATCACTATGATCTATGTTCATAATGATTATTGTTCATAATCACTATGATCTATGTTCATAATGATTATTGTTCATAATCACTATGATCTATGTTCATAATGATTATTGTTCATAATCACTATGATCTATGTTCATAATGATTATTGTTCATAATCACTATGATCTATGTTCATAATTATTATTGTTCATAATCACTATGATCTATGTTCATAATTATTATTGTTCATAATCACTATGATCTATGTTCATAATGATTATCGTTCATAATCACTATGATCTATGTTCATAATGATTATTGTTCATAATCACTATGATCTATGTTCATAATGATTATCGTTCATAATCACTATGATCTATGTTCATAATGACTATTGTTCATAATCACTATGATCTATGTTCATAATGATCATCGTTCATAATCAGTATGATCTACGTTCATAATGATTATCGTTCATAATGATTATATTTGTAAAGAAAGGTAACTCATGATGAAGTGTTCAAAATTCAGACTCACATGTTAGGGAATGTGTGTAAGAAAACGAGATTTGGAGTCCAGTAGAAAGACGAAGTATTCTAAAGATTCATCATTTCTTCCTTTCATGAATTCAATTCTTCAGTAACGAACAACGTACAATTGAAATACAGTGACACAATAGTACAATAATACAATATAACAATAGTGCAGACATCAAGAATGCGACAGTGTAATGCACTGCATTATGCATAACAGCCAGAGTATGGGTGTGTACAAATGTGAGGCCATTTCTTCGTCTGTTCTTGTCGACATCTCGCTATAGCAGGAAACAGCGGACAAGTATGAAAAAGAGAATTATGCACACACACACACACACACACACACACACACACACACACACACATATATATATATATATATATATATATATATATATATATATATATATATATATATATATATATATATATATATATATATATATATATATATATATATATATATATATATATGTGTGTGTGTGTGTGTGTGTGTGTGTGTGTGTGTGTGATGTCTCCATGGTTGTTTAATTTGTTTATGGATGAGGTTGTTAGGGAGGTGAATGCAAGAGTTTTGGAAAGAGGGACAAGTATGAAGTCTGTTGGGGATGAGAGAGCTTGGGAAGTGAGTCAGTTGTTGTTCGCTGATGATACAGCGCTGGTGGCTGATTCATGTGAGAAACTGCAGAAGCTGGTGACTGAGTTTGGTAAAGTGTGTGAAAGAAGAAAGTTAAGAGTAAATGTGAATAAGAGCAAGGTTATTAGGTACAGTAGGGTTGAGGGTCAAGTCAATTGGGAGGTGAGTTTGAATGGAGAAAAACTGGAGGAAGTGAAGTGTTTTAGATACCTGGGAGTGGATCTGGCAGCAGATGGAACCATGGAAGCGGAAGTGGATCATAGGGTGGGGGAGGGGGCGAAAATTCTGGGAGCCTTGAAGAAAGTGTGGAAGTCGAGAACATTATCTCGGAAAGCAAAAATGGGTATGTTTGAAGGAATAGTGGTTCCAACAATGTTGTATGGTTGCGAGGCGTGGGCTATGGATAGAGTTGTGCGCAGGAGGATGGATGTGCTGGAAATGAGATGTTTGAGGACAATGTGTGGTGTGAGGTGGTTTGATCGAGTAAGTAACGTAAGGGTAAGAGAGATGTGTGGAAATAAAAAGAGCGTGGTTGAGAGAGCAGAAGATGGTGTTTTGAAATGGTTCGGGCACATGGAGAGAATGAGTGAGGAAAGATTGACCAAGAGAGTATATGTGTCGGAGGTGGAGGGAACGAGGAGAAGAGGGAGACCAAATTGGAGGTGGAAGGATGGAGTGAAAAAGATTTTGTGTGATCGGGGCCTGAACATGAAGGAGGGTGAAAGGAGGGCAAGGAATAGAGTGAATTGGAGCGATGTGGTATACCGGGGTTGACGTGCTGTCAGTGGATTGAATCAAGGCATGTGAAGCGTCTGGGGTAAACCATGGAAAGCTGTGTAGGTATGTATATTTTGTGTGTGTGGACGTATGTATATACATGTGTATGGGGGTGGGTTGGGCCATTTCTTTCGTCTGTTTCCTTGCGCTACCTCGCAAACGCGGGAGACAGCGACAAAGCAAAAAAAAAAAAAAAAAAAAAATATATATATATATATATATATATATATATATATATATATATATATATATATCCCTGGGGATAGGGGAGAAAGAATACTTCCCACGTATTCCCTGCGTGTCGTAGAAGGCGACTAAAAGGGAAGGGAGCGGGGGGCTGGAAATCCTCCCCTCTCAATTTTTTTTTTTTTTTTTTTTTTTTAATTTTCCAAAAGAAGGAACAGAGAAGGGGGCCAGGTGAGGATATTCCCTCAATGGCCCAGTTCTCTGTTCTTAACGCTACCTCGCTAACGCGGGAAATGGCGAATAGTTTGAAAAAAGAATATATATATATATATATATATATATATATATATATATATATATATATATATATATATATATATATATATATATATATATATATATATATATATATATATATATATATATATATATACATATATATATATATTCCACTTTTAAAAAGTTAAAATACAAGGAGGAGAGGGTTTCTAGCCCCCCGCTCCTGCCCCTTTAGTCGCCTTCTACGACAAGTGAGGAATGCGTGGGAAGTATTCTTTCTCCCCTATCCCCAGGGATAGGGGAGAAACACACATGAGGGGGGAGGGTGTTGTTATTCCATGTGTGGCGGGGTGGCGATGGGAATGAATTAAGGCAGACAGTATGAATTATGTACATGGGTATATATGTATATGGCTGTGTGTGTAAATATATGTATATGTTGAGATGCATAGGTATATATATGTGCTGTGTGTGGACGTGTATGTATATACATGTGTATGTGGGTGGGTTGGGCCATTCTTTCGTCTGTTTTCTTGCGCTACCTCGCTAACGTGGGAGACGGCGGTTAAGTATGATGATAATAATAATAGAATATATATATATATATATATATATATATATATATATATATATATAGAAAGCGACTAGAGGGGACGGGAGCGGGGGGCCGGAAATCCTCCCCTCCTTGTAATTAACTTTCTAAAATGGGAAACAGAAGAAGGAGTCACGCGGGGAGTGATCATCCTCCTCGAAGGCTCAGAGTGGGGTGCCTAAATGTGTGTGGATGTAACCAAGATGTGAAAAAAGGAGAGATAGGTAGTATGTTTGAGGAAAGGAACCTGGATGTTTTGGCTCTGAGTGAAACGAAGCTCAAGGGTAAAGGGGAAGAGTGGTTTGGAAATGTCTGGGGAGTGAAGTCAGGGGTTAGTGAGAGGACAAGAGCAAGGGAAGGAGTAGCAATACTCCTGAAACAGGAGTTGTGGGAGTATGTGATAGAATGTAAGAAAGTAAATTCTCGATTAATATGGGTAAAATTGAAAGTTGATGGAGAGAGGTGGGTGATTATTGGTGCATATGCACCTGGGCATGAGAAGAAAGATCATGAGAGGCAAGTGTTTTGGGAGCAGCTGAATGAGTGTGTTAGCGGTTTTGATGCACGAGACCGGGTTATAGTGATGGGTGATTTGAATGCAAAGGTGAGTAATGTGGCAGTTGAGGGAATAATTGGTATGCATGGGGTGTTCAGTGTTGTAAATGGAAATGGTGAAGAGCTTGTAGATTTATGTGCTGAAAAAGGACTGATGATTGGGAATACCTGGTTTAAAAAGCGAGATATACATAAGTATACTTATGTAAGTAGGAGAGATGGCCAGAGAGCGTTATTGGATTACGTGTTAATTGACAGGCGTGCGAAAGAGAGACTTTTGGATGTTAATGTGCTGAGAGGTGCAACTGGAGGGATGTCTGATCATTATCTTGTGGAGGCTAAGGTGAAGATTAGTATGGGTTTTCAGAAAAGAGGAGTGAATGTTGGGGTGAAGAAGGTGGTGAGAGTAAGTGAGCTTGGGAAGGAGACCTGTGTGGGGAAGTACCAGGAGAGACTGTGTACAGAATGGAAAAAGGTGAGAACAATGGAAGTAAGGGGAGTGGGGGAGGAATGGGATGTATTTAGGGAATCAGTGATGGATTGCGCAAAAGATGCTTGTGGCATGAGAAGAGTGGGAGGTGGGCTGTTTAGAAAGGGTAGTGAGTGGTGGGATGAAGAAGTAAGAGTATTAGTGAAAGAGAAGAGAAAGGCATTTGGACGATTTTTGCAGGGAAAAAATGCAATTGAGTGGGAGAAGTATAAAAGAAAGAGACAGGAGGTGAAGAGAAAGGTGCAAGAGGTGAAAAAAAGGGCAAATGAGAGTTGGGGTGAGAGACTATCAGTAAATTTTAGGGAGAATAAAAAGATGTTCTGGAAGGAGGTAAATAGGGTGCGTAAGACAAGGGAGCAAATGGGAACTTCAGTGAAGGGCGTAAATGGGGAGGTGATAACAAGTAGTGGTGATGTGAGAAGGAGATGGAATGAGTATTTTGAAGGTTTGTTGAATGTGTCTGATGACAGAGTGGCAGATATAGGGTGTTTTGGTCGAGGTGGTGTGCAAAGTGAGAGGGTTAGGGGAAATGATTTGGTAAACAGAGAAGAGGTAGTAAAAGCTTTGCGGAAGATGAAAGCCGGCAAGGCAGCAGGTTTGGATGGTATTGCAGTGGAATTT
Organism: Panulirus ornatus; assembly: GCF_036320965.1. Taxonomy (NCBI): domain Eukaryota; kingdom Metazoa; phylum Arthropoda; class Malacostraca; order Decapoda; family Palinuridae; genus Panulirus; species Panulirus ornatus. The sequence continues at coordinate 29,202,528 of NC_092261.1, forward strand.
ATTAAAAAAGGGGGTGACTGTATTGTTGACTGGTTGGTAAGGTTATTTAATGTATGTATGACTCATGGTGAGGTGCCTGAGGATTGGCGGAATGCGTGCATAGTGCCATTGTACAAAGGCAAAGGGGATAAGAGTGAGTGCTCAAATTACAGAGGTATAAGTTTGTTGAGTATTCCTGGTAAATTATATGGGAGGGTATTGATTGAGAGGGTGAAGGCATGTACAGAGCATCAGATTGGGGAAGAGCAGTGCGGTTTCAGAAGTGGTAGAGGATGTGTGGATCAGGTGTTTGCTTTGAAGAATGTATGTGAGAAATACTTAGAAAAGCAAATGGATTTGTATGTAGCATTTATGGATCTGGAGAAGGCATATGATAGAGTTGATAGAGATGCTCTGTGGAAGGTATTAAGAATATATGGTGTGGGAGGCAAGTTGTTAGAAGCAGTGAAAAGTTTTTATCGAGGATGTAAGGCATGTGTACGTGTAGGAAGAGAGGAAAGTGATTGGTTCTCAGTGAATGTAGGTTTGCGGCAGGGGTGTGTGATGTCTCCATGGTTGTTTAATTTGTTTATGGATGGGGTTGTTAGGGAGGTAAATGCAAGAGTCCTGGAAAGAGGGGCAAGTATGAAGTCTGTTGGGGATGAGAGAACTTGGGAAGTGAGTCAGTTGTTGTTCGCTGATGATACAGCGCTGGTGGCTGATTCATGTGAGAAACTGCAGAAGCTGGTGACTGAGTTTGGTAAAGTGTGTGGAAGAAGAAAGTTAAGAGTAAATGTGAATAAGAGCAAGGTTATTAGGTACAGTAGGGTTGAGGGTCAAGTCAATTGGGAGGTGAGTTTGAATGGAGAAAAACTGGAGGAAGTGAAGTGTTTTAGATATCTGGGAGTGGATCTGTCAGCGGATGGAACCATGGAAGCGGAAGTGGATCATAGGGTGGGGGAGGGGGCGAAAATTTTGGGAGCCTTGAAAAATGTGTGGAAGTCGAGAACATTATCTCGGAAAGCAAAAATGGGTATGTTTGAAGGAATAGTAGTTCCAACAATGTTGTATGGTTGCGAGGCGTGGGCTATGGATAGAGTTGTGCGCAGGAGGATGGATGTGCTGGAAATGAGATGTTTGAGGACAATGTGTGGTGTGAGGTGGTTTGATCGAGTAAGTAACGTAAGGGTAAGAGAGATGTGTGGAAATAAAAAGAGCGTGGTTGAGAGAGCAGAAGAGGGTGTTTTGAAATGGTTTGGGCACATGGAGAGAATGAGTGAGGAAAGATTGACCAAGAGGATATATGTGTCGGAGGTGGAGGGAACGAGGAGAAGAGGGAGACCAAATTGGAGGTGGAAAGATGGAGTGAAAAAGATTTTGTGTGATCGGGGCCTGAACATGCAGGAGGGTGAAAGGAGGGCAAGGAATAGAGTGAATTGGAGCGATGTGGTATACAGGGGTTGACGTGCTGTCAGTGGAGTGAATCAAGGCATGTGAAGCGTCTGGGGTAAACCATGGAAAGCTGTGTAGGTATGTATATTTGCGTGTGTGGACGTGTGTATGTACATGTGTATGGGGGGGGGGGGGTTGGGCCATTTCTTTCGTCTGTTTCCTTGCGCTACCTCGCAAACGCGGGAGACAGCGACAAAGTATAAAAAAAAAAAAAAAATATATATATATGTGAGTGGTGGGATGAAGAAGTAAGAGTATTAGTGAAAGAGAAGAGAGAGGCATTTGGACGATTTTTGCAGGGAAAAAATGCAATTGAGTGGGAGATGTATAAAAGAAAGAGACATGAGGTCAAGAGAAAGGTGCAAGAGGTGAAAAAAAGGGCAAATGAGAGTTGGGGTGAGAGAGTATCATTAAATTTTAGGGAGAATAAAAAGATGTTCTGGAAGGAGGTAAATAAAGTGCGTAAGACAAGGGAGCAAATGGGAACTTCAGTGAAGGGCGCAAATGGGGAGGTGATAACAAGTAGTTGTGATGTGAGAAGGAGATGGAGTGAGTATTTTGAAGGTTTGTTGAATGTGTTTGATGATAGAGTGGCAGATATAGGGTGTTTTGGTCGAGGTGGTGTGCAAAGTGAGAGGGTTAGGGAAAATGATTTGGTAAACAGAGAAGAGGTAGTGAAAGCTTTGCGGAAGATGAAAGCCGGCAAGGCAGCAGGTTTGGATGGTATTGCAGTGGAATTTATTAAAAAAGGGGGTGAGTGTATTGTTGACTGGTTGGTAAGGTTATTTAATGTATGTATGACTCATGGTGAGGTGCCTGAGGATTGGCGGAATGCGTGCATAGTGCCATTGTACAAAGGCAAAGGGGATAAGAGTGAGTGCTCAAATTACAGAGGTATAAGTTTGTTGAGTATTCCTGGTAAATTATATGGGAGGGTATTGATTGAGAGGGTGAAGGCATGTACAGAGCATCAGATTGGGGAAGAGCAGTGCGGTTTCAGAAGTGGTAGAGGATGTGTGGATCAGGTGTTTGCTTTGAAGAATTATGTGAGAAATACTTAGAAAAGCAAATGTATTTGTATGTAGCATTTATGGATCTGGAGAAGGCATATGATAGAGTTGATAGAGATGCTCTGTGGAAGGTATTAAGAATATATGGTGTTGGAGGAAAGTTGTTAGAAGCAGTGAAAAGTTTTTATCGAGGATGTAAGGCATGTGTACGTGTAGGAAGAGAGGAAAGTGATTGGTTCTCAGCGAATGTAGGTTTGCGGCAGGGGTGTGTGATGTCTCCATGGTTGTTTAATTTGTTTATGGATGGGGTTGTTAGGGAGGTAAATGCAAGAGTTTTGGAAAGAGGGGCAAGTATGCAGTCTGTTGTGGATGAGAGAGTTTGGGAAGTGAGTCAGTTGTTGTTCGCTGATGATACATCGCTGGTGGCTGATTCATGTGAGAAACTGCAGAAGCTGGTGACTGAGTTTGGTAAAGTGTGTGGAAGAAGAAAGTTAAGAGTAAATGTGAATAAGAGCAAGGTTATTAGGTACAGTAGGGTTGAGGGTCAAGTCAATTGGGAGGTGAGTTTGAATGGAGAAAAACTGGAGGAAGTGAAGTGTTTTAGATATCTGGGAGTGGATCTGGCAGCGGATGGAACCATGGAAGCGGAAGTGGATCATAGGGTGGGGGAGGGGGCGAAAATTCTGGGGGCCTTGAAGAATGTGTGGAAGTCGAGAACATTATCTCGGAAATCAAAAATGGGTATGTTTGAAGGAATAGTAGTTCCAACAATGTTGTATGGTTGCGAGGCGTGGGCTATGGATAGAGTTGTGCGCAGGAGATTGGATGTGCTGGAAACGAGATGTTTGACTACAATGTGTGGTGTGAGGTGGTTTGATCGAGTAAGTAACGTAAGGGTAAGAGAGATGTGTGGAAATAAAAAGAGCGTGGTTGAGAGAGCAGAAGAGGGTGTTTTGAATGGTTTGGGCACATGGAGAGAATGAGTGAGGAAAGATTGACCAAGAGGATATATGTGTCGGAGGTGGAGGGAACGAGGAGAAGAGGGAGACCAAATTGGAGGTGGAAAGATGGAGTGAAAAAGATTTTGTGTGATCGGGGCCTGAACATGCAGGAGGGTGAAAGGAGGGCAAGGAATAGAGTGAATTGGAGCGATGTGGTATACAGGGGTTGACGTGCTGTCAGTGGATTGAATCAAGGCATGTGAAGCGTCTGGGGTAAACCATGGAAAGCTGTGTAGGTATGTATATTTGCGTGTGTGGACGTGTGTATGTACATGTGTATGGGGGGGGGGGGTTGGGCCCATTTCTTTCGTCTGTTTCCTTGCGCTACCTCGCAAACGCGGGAGACAGCGACAAAGTTTTAAAAAAAAAAAAAAATATATATATATGTGAGTGGTGGGATGAAGAAGTAAGAGTATTAGTGAAAGAGAAGAGAGAGGCATTTTGGACGATTTTTTGCAGGGAAAAAATGCAATTGAGTGGGAGATGTATAAAAGAAAGAGACATTGAGGTCAAGAGAAAGTGCAAGAGGTGAAAAAAGGGCAAATTGAAGTTGGGGTGAGAGAGTATCATTAAATTTTAGGGAGAATAAAAGATGTTCTGGAAGGAGGTAAATAAAGTGCGTAAGACAAGGGAGCAAATGGGAACTTCAGTAAAGGGGCGCAAATGGGGAGTGATAACAAGTAGTTGTGATGTGAGAAGGAGATGGAGTGAGTATTTTGAAGGTTTGTTGAATGTGTTTGATGATAGAGTGGCAGATATAGGGTGTTTTGGTCGAGGTGGTGTGCAAGTGAGAGGGTTAGGGAAAATGATTTGGTAAACAGAGAAGAGGTAGTGAAAGCTTTGCGGAAGATGAAAGCCGGCAAGGCAGCAGGTTTGGATGGTATTGCAGTGGAATTTATTAAAAAAGGGGGTGAGTGTATTGTTGACTGGTTGGTAAGGTTATTTAATGTATGTATGACTCATGGTGAGGTGCCTGAGGATTGGCGGAATGCGTGCATAGTGCCATTGTACAAAGGCAAAGGGGATAAGAGTGAGTGCTCAAATTACAGAGGTATAAGTTTGTTGAGTATTCCTGGTAAATTATATGGGAGGGTATTGATTGAGAGGGTGAAGGCATGTACAGAGCATCAGATTGGGGAAGAGCAGTGCGGTTTCAGAAGTGGTAGAGGATGTGTGGATCAGGTGTTTGCTTTGAAGAATTATGTGAGAAATACTTAGAAAAGCAAATGTATTTGTATGTAGCATTTATGGATCTGGAGAAGGCATATGATAGAGTTGATAGAGATGCTCTGTGGAAGGTATTAAGAATATATGGTGTTGGAGGAAAGTTGTTAGAAGCAGTGAAAGTTTTTATCGAGGATGTAAGGCATGTGTACGTGTAGGAAGAGAGGAAAGTGATTGGTTCTCAGCGAATGTAGGTTTGCGGCAGGGGTGTGTGATGTCTCCATGGTTGTTTAATTTGTTTATGGATGGGGTTGTTAGGGAGGTAAATGCAAGAGTTTTGGAAAGAGGGGCAAGTATGCAGTCTGTTGTGGATGAGAGAGGTTGGGAAGTGAGTCAGTTGTTGTTCGCTGATGATACATCGCTGGTGGCTGATTCATGTGAGAAACTGCAGAAGCTGGTGACTGAGTTTGGTAAAGTGTGTGGAAGAAGAAAGTTAAGAGTAAATGTGAATAAGAGCAAGGTTATTAGGTACAGTAGGGTTGAGGGTCAAGTCAATTGGGAGGTGAGTTTGAATGGAGAAAAACTGGAGGAAGTGAAGTGTTTTAGATATCTGGGAGTGGATCTGGCAGCGGATGGAACCATGGAAGCGGAAGTGGATCATAGGGTGGGGGAGGGGGCGAAAATTCTGGGGGCCTTGAAGAATGTGTGGAAGTCGAGAACATTATCTCGGAAATCAAAAATGGGTATGTTTGAAGGAATAGTAGTTCCAACAATGTTGTATGGTTGCGAGGCGTGGGCTATGGATAGAGTTGTGCGCAGGAGATTGGATGTGCTGGAAACGAGATGTTTGACTACAATGTGTGGTGTGAGGTGGTTTGATCGAGTGAGTAACGTAAGGGTAAGAGAGATGTGTGGAAATAAAAAGAGCGTAGTTGAGAGAGCAGAAGAGGGTGTTTTGAAGTGGTTTGGGCACATGGAGAGAATGAGTGAGGAAAGATTGACCAAGAGGATATATGTGTCGGAGGTGGAGGGAACGAGGAGAAGAGGGAGACCAAATTGGAGGTGGAAAGATGGAGTGAAAAAGATTTTGTGTGATCGGGGCCTGAACATGCAGGAGGGTGAAAGGAGGGCAAGGAATAGAGTGAATTGGAGCGATGTGGTATACCAGGGTTGACGTGCTGTCAGTGGATTGAATCAAGGCATGTGAAGCGTCTGGGGTAAACCATGGAAAGCTGTGTAGGTATGTATATTGGGATGTATGTCGCTGGTGATGGGATGTATGTCGCTGGTGATGGGATGCATCATGACATATTTTTGATTTATGTTCAGTCCAGATTATAGCTTTCCTATAAAAATTTGCTTCAGGGATATTAATTATGCAAAGTAATTATTTCTACCTGTTTTCCGCCCGGTGTGTCGCCGGGGGGGGAGGGGGAGGTGGGGGAGAGAGAACCTTTAATATCCTTTTTTTCTACTGATTTTAAGGGAACTGAGTCATTATTTTTAGTAGTGTGTAGCGTATAATCCTAATGTAACTCTCTCTCTCTCTCTCTCTCTCTCTCTCTCTCTCTCTCTCTCTCTCTCTCTCTCTCTCTCTCTCTCTCTCTCTCTCTCTCTCTCTCTCTCTCTCTCTCTCTCACAATCTTCTCTCGTCTCATCATACCCTCCTCCCTTGCTTCCGTGTAGCAGTATTCATCAACCTGATCAGGATGTTATCATACGTTCTTGCGAATCAGTGAGGCGTAGAACATCGCCCGGTACACACGGGTTGTGTGAGCAGTGGCCTCACAGTGGACACGTCTGATTCCATTCTGATATCTGGCCTGGCGGTGATAACCTCGTCAGGACGGGGTGATAGCGACGCAGGAACTGATGCTCACATATCCTTCAGCACAGAAGGGAATCGGATACTATCATTCCTGCGTCACCAATATCATCATCATACAGTATCAGATACCTTAATGACACTGAATAAATCTTATCATCTTTAGAGTTCATTTGCAATTCCTGAGCCATCGTGAATAACTGCAGAATCAGAACAGCTGACGGCGCCAGTATTATATTGCTCGGGAGAAAGGTTTAATCCTTCGTTAAATAACTGTTGGACATGGGAAAATATTTACCGCCACCAGAACACTGTGGTCTTAGCCTGATAAGATAGCAGAAAGTGTGTACAAACCTGCGTTTAGTGGAGTTCGCAATGATTCTCAGAGGAGCTCGGAGAACATGATTACACTTCTTAATGGAATGTAAAGACGTAGATGATGCGAAGAATTCTACCACGACGGTAGCGAATATATTCGAGAAAATTACTCCAGAAGTAACTTTAAGATGAGCTCTTAGTGTCTTGATTCTCCCTCCCTTCCCTCGGCCACAAGATCGAGGACGCCTCTGGTTGTAGATCTTCGTAGATTCACCAGATATTTCAATGGATGAAAACGGTAATACTGTCATCCATCTGCCTGGAAAAATGTTGTCATCCAGCTGCCTGGAAGAATGTTATCATCCAGCAGCCTGGAAGACACAGCTGTTGTCTTATACGTACGATGACGTAAGCGTGTGTAGAGCTGACCCAGTGGGAGTGTCACAATGTAATGGGGAAAGCCAAGATGGAGACCCGGATGGGAAAGACAGTCCCACGTTAAGGTATCGTGAGCTTCTGGGGCTCAGGAAGTCTTCGCGAAGGAAGGGAAAGCATTTTCTCTTGAGCTTCAATCATTCAGACGATTCTCAGGGAGTCAGGTTATCGTGCAGGGAGCAAGATAAGGTCCTCCTCCAGGCCTCCGTGAGGAGTGAGATGTGGTGCTTCCGCAGTGCTTCGTGAGGAGGGAGATTAGGAGGTCCCCAAATTGGTTCACCAGAAACAAGATTATGGGTTGTTCCTCTAATGCCTTGGGGGAAGCAAGACAGATACCCCTCCGGTGCCTCGTTAAAAGAGCAAAACATTTACTCCTGCGGTGCCTCGCACAGAGCAAGACAGATACTTCTCCCGTGCCTCGAGAGAGGCAAGACAGATACTCCTCCCGTGCCTCTTGAGGAGGGAGACAGGTTCTCCTCTATTGCCTCGTGAGGACAAAGACAGATACTTCTCCGGTGTCTTGTGAGGAGCAAGACGGGTACTCCTACGTAGCCTCATTTGGAACAAACCAAGGTGTTCCTCCAGCACTCACTAGTGTGTTTACCTCTAACCAGCTCATAATATAATCGATCTAAAATAACAATCACCCAGTGTAATCTAATATGACGTCGCACGAAACTTATTAGAAAATGCAGGTGAGAGCTGATGGGCTGGCTGGCTGATTGGCTGGTTGGCTGATTGGCTGGTTGGCTAGTTGTTTGGGCTTCAGGCCCATCAACTACCAGGGTTATTATGGCCGTCAACGTCAAGCAACATCCAACAACAGACAAATCTTTAACACCTTCACGTGTTGAGGATGATCCTAAGAAGACATACACTCTAGATTGATATGGGTAAAACTAAAAGTGGATGGAAAGAGATGGGTGATTATTGGTGCATATGCACCTGGGCATGAGAAGAAAGATCATGAGAGACAAATGTTTTGGGAGCAGCTGAGTAAGTGTGTTAGCAGCTTTAATGCACAAGACCGGGTTATAGTGATGGGTGATTTGAACCATGGAAGCGAAAGTGAGTCACAGAGTGGGGGAGAGGGTGAAAGTTGTGGGAGTGTTGAAAAGTGTGAGGAAGGCTAGGGCATTATCTCGGAAAGAAACAAAATGGGTATGTTTGAAGGAATAGTGGTTCCAACAATGTTATATGGATGCGAGGCGTGGGCAATAATTGGGTAGTGCGGAGGGGGTGGATATGTTGGAAATGAGATGTTTGAGGACAATATGTGGTGTGAGGTGGTTTGATCGAGTGAGTAATGAAAGGGTAAGAGAGATGTGTGGTAATAAAAACGTTGTGATTGAGAGAGCAGAAGAGGGTGTATTGAAATGGTTTGGTCACATGGAGAGAATGAGTGAGGAAAGATTGACAAAGAGGATATATGTGTCAGAGGTGGAGGGAACGAGAAGTCGGAGACCACATTGGAAGTGGAAGGATGGAGAGAAAAAGATTTTGAGCGATCGGTGCCTGAACATGCCGGCGGGTGAAAGGAGTGGAAGCAATAGAGTGAATTGGAGCGATGTGGTATACCGGGGTCGACGTGCTGTCAATGGATTGAACCAGGGCATGTGAAGCGTCTGTGGTAAACCTTTGAAAATTTTGTGGGGCCTGGATGTGGAAAGGAGGCTGTGGTATCTGTGCATTATGCATGACAGCTAGAGACTGAGTATGAACGAATGTGGACTTTGTCTTTTCCTAGGGCTACCTCGCGCTCGTGCGAGGGGAGGGGGTTGTCATCTCGTGTTTGGCGGGGTGGCGACGGGAATGAATAAAGGTAGCAAGTATGAATTATGTACATGTGTACATATCTATATTTCTGTGTATGTATATATATTATACGCTGAAATGTATATGTATGTATATGTGCGTGTGTGGATGTGTATGTATAGACATGTGTATGTGGGTGGGTTGGGCCTCTCTTTCGTATGTTTCCTTGCTCTACATTGCTAACGCGGAAGACAGAGACAAATTATAATAAATAGAATATATATATATATATATATATATATATATATATATATATATATATATATATATATATATATATATATATATATATATATATATATATATATATATATATATATATATATATATATATGTATATATATATATATATATATATATATATATATATATATATATATATATATATATATATATATATATATATATAAGACGGAAAGTCATTGTGATGAAGGAATCCAGTCGGTGAATGCCCTATAACCAGTTCCTCACATGACCAAGATCTGGAGAATAAACTTCACGACTGCAAGAAGAATATTGGATGAACTACTGTCCAGTCCATTATCATTGTGAAGAAGTCTTGGTTATGTAGTTATATGTCCTACGAATGTGTAATGGGCTGATGTCTCGCCACCAGATGTCCTATTGCAGAACATCTGTCTCCGGCTACCTAGCTGAAAATCATCTAGTTGACAGAGGTCAGCACACGTCAAGATGGCAAATGTCTCGCTGGCAATATCTGGTTGTCAAATGTGAGACGGGGTAATATCTGCCTGGCAAATGTTTATACTGCCAAGTAAACAAATGTCTGGTTGGCACACACTGTGTTCAGTGATGTTATCCCGTCAAGAATATGTCACTCTCAAGGACGTGTTCCTGTCAAGAAAGTGTTACTGTCAAGGACGTGTTCCTGTCAAGATGAACTCGTCATCCACTGCAGGTGTCATTAGATTCAGTCAACACGAGCGTGGCCTTCACTTGCCTGCCTCACACATGGTATATGCTCGTGTGGGCAGACAGATGGGGCGGCACGCACACACACACACACTGCGTCGCCAGCACGCACGCTGTCAGGCTTTTGTCGCAGTGGGTTGACAGCCAATGGTGATGGAATGTGATAGCCACTGGAGAGAGCAGTGGTCGGTGCTTATTTACGTTCTTAGGAGTAGGGACGGGGGTTCCTGAGTGGAGAGAGTGTGTAGTTCTTTTCTAACTTCTGCGAGAGGAGTAAGGGACCTTGATTCCACTGAAGGGAACATGGGCAGTGCTTAATTAGGTTCCGTTGGAGGAGGAGGACCACCTGAGTTTATGTCAAATTCCTTCTAGACTTTCATTTCATTGCTCTAAGATTAACGAATGTTTTTAGTGTGTTCAGTTTGAAGAGAAGAAAATGGAGACAGCTTATTATCCATGAGAGAATCTATTGGTAACGCAGGACGCGAGAGTCCGTCCATCTCTAAGTTCCTTTGTTCGACGCTAACCTCATGCCTTCACACACTCTACTTCAGGCCGCCAGGAGAATCGAACCCTAGAGTGCCACTATTAGTGTGGAAGGTCCGCTGGGGATTTGCATTTACCGACTGACTCAGGACACATTGCTAAGAAGCCTCACCTTCAGCCTTGGAAAATATGTATGTTACAGAGAGAGAGAGAGAGAGAGAGAGAGAGAGAGAGAGAGAGAGAGAGAGAGAGAGAGAGAGAGAGAGAGAGAGAGAGAGAGAGAGAGAGAGAGAGAGAGAGAGAGAGAGAGCTAAGGTGATGGCGTGCCTATCTTCAGCGTAATGGACCAGCAGATGAAAACACTGCTAATGGCCCTCCACTCCATCTGACTGAAGATATTTACAAGGACATTCAACAGCGTCCCTCTGGGTCTCAGTAAAGAGGCTGGGCGGAGGCTGTCGACCACTCACAGCCAAACGGCTTCCCTGCCACTTGCCAACCGTTGCTGTGAAGTGGTAAAAAATAAAGTGGAAAGATCCTCAGTAATTCATTTATCTTTATTATTCTTATTTCACCTCAAAGCTAACTTAAAGGAGGCGTACTTGAAGGGAAATTAATGTGATTGTGTACTTACTTGCCACAGGGAAACTTATTATCTTTATGAGGTTCCTGCAGCGTCCATCAGTCGGGACCACAGGTCATAAAGTGTAGCGATGATATGTTCCAATTCACTCTATTCCGTGCACGCCTTTCACCCTCCTGTAGCAGGCCCTGATCACTCAAAAACTTTTTCACTCCATCCTTCCATCTCTAGTTAGGTCTTCCCTTTCTCCTTGTGCCTTCCACTTTTGACACATATATCCTCTTATTCAAACTCTCCTCACTTATTCTCTCCAAATGTCCAAACCATTGCAGCACACCCTTATCACCTCTTTGAACCACACTCCTCTCATTATCACACCTTTCTCTTAACATCTTATTTCTCACCCGATGAAACCACCTCACACCACATCGCCCTCAGACATTTCATTTTCAACACATTCATCCTCCTCCGCACATCGTCTTTAGCCTATGCCTCGCATCCATACAAACTCTTCCAAATATAGACCTCTCTTTTCCATACTTTCATTTCTCCCAGAACCTTCGCCCCCTCAGCCACCCTTTGACTCGATTTCGCTTCCATGGTTCCATTTGTTGCCATGTTCATTCTCAGGAATCAAGAACACTTCACATCCTCCATATTCTATCCATTAAAACTCACCCCAGGTAACCTGTCCCTCTACTCTGCTGAACCTTAATAAACTTACTTTTATTCACACTTACTTTTAGCTTTCTACTTTCACACACTCTTCCAATCTCCTACAGTTATGTATTTGAATCTGCCACTAGTGCTGTATCATTAGGTAATAACAACTGACTCACTTTCCAGGCCTCTTCAACTCTTACCAACTGCATTTTCCCCGTTTTTCCAAGACTCTTTCATATATCTCTATTACCACCCCATCCATAAACAAATTACACAGCTATGGTTACATCACACACCCCTGCTGCAGACCGACCTTCACTGGGAACCAACCACTCTCCTCTCTTCTTACTCGTACACGTGCCTTACACCCATGATCAAAACCTCTCACAGCTTCTAGTTGCTCTCCTCCCACAACATCAATTCGTAAGACCTTCCACGAGGCATCTTTGTCATATACTTTCTCCAGATCCATAAATGCCACATACAAACCTTCTGTGTATATACCTTTTGGGGGGGAGCAAGGGCTGTGAGTTGACCCCTTCCTGCCCTACATCTGCACTTGAGTGCATTACACAACCAGACAGTCTGGCAATAATTCACAACCTACTGATCTCAAATCCCAGCTGCCTCCTTCTCAACTCTGGTCACGCTCGATAAGAATTAATTTGTTGTGACTTAGAAACGTAAGGTTAAGGAAAAAAAAATCATCTAATTTATTTGGAAAATATTCTTTCTTATTCTGAGGAAGAAAGTAAGAACATGGAGCTGTCTCCTTAGGTTTGCCTTCTCCTCCACACCGACAGCATTTGGGATGTTTCTCACGTGTGTTATCTCAGCTGCAGTCAACCTTATGGCCAGCAGACGGAAGGTCGGGAGTCGTACAACTTCTGAGGTATTGTCTCGGATATAGTCGATGTTATGGCCGGGTGGCACAAGGTCAGGAGTCGCACAACTTCTATGGTGTTATCTCGGCCATAGTCGACCTAATGCCGGGTGGCACAAAGATAGGAGTCGCACAGCTTCTGAGGTGTTGTTTCAGCCATAGTCGACCATATGGTCGGGTAAAACAAGGTCGAAGGTTCTAGAGAATCTGAGGTTTTGTCTCAGTTATAATCGACCTTATACCCGGGTGACACAAGGCGGAGAAACACAACTCCTGAGTTGTAGGAGCAGTGATCTGCTGCTGCTGCTGTAAGATAACTCCCGGTAATACAACCCTCCCAGGTTTACAACCGTCCCGGCAACACAACCGTCCCAGGTTTACAACCGTCCCGGCAACACAACCGTCCCAGGTTTACAACCGTCCCGGCAACACAACCGTCCCAGGTTTACAACCGTCCCCGCAACACAACCATCCCGGCAACCACAACCTAACCCGGCAACACAACATCCCGGCAATACAACCATCCCGGCAATACAACCTCTCCAGGTTTACTAAACCGTCCCGGCAACACAACCATCCCGGCAACACAACCATCCCGGCAACACAACCATCCCGGCAACACAACCATCCCAGTAATACAACCCTCCCAGGTTTACAACCGTCCCCGCAACACAACCATCCCGGCAACACAACCATCCCGGCAACACAACCCTCCCAGGTTTACAACCGTCCCGGCAACACAACCATCCCGGCAACACAACCATCCCGGCAACACAACCATCCCGGCAACACAACCCTCCCAGGTTTACAACCGTCCCGGCAACACAACCATCCCGGCAACACAACCATCCCGGCAACACAACCATCCCGGCAACACAACCCTCCCAGGTTTACAACCGTCCCGGCAACACAACCATCCCGGCAACACAACCATCCTGGCAACACAACCATCCCGGCAACACAACCGTCCCGGCAACACAACCGTCCCCGCAACACAACCATCCCGACAACACAACCCTCCCAGGTTTACAACCGTCCCGGCAACACAACCGTCCCCGCAACACAACCATCCCGACAACACAACCATCCCGGCAACACAACCATCCCGGCAACACAACCATCCCGGCAACACAACCATCCCGGCAACACAACTATCCTGGCAACACAACCATCCCAGGTTTACAACCGTCCCGGCAACACAACCATCCCAGGTTTACAACCGTCCCGGCAACACAACCATCCCGGCAACACAACCATCCTGGCAACACAACCATCCCGGCAACACAACCATCCCGGCAACACAACCATCCCGGCAACACAACTATCCTGGCAACACAACCATCCCGGCAACACAACCATCCTGGCAACACAACTATCCCGGTAATACAACCCTCCCAGGTTTACAACCATCCCGGCAACACAACCATCCCGGCAACACAACCATCCCGGTAATACAACCATCCTGGCAATACAACCATCCTGGCAATACAGCCTTTACAGTACTACAACAATCCTGGTAATACAATCATTTCGGTAATACAAACATTCCCACAATTTAACCCTGCCGGTATTTCAACAATAACTACAATACAACGGTATCCGGTAATACAACAATACCTGCAATACAACCCAGCCGATAATACAACAATACCTGCAATACAACCCTCCCTGTAATACAACAATACCTGCAATACAACCCTCCCTGTAATACAACAATACCTGCAATACAACCCTCCCTGTAATACAATACCTACAATACAAGGGTTCTGGTAATAAAATACCTGCAATACAGCGGTTCCAGTCATACAATACCAACATTACAAGGGTTCCGGTAATACAACACCTACAATACAACGATTCCAGTAATACTAAACCTACAATACAACGGTTCCAATGATACAATACCTACAATACAAAGGTTCCAATGATACAACACCTACAATACAACGATTCCAGTAATACTAAACCTACAATACAACGGTTCCAATAATACAACACCTACAATACAACGATTCCAGTAATACTAAACCTACAATACAACGGTTCCAATGATACAATACCTACAATACAAAGGTTCCAATGATACAATACCTACAATACAACGGTTCCAGTAATACTATACCTACAATACAACGGTTCCAATAATAAAACACCTACAATACAAAGGGTCCAATGATACAATACCTACAATACAACGGTTCCAATAATACAATACCTACGATACAAAGGTTCAAATGATACAATACCTACAATACAACGGTCTCAGTAATACTATACCTACAATACAACGGTTCCAATAATACAACACCTACAATACAAAGGTTCCAATGATACAATACCTACAATACAAAGGTTCCAATGATACAATACCTACAATACAAAGGTTCCAATGATACAATACCTACAATACAACGGTCTCAGTAATACTATACCTACAATACAACGGTTCCAATAATACAACACCTAAAATACAAAGGTTCCAATGATACAATACCTACAATACAACGGTTCCAATAATACAATACCTACAATACAAAGGTTCCAATGATACAATACCTACAATACAACGGTCCCAGTAATACTATACTTACAATACAACGGTTCCAATAATACAACACCTACAATACAAAGGTTTCAATGATACAATACCTACAATACAAAGGTTCCAATAATACAATACCTACAATACAACGGCTCCAATAACACAATACCCACAATACAACGGTTCCAGTAATACAATACCTACAATACAACGGTTCCAGTAATACAATACCTACGATACAACGGTTCCAGTAATACAATACCCACAATACAATGGTTCCAGTAATACAATACCTACAATACAACGGCTCCAGTAATACAATACCCACAATACAATGGTTCCAGTAATACAATACCTACAATACAACGGTTCCAGTAATACAATACCTACAATACAAAGGTTCCAATAATACAATACCTACAATACAACGCCTCCAATAATACAATACCTACTATACAGCGGCTCCAATAATACAATACCTACAATACAACGGCTCCAATAATACAATACCTACAATACAACGGTTCCAGTAATACAATACCCACAATACAATGGTTCCAGTAATACAATACCCACGATATAACGGTTCCAGTAATACAATACCTACAATACAACGGCTCCAATAATACAATACCTACAATACAACGGCTCCAATAATACAATACCTACAATACAACGGTTCCAGTAATACAATACCTACAATACAACGGTTCCAGTAATACAATACCTACAATACAACGGTTCCAGTAATACAACACCTACAATAAAACGGTTCCAGTAATACAATACCCACAATACAACGGTTCCAGTAACACAATACCTACAATACAACGGCTCCAATAATACAATACCTACTATACAACGGCTCCAATAATACAATACCTACTATACAACGGCTCCAATAATACAATACCTACAATACAACGGCTCCAATAATACAATACCTACAATACAACGGCTCCAATAATACAATACCTACAATACAACGGTTCCAGTAATACAATACCTACAATACAACGGTTCCAGTAATACAATACCTACAATACAATGGTTCCAGTAATACAATACCCACAATACAATGGTTCCAGTAATACAATACCCACAATACAATGGTTCCAGTAATACAATCATGCGGGTGGTGAAGGAGATGAGGGAGGGACCCGGTTCTGTGAAGACCCTTAGCTGTCGATGGTCTGGTCAATATAAGAATCTCTCGTGGGAAATGAAAAAGGAATAAGCTATTACGTCAGATTGGCTGACTGAATGATATATGAGCCTTAAGGTCAGGTCAGAGGTCACGCCATGGTGCTCATGGGTCGCGCCTTTCGTGCTCAAGGGTCGAACCGCCCTGCTCAAGAGCAGTAGTGTCGTGCTGAAGGGTCGTACTGTCGTGCTCAAGGGCCGTACCGCCGTGCTTAAGGGCCATACCGTCGTGCTCAAGGGCCGTACAGTCGTGCTCAAGGGCCGTACCGCCGTGCTTAAGACTCCTATTATCGTGCTTAAGGGCCACACCGTCGTGCTCAAGGGCCGTACCGTCGTGCTCGAGGGCCGTACAGTCGTGCTCGAGGGCCGTACAGTCGTGCTCGAGAGACTTATTGTCGTGCTCAAGGGCCGTACCGTCGTGCTCGAGGGCCGTACAGTCGTGCTCGAGAGACTTATTGTCGTGCTCAAGGGCCGTACAGTCGTGCAGACTTATTGTCGTGCTCAAGGGCCGCACTGTCGTGCCCAAGCGTCGTGCCGCCGTGCCCACGAGCCGTACCCTGAAGCTCTGAGGTTCAATCTAATGTGTGGAGGAGGAAAATCTGCTGAATTACTTAAACGAGGTTAGTTGGGTGAGAGGGGAGAGCGAGGCAGAATAATTCACCTCATCAGAATATGATCAGAGAGAGAGAGAGAGAGAGAGAGAGAGAGAGAGAGAGAGAGAGAGAGAGAGAGAGAGAGAGAGAGAGAGAGAGGAGAGAGAGAGAAGGAGATGATCGCTAGCTGAAGGCAGAAAACAAGCTGCAAAATTTTGCACACACAAACTTGTACATTTGCACATACAAACCACCTCAAGATAGAGACACGCTTAACTGAACACAGTCAGATAAGTATATCTTGACTGGTCTTCTTGACTGGTTCCTTTGACTGGTCTCCCGTACGTGCGTGGTCTTTGAAATATTGGAAAAGATAATCAGAAAACGAATGGGTCATTTCTTGCAGAAGAGACGCCATCTAAGTGATATACAACACGGACTCAAGGGAAGGAGGTCATGCGTAATGAATCTCTTAGATTTCTAAGAGAAAGTGAGCTCCAAATTTCGACGAAACGGAAAATTGGATGAGATGTGCCACGACTGCCTGAAAGTATATGACACTGTGCCGCAGACGACGGTGGTGAAAAAGCTAAATCTTCAAGAGTGAAACTCTTTCGATGGATAGAGAGTTAGTGGAAGGGAACAAGGGACGCATGTAAGACGAACCATTCGAAATGGGATGGGGTCATTACTGGCGTGTTGCAGGGTTCAGTTGTGGAACCATTGCTTTTCTTGACCTGTGGAAATAACTCGTCAAATAGATTGGACTCCTAACTAAATATGTTTGTGGGAAGCAAAAAACGTGAAGCTGCATATTTTCTTTTTTCTTTAGGTTGAAGGCTTCAGTCGTGGACTAAAGTCCATATCAAGGCCGGGCCTTGATTGAAATATAGAGAAGTTATTGAAAGGGGGCAAAAAGAGACAAAGGAAAGCGTTTACGAATTCTGGGAAGTGAAAAAGTGAAATTACAAGGCGACTCACACGTACTGCAAAGAAGTTCTGATACTTGGTTCATGCAAGTCATTGCAAATAAATGCAATGTAATGTGAACGAGACACAGTGAATGAGAACCATTGTGTCATTATCATCGAGCAAAATATAAACTGGAGGAAGCTGTGTACGAGAAGAACTGTTGCCAGAATCCCATCTTACTAAGACAACGATAAATGAGTCAAGCTTTGTGTGTGTATATATATCAACATAGCACTGAAGTTCATGGATAAAGTAATATTTAGGAGACTGTCGACAGAACTAGAATGTGCTTCTCATATTTGGTCACCACACTTAGAGAAAGATAGGAAACTGATAGAGAAGGTGTAGAGGAGGGCAACAAAGCTAGTACCAGCATTGAGAGAACTGAGATGAGAGGTTAGAGACCATATATTTGTACACCATAGAAGAAAGAAGAGTATGGAGTAACTTGATCACAACTTCTACTTGTCTAAGTCTATGGCAAACATTGTTTGAAAGAAGCAAAGATGAAGGAATCAGAAGTCGTTACATAAAGATCATTAACAAACTTAATATTAATGAGGTTAAGAAGTACTTTCATCTCATAAAAGAGCAGCAGATGAATGGAATAAACAGAATGATGAAATGGTAAATGCAGGCTCCATACAGATGTTTGAAGAGCTGTAGGATGGCCTTGATCAAGGCTTCCAGCTGCCCGTGTCGTCTCAGCTAACATGGAACAACAAAGAAAGAAAAAGGTTCAAGAGCTGGGGGCCACACGAGGGTTGAGTACCTTCCCCTTACTATGGTAATGGGTGATCACACACACACACACACACACACACACACACACACACACACACACACACACACACACACACACACACACACACACACACACACACACACACACACACACACACACACACACACACACACACACAAACAACAAACAAACAAACAAACAAAGCACACACACATGCACAAACAAACAAACAAACACACAAACAAACAAAAACACACATACACACACAAAAAAAACACACAAACAAACAAACAAACAAACACACAAACAAACAAAAACACACATACACACACAAAAAAAAACACACAAACAAACAAACAAATAAACAACACGAGTGTACACCTCTATTGTAACAAACAATCAGCAATCACAAATAGTACTCACACAAGGCAGATGTAAATGCAGGAGGAAGGGTCAGGCAATAGCACTGCATACAATGATACATTTGTGGAGGGAGCAAAGTTTGTAGGTAAGATGATAGTCCTTCAGGTGGGCTGGGGTCACCAGTGGCGTGCCGCAGGGTCATCCTTCAGGTGGGCTGGGGTCACCAGTGGCGTGCCGCAGGGTCATCCTTCAGGTGGGCTGGGGTCACCAGTGGCGTGCCGCAGGGTCATCCTTCAGGTGGGCTGGGGTCACCAGTGGCGTGCCGCAGGGTCATCCTTCAGGTGGGCTGGGGTCACCAGTGGCGTGCCGCAGGGTCATCCTTCAGGTGGGTTGGGATCACCAGTGGCGTGCCGCAGGGCTGAGTCTTGGCTCCGCTGCTGTTCTTGGTGCACGTCAATGTCCCGTCTGATGGATTGGAATCTCCTTACCCGAACATGTTTGCGGATGTTGCCGAGGTCATGAGAAGGATGAAATGTCGGTATGACGAATGACTGATGAAATTCGATCTAATTAATGGCAAGGTAGTGAGGACGGAACACAGTGAAAGAGAATCTTAGTACTGTCATTACCTGGGAGAAGGTCAGGTAAAGACGCTGAGTGTGGCTTGTTGTTGGAGCTTCGCATCAGAAGAATTGTAAAAGATAATTAGAAAAGTGATTTAGAATATATGGATGAGGAAATGACTGATTCACAACATGAGTTAACCCAAAACTGAAGTCTGTTATATGAGTTAGACCATCGCGCCTGAAGAACCATAAAGATCTGATTGAGAAAGTCCAGATGAGAGCAGCTAAGATGGAATCTATATCAAGAAAGCTGAGCTATAATAAAAGGCTGAGAGATGGAACTCAGGTTGGCCATGAAGAAGAGAAGAGAAAGGAGTGACTTGGCCACAGTCTTCAAGTTCTCATGGTATTTGGACAACGTTGACAATGAACATTCTGTATGACACACAATGCCAGAATAATCAAAAGTCATGTAAAAAAAGCTGGGGAAGAGGTTTATTAGGAAGGATAGGGAGATGTAAGGGTCGTGGATGACTGGGGTAGGCTGAACAAGGAAGCTGTCTATGTCCGGAGTTTACAGACATTTAAGAAGTGTAGAGATACTTAAGAGGCTAAATGATAGTATCAATAATAATAATTCATACGGACTTCCGTGGTGTAGCGGTAGCGTCCCTGACCATGATGCATTCACAGACCGCCGAGGGTCAAACGCATAGGTTCGAATCACAGTTCTGGCGGTCGGTCCACAGCGAACCCAGCTATTCATCCACCTCTAATTGTTGGTGATAAAGTGTGTACATGGCTCAGGCTGGTATGTGAGTGGTTCCCAGTAAATATCGGTTTGCAGGAGAGCGTGATATCTCCATGGTTGCTTAATCTATTTATGGATGGGGTTGTTAGGGAGGTGAATGCAAGAATTTTGGAGAGAAGGGCAAGCATGCAGTCTGTTGTGGATGAGAGAGCTTGGGAAGTGAGTCAGGTGTTGTTCGCTGATGATACATCGCTGGTGGCTGATTCGGGTTAGAAACTGCAGAAGTTGGTGACTGAGTTTGGCAGTGTTTGAAAGAAGAAAGTTGAGAGTAAATGTGAATAAGAGCAAGGTTATTAGGTTCAGTAGGGTTGAGGGACAAATTGATTGGGAGTAAGTTTTAAAGGAGAAAAACAGGAGGAAGTAAAGTGTTTTAGATATGTGGGAGTGGATTTGGCAGGGGATAGAACCACTGAAGCGGAAGTGAGTCACAGGGTGGGGAGGGCGCGAAGGTTCTTGTAACCTTGAAGAATGTGTGGAGAGCGAGACCGTTATCTCGGAGAGCATAAATGAGCATGTTTAAAGGAATAGTGGTTCCAACAACGTTATATGACAACGAGGCATGGGCTATAGATAGGGTTGTGTGGAGGAGGGTGGATGTGCTGGAAATGAAATGTTCAGGCCCCTGTCGCTCAAAATCTTTTTCATTCCATCTTGCACTTCCAATTTGGTCTCCCACTTCTCCTCGTTCCCTCCACCTCTGACACATATATCCTCTTTGTCAATCTTTCCTCACTCATACTCTCCAAGTGGCCAAACCATTGAAACTCACCCCCTTCTGCTCTCTCAACCACACTCTTTATATTACCACACATCTCTCTTACCTTTTCATTACTTACTCGATCAAACCACCTTACACCACATATTGTCCTCAAACATTTCATTTCAAACACAGCCACCCTCCTCTGCACAACTCTATCTATAGCCCACGCCTGGCAACCATATGATATTTTTGGAACCACTATTCCTTCAATCCTTTCATTTTTGCTCTCCAACATAACGTTCTCGCCTTCCATACAATTTTCAATGCTCCCAGTACCTTCGCACCCTCCCCAACCCTGTGACTCACTTCCGCCTCCATGGTTCCATCCTCTGCTAAATTTACTCTCAGATATCCTAAACTCTTCACTTCTTTCAGTTTTTCTCTATTTAAACTTACCTCCCAGTTGACTTGTCCCTAACCTTACTTACCTAATAACCTTGCTCTTATTCATATTTACTCTCAGCTTTCTTCTTTCACACACTTTACCAAACTTAGTCACCAACTTCTGCAGTTTCTCACCCGAATCAGCCACCAGCGCTGTATCATCAGCAAACAACATCTGACTCACTTCCTGTGCCCTTTCATCTACAACAGACTGCATACTTGCCTCTCTCTCCAAAACTCTTGCGTTCATCTCCCTAACAATCACATACATAAACAAATTAAACAACCATGGAGACATCACGCACCCATGCCGGAAACTGACATTCACTGGGAACCAATCACTTTCCTCCCTTCCTACTCGTACACATGCCTTACATCCTTGATAAAAAGTTTACACTGCTTCAAGCAACTTTCCTCCCACACCATATATTCTTAATACTTTCCACAGAACATCTCTATCAACTCTATCATATGCCTTCTTCAGATCCATAAATGCTACATACAAATCCATTTGCGTTTCTAAGTATTTCTCACATACATTCTTCAAAGCAAACACCTGATCCACACATCCTCTACCACTTCTGAAACCACAATGTATGTACTTGTATGTACATCGTGGGGATGGTTCTCCGCTCAGGGTCCCCTATCTCTTCAATTCTTTTTTTTATGTTAGCTGAGATGGCACGGGTGACTAAGGCCGTAATCAAGGCCATCACACACACACACGCGCACACACACACACACACACACACACACAGACACACACACACACACACACACACACAGACACACAGGGCTGGGTACAAACGTTCACAGCTAAGCTTTATGTGCAGCTTTTAAAAAGAAAAGACGCCTCCAACATTCGGGCGAAATTTACAGGAACGTCTTCCTTATCCTAATTTGAATACAATTTGCATATTGTAAGTGTATTTGTAGGAGACAACAGACGTGTGGCTACAAGCTTGTCTGGAATAGTTTCTTGTTAGTTTGTAGTTTGTTACATGTCTGAAAAAGAGGATTTTAGTTTTAACCTTTTTGTGTTTGTGTGTGTGTGTGTGTGTGTGTGTGTGTGTGTGTGTGTGTGTGTGTGTGTGTGTGCGTGTTTGTGCCTACTTTTTGTTGATGCAATCTTCGTATTTTCCAGGAAGGGTGTGAGCGAACTCTAATGGGATGAAGCAGAGACACTGACCACCGGTTTTATAGAGATTCACACGTTTTCTGAGAACAGTCGCGGAAAAAAGGAAGACAAAAAAAAAAGATTTATTCGTCAGAACTGCGAGGTGGCGTGAGCCCATGATAGAAAAATATTTGGTCTGTCCAAAGTCAGGAGAAAGATGGTACGTTGTACAGGTGGGAGAGAGAGAGAGAGAGAGAGAGAGAGAGAGAGAGAGAGAGAGAGAGAGAGAGAGAGAGAGAGAGAGAGAGAGAGAGAGAGAGAGAGAGAGAGAGCCACAAGGCCAGCATTTGGAGGAAAACCGTAAGGAAGGTCAGTTTGGTGGGAAGTCTTCCTACACACTCGTCAGTTGCATGTTTACCATTATCAACTGTCGTTTATCATTTGACCGCTGGCTCAGTTCTCACGATGATGAAGCTTTTATTTTCATACATGGCCAGAATTCATATTAGAAGAATTACTAGATGCCACCATAATGCCATTCGGGAAGGCTTTAAAACCCTGGCTCTCTTGCCACCTAATCCTCAACTTCACTACCATCATCAACGTCTAGGTTCCTCGAATTACTGATCCTCAATAGAGGCAAGGAGAACATCTCTCTCTCCTCCACCACCACCACAGTGTACATGAACCTCACACAACATCCCTCGAGTGGCTTTTGCTAGCCACAACCACCCACCTTCCTGTACACTTATGATCTCAATAGGTATCAACAGATGAACCACATCATCTTTTCACAAAAATAGTAAAAAGTAGCTAACCAGCGTTACAGCTAGTCAGAGTCTGTCACAAAGGCTAAACCTTTGAAATTCTCTGGCTCTAGAGTGGAGTCAACTCAGCGAGCAGTTCTCTTTCCAATACTCTTTAATCTCTTGTCGCCCCCTCACAAACCACAACGTGAAAGTCCTCTCATATGTAAATGACCTCACAGCTACACCACAATACCCTAACACTGTACACACAAAGCGTCAAACCTGCAGCAGTGCCTCAGAACGAAATATCTGAATCATGACATAAAACTCGTGTCACCCTCGTCATACCTAACGGCTATGGACACAACCTGTAGCCTTCCATGAATGGTCAACTCCTCCTACTCGACAAGACCCGACCAGGCTAGGCATCGCATACATCACACTCTTGAGAATTTCTCTCTGCATCACAAACAAGAACACGAAGGCGATGAAGACCCTAGCCACCACCAGAAGTCTCATTATCCCTCTCAAACATTTTATTTGCTCCACCCTAAACTAAGTCTCACCTGCATAGTGACCAACTCTTCCAAAACCAAACAGAAAAGATCAACATACCAGACAAGACAGAGCATCCAGAACAATCACAGGCTGTTTAGCAACGTCTTACATTCAGCACCTGCACAACGATATGAAATGACTTCAAGTCGTCCTACCTCAACATGCTTGACACCCTACCCTTTGTGCAGCATAGCACCCTCTCCACCCAAACTACTTTACACTTGTAACCAAATACGCTGCCAGGCAGAAATAAAAAGCTCATCCTACCTTCACTCTTTTAAAGTCTATGTTCACAGAACCTCCTTCTCTCAACAAACACGACATTAAACAAAACATTTTCACACGGTAATGGCAAGACAACCACTAAAAACACAGCCCAAACTCAGTTTTAAACTCATCTCCATCACACGTGAGCCCATCTGAAATTACACTTTCCAGAACTGTACGAATTATACTTTCTCATCTGAGCAGAGACATGACATATTTCAGTGAGGAAAAATATAAAGAGATAGATTTTGGCACAAGAAATATAAAGATAATTTTATTTATATTTCTTTCACAAGTGTTCGCTACTTCCTGCCTGAGCGAGATAGCGTCCACATCTGAATGAACTTCAGAGGAAAAAAAGACCCATTTGGCTCTTTGCTGTGTTCCTTCTCTAGAAAAGCAATACAAGGGGAGAGGATTTCCAGCCCCGCGCTTGCTCCTCAGAGTCGTCTTCTGAAGTATGGAGATACGTGGGTAGTAGTCTATCTACCTTATCCTGAGGGATGTACTGAATGTATATCTATCTATTAAGTCTATGTTACGCCAGGACCATAGTCTATGTTACGCCAGGACCATAGTCTATGTTACGCCAGGACCATAGTCTATGTTACGCCAGGACCATAGTCTATGTTACGCCAGGACCATAGTCTATGAAAATGTCTTGGTGTTAGCCAAGACCTTTCTAAAGGTTGACTGTGCCAGACTATACTCCCAGAGATACAACCTCGCCAGAGTGAAGTTATACTCACGGTGTAACCTTGAGCAGGCGGAGTCCGGTAACACTTCCTGTGTGTGTGTGTGTGTGTATATATATATATATATATATATATATATATATATATATATCCAGGCCCCACAAACCTTTCCATGGTTTACCCCAAACGATTCACATACCCTGGTTCAATTCATTGACAGCACGTCAACCCCGGTATACAACATCATTCCAATTCACTCTATTCCTTGCACGCCTTTCACCCTCCTGCATGTTCAGGCCCCGATCGCTCAAAATCTTTTTCACTCCATCTTTCCACCTCCAATTTGGTGTCCCACTTCTCCTCATTCCCTCCACCTCTGACATATATATCCTCTTTGTCAATCTTTCCTCACTCATTCTCTCCATGTGACCAAACCATTGTCAACCATTTGTCAATCTTTCCTCACTCATTCTCTGCATATTTCCTAAACAGATCAATACACCTTCTGCTCTCTCAGCCAAACACTTTTTACTACTCGATCAAACCACGTAACACTACATCTCATTTTAAACATATCCATCCTCCTCCGCACTTTCTTGCATGCCTCGTATTCATACAATATTACCGGGTCTACTGTTTCTGCAAATATTCTCATCTTGGCCCTCCTAGATAACGTTCTCTCCTTTCACACATTCTTCAATTCACCCGGAATCCTCGGCCCCTCACACACCTAACTCACTTCCGCTTCCATGGTTCCATTTGCAGCAACGTCCACTCCCAGATATCTGAAAAACTCACTACCTCCAAATTTCCACCCTGCAAACTCACACAGCAGCTAACTTGTCCCTCCACCCTACTGAACCTGATAAAGCTGCTTAATTGATAATTACCCTCAACTACCTTGTTTTCCGACACTCTTCCAAACTCAGTCACTAAGTCCTGTAATTTCTCACTTGAATCTGCCACCAGAGGCGCGTCATCAAGAAACAAAGACTGACTCACTTCCCAGGCCTCATCATCCCTACAGACTGCATTACTCGCCTCTCTTTCCAAGACTCTCGCAAGCAC
This sequence comes from Panulirus ornatus, assembly GCF_036320965.1. Taxonomy (NCBI): domain Eukaryota; kingdom Metazoa; phylum Arthropoda; class Malacostraca; order Decapoda; family Palinuridae; genus Panulirus; species Panulirus ornatus. Next base: position 29,228,468 of record NC_092261.1, read on the forward strand.
CTCCCTCACCACTCACCCGTAAGGAAATTAAACAGCTGTGGTGGCATCACACACCCCTGCCGCAGACCAACCTATGTTTGGAATCTCTCTCTCTCTCTCTCTCTCTCTCTCTCTCTCTCTCTCTCTCTCTCTCTCTCTCTCTCTCTCTCTCTCTCTCTCTATATATATATATATATATATATATATATATATATTCATACATATTCGCCATTCTCTCTTTAGCGATGGGGGCATTATCGAACTCCACGTGCAAGTGGTCATCTCGTGGGTTAAGAATCACCTTCGGCGTGATTGTATTATCGACAATGAACGAAAAGGAGTAAAGTCTCGTTGAGGACCATCTTGTTCACATGGAGTTCGTCGCCACATCCCACTCCTGTGTGTCGTCCCGCCTCGAAGATGAAGGGACCCCATTAAAGGGGATGAAGGTTTATATAAGAAGAGATTACATTTGTATTGTATGTATATGAATTCCACTATGTCATTAATATTCATATTCATTTTGTATTTGCTGTGGTGTCTTTATGTTATATGAATGAATAAACTACCTACGAACTAATCACACAGGACAACTGTATCTTCGTATTATGTGTATAAATTGATCTGCTGTTCCACCACAAGTTCTTACCACCAGAAGCGAACTTCATATATGTTTATCTCGTCACACATCTGGAGGATATAAGAACTACCAACATGTTTCCTGACCTTGTGGCATCAGAACAGTAATTGTTATTTGCACATACCACACAGGCTTTTGTTTGTGTCGGTGTTGCCACCGCAAGGGCTGCAATTTCATTTTTCACTGTGAGAAATAGTTTATTTTCATCTGAAACATAAGAGTGATGTTGGCTAACTTTACCGTATCAACTTTTCAACCTTGGTATGTTGCGGGAAGTAATAGATTTGGCTAGACTGTTTGTTGATTGACTGCGTTCATATCAAATTTGTCTCATGGACCTCCATGGTCAGCGCTGTTGACCGACCGTGTTGTATTCGCGGACAGCTTAGGGTCGAGAGTATAGGTTTGAATCCTGGCTGTGGCAGAATTTTCCAGCAAGACCTATAGTGAGTTCAGTTGGATCCACCACATATAAATTTTCAAAATGGTTAGTTTCTTTATTAAGCCCTTTAGTGGGTAATGTTAAATTCTAATATCATGAACAATGTAGATTTAGTCAAAAAGCTAAACAATATCAATGTTGATTTTGATTTCAAACAAGTTAGCTTTGATGTTTCCTCACTTTTCACTAAATTTCCAGTCGATGACCTTTTAGAATATTCATCTGATGTCTTGGATTATATTCATTCACCTGTTTCAAAGTCTGTTTCCACTGAAATGATAAAATTGTGTATAAAAGACTGTGTATTTCAATTCAATCGAGATTATTATGCTAAAAAGATTGGTATGGCAATGGGTAACCCTCTTTCACCTGTACGAAGTAATCTTTATATGGAATTTTTTGAAACAAAATTATTAAAGGATATCTTACCTTCTAGTGAAATTTGGTTTAGGTATGTAGATGATGTTCTTTGTGTTTGGCCAACAAATGAAAATTTACAAATATTTCTCCCCTCACTTAACAATTTAGTACCTTCCATCAAATTTACTGTAGAAATTGAAAAAAATGGTATGTTACCATTTTTAGATTGCATGATCCATAAGCAAGGATACAAGTTTAAGTTTAGCATATACAAAACCTACCAATGTATGCTCATATATCCATTATTACTCATCTCAACATGACAGAGTTAGATCATCATCATTTCAATCTATGTTCCGTAGGGCATTACGTATTTGCAGTCCAGAGTTTATTGATGATGAGTTTGAGAAGATATATTCTATTGGATCTAAGTTAAAGTACCCTAGATCTTTCATTAATAAATCCCTTAAGTTAGCAAAGAAATCGTTTTATAGAGTTGAGCCCAAACTTCCCATTGACACCAAGAATCTTTTAGTTCTCCCTTTTGATAATAATTTTACTTTGCTTCCCATGTTGCTTAAATCCTTTAATGTATATGATGTCTTCAGCAACAATAATACTATAAAGAATATCTTAATCAGGAATTCACCAGAAAATTCTCTTGGATGCATCTATAAAGTGCCATGTGGAAATTGTGATAAATTTTATGGTAAGGATCTTTCTGTTAGACCTAAGCAACATAAATGTAGTATAAGAATGGGACAAGAATCAAATGCCTTGTTTAATCACGTTAAAAACTACGATCCTTGTATTGACTGGAGTAATGCCATCTAAGTTATCAACACTAACTCTATTACCACGAGAAATATCATTAAATCTTCTATTATCAAATACACAAAGAATTATAATCTTAATATTAGTGATGGTCTATACAGATTAGATAACTTTATTGTTGATAGAATTTGTAAAATGATAAGTTTATGAACGCTCGTTGTATGTCTTGGACAATCACATGTTTACCAAATGGCGTCCTAGCTTCGTCTTTTCGATGTATATCAACTGACATATATTTCTCTCTTGTGTCTCCCTTGATGATGTGATTATTACACGAAAGTGCACTTGGGAACTTATCGTGTTTCATTTTCCCCGTGGACTCAGGAATATATATATATATATATATATATATATATATATATATATATATATATATATATATATATATATATATATATATATATATATATATATATATATATATATATACATATATATATATATATATATATATATATATATATATATATATATATATATATATATATATATATATATATATATATATATATATATATATATATATATATATATATACATATATATATATATATATATATATATATATATATATATATATATATATATATATATATATATATATATATATATATATATATATATATATATATATATATATATTCCTGAGTCCACGGGGAAAATGAAACACGATAAGTTCCCAAGTGCACTTTCGTGTAATAATCACATCATCAAGGGAGACACAAGAGAGAAATATATGTCAGTTGATATACATCGAAAAGACGAAGCTAGGACGCCATTTGGTAAACATGTGATTGTCCAAGACATACAACGAGCGTTCATAAACTTATCATTTTACAAATTACAATTTACAGATCCACTCCCAGATATCTAAAACACTTCACTTCCTCCAGTTTTTCACCATTCAAACTCACCTCCCAATTGACTTGACCCTCAACCCTACTGTACCTAATAACCTTGCTCTTATTCACATTTACTCTTAACTTTCTTCTTCCACACACTTTACCAAACTCCGTCACCAGCTTCTGCAGTTTCTCACATGAATCCGCCACCAGCGCTGTATCATCAGCGAACAACAACTGACTCACTTCCCAAGCTCTCTCATCCCCAACAGACTTCATACTTGCCCCTCTTTCCAAGACTCTTGCATTTACCTCCCTAACAACCCCATCCATAAACAAATTAAACAACCATGGAGACATCACACACCCCTGCCGCAAACCTACATTCACTGAGAACCAATCACTTTCCTCTCTTCCTACACGTACACATGCCTTACATCCTCGATAAAAACTTTTCACTGCTTCTAACAACTTGCCTCCCACACCATATATTCTTAATACCTTCCACAGAGCATCTCTATCAACTCTATCATATGCCTTCTCCAGATCCATAAATGCTACATACAAATCCATTTGCTTTTCTAAGTATTTCTCACATACATTCTTCAAAGCAAACACCTGATCCACACATCCTCTACCACTTCTGAAACCACACTGCTCTTCCCCAATCTGATGCTCTGTACATGCCTTCACCCTCTCAATCAATACCCTCCCATATAATTTACCAGGAATACTCAACAAACTTATACCTCTGTAATTTGAGCACTCACTCTTATCCCCTTTGCCTTTGTACAATGGCACTATGCACGCATTCCGCCAATCCTCAGGCACCTCACCATGAGTCATACATACATTAAATAACCTTACCAACCAGTCAACAATACAGTCACCCCCTTTTTTAATAAATTCCACAGCAATACCATCCAAACCTGCTGCCTTGCCGGCTTTCATCTTCCGCAAAGCTTTTACTACCTCTTCTCTGTTTACCAAATCATTTTCCCTAACCCTCTCACTTTGCACACCACCTCGACCCAAACACCCTATATCTGCCACTCTGTCATCAGACACATTCAACAAACCTTCAAAATACTCATTCCATCTCCTTCTCACATCACCACTACTTGTTATCACCTCCCCATTTGCGCCCTTCACTGAAGTTCCCATTTGCTCCCTTGTCTTACGCACCCTATTTACCTCCTTCCAGAACATCTTTTTATTTTCCCTAAAATTTACTGATAGTCTCTCACCCCAACTCTCATTTGCCCTTTTTTTCACCTCTTGCACCTTTCTCTTGACCTCCTGTCTCTTTCTTTTATACTTCTCCCACTCAATTGCATTTTTTCCCTGCAAAAATCGTCCAAATGCCTCTCTCTTCTCTTTCACTAATACTCTTACTTCTTCATCCCACCACTCACTACCCTTTCTAAACAGCCCACCTCCCACTCTTCTCATGCCACAAGCATCTTTTGCGCAATCCATCACTGATTCCCTAAATACATCCCATTCCTCCCCCACTCCCCTTACTTCCATTGTTCTCACCTTTTTCCATTCTGTACATAGTCTCTCCTGATACTTCTTCACACAGGTCTCCTTCCCAAGCTCACTTACTCTCACCACCTTCTTCACCCCAACATTCACTCTTCTTTTCTGAAAACCCATACTAATCTTCACCTTAGCCTCCACAAGATAATGATCAGATATATATATATATATATATATATATATATATATATATATATATATGTATATATATATATATATATATATATATATATATATATATATATATATATATATATATATATATATATATATATATATATATATATATATATATATATATATATATATTGCATAAAATACATATATATATATATACATATATATATATATATATATATATATATATATATATATATATATATATATATATATATATATATATATATATATATATATATATATATATATATTTTTTTTTTTTTTTGCTTTGTCGCTGTCTCCCGCGTTTGCGAGGTAGCGCAAGGAAACAGACGAAAGAAATGGCCCAACCCACCCCCATACACATGTATATACATACGTCCACACACGCAAATATTCATACCTACACAGCTTTCCATGGTTTACCCCAGACGCTTCACATGCCCTGATTCAATCCACTGACAACACGTCAACCCCATTATACCACATCGATCCAATTCACTTTATTCCTTGCCCTCCTTTCACCCTCCAGCATGTTCAGGCTCCGATCACACAAAATCTTTTTCACCCCATCTTTCCACCTCCAATTTGGTCTCCCACTTCTCCTCGTTCCCTCCACCTCCGACACATATATCCTCTTGGTCAATCTTTCCTCACTCATTCTCTCCATGTGCCCAAACCATTTCAAAACACCCTCTTCTGCTCTCTCAACCACGCTCTTTTTATTTCCACACATCTCTCTTACCCTTACATTACTTACTCGATCAAACCACCTCACATCACACATTGTCCTCAAACATCTCATTTCCAGCACATCCACCCTCCTTCGCACAACTCCATCCATAGCCCACGCCTCGCAACCATACAACTTTGTTGGAACCACTATTTCTTCAAACATACCCATTTTTGCTTTCCGAGATAATGTTCTCGACTTCCACACATTCTTCAAGGCTCCCAAGACTTTCCCCCCCCTCCCCCACCCTATGATCCACTTCCGCTTCCATGGTTCCATCCGCTGACAGATCCACTCCCAGATATCTAAAACACTTCACTTCCTCCAGTTTTTCACCATTCAAACTCACCTCCCAATTGACTTGACCCTCAACCTTACTGTACCTAATAACCTTGCTCTTATTCACATTTACTCTTAACTTTCTTCTTCCACACACTTTACCAAACTCCGTCACCAGCTTCTGCAGTTTCTCACATGAATCCGCCACCAGCGCTGTATCATCAGCGAACAACAACTGACTCACTTCCCAAGCTCTCTCATCCCCAACAGACTTCATACTTGCCCCTCTTTCCAAGACTCTTGCATTTACCTCCCTAACAACCCCATCCATAAACAAATTAAACAACCATGGAGACATCACACACCCCTGCCGCAAACCTACATTCACTGAGAACCAATCACTTTCCTCTCTTCCTACACGTACACATGCCTTACATCCTCGATAAAAACTTTTCACTGCTTCTAACAACTTGCCTCCCACACCATATATTCTTAATACCTTCCACAGAGCATCTCTATCAACTCTATCATATGCCTTCTCCAGATCCATAAATGCTACATACAAATCCATTTGCTTTTCTAAGTATTTCTCACATACATTCTTCAAAGCAAACACCTGATCCACACATCCTCTACCACTTCTGAAACCACACTGCTCTTCCCCAATCTGATGCTCTGTACATGCCTTCACCCTCTCAATCAATACCCTCCCATATAATTTACCAGGAATACTCAACAAACTTATACCTCTGTAATTTGAGCACTCACTCTTATCCCCTTTGCCTTTGTACAATGGCACTATGCACGCATTCCGCCAATCCTCAGGCACCTCACCATGAGTCATACATACATTAAATAACCTTACTAACCAGTCAACAATACAGTCATCCCCTTTTTTAATAAATTCCACTGCAATATCATCCAAACCTGCTGGCTTGCCGGCTTTCATCTTACGCAAAGCTTTTACTACCTCTTCTCTGTTTACCAAATCATTTTCCTTAACCCTCTCACTTTGCACACCACCTCGACCAAGACACCCTATATCTGCCACTCTATCATCAAACACATTCAACAAACCTTCAAAATACTCACTCCATCTCCTTCTCACATCACCACTACTTTTTACACCTCCCATTTCGCCCTTTTACGAAGGTCCCTTTGCTCCCCTTTTCTACGCACTTTTTTGCCTCCTTCCAGAACATCTTTTTTTTTTAAAATTTTTAAAATATTAAAAAGAAAGGGGGGGGATTTTATTTAGTTTTAATGGTCGGAAAGGGATATGATAAAATTAAAAATCCGGGGAAGGGAAAAAAAGAATAAAAAAGGGTGGGGGGCCCAAGTTGTTAGAAGCATTGAAAAGTTTTTATCGGGGAGAAAAGGCAGTGTACGTAAAAGGAAGAGGGGAAAGTGATTGGGTTCTCAGTAATGTAGGTTTGCGGCAGGGTGTGGAGGGTCCCTTGGGTTTTTAAATTTTTTTTGGATTGGGGTTTTTAGGGAGGTGAATGCAATTTTTTTGGGAAAAGAGGGGCAAGTATAAAAACCTTTTGGGGATGAGAAAAGCTTGGGAAGTAAACCCTTTTTTGTTTGTTTCGCGAAAAACCCGCGCTGGGGGATGTTTCATGTGAAAAAACTGCAGAAGCGGGTGCTGTTTTGGTAAAGTGGGAAAAAGGGAAAGTTAAGAGTAAATGGAATAAGAGCGGGGGGGTTTATTGGAACATTTAGGTTGAGGGTAAAGTAAAATTTGGGGAGGAAAATTTTTGAATGGAAAAAAAATTGGGGGGAAGTAAAATTTTTTTAAAAGATATCTGGGATGGTTTTTGGACACGGATTGGAACCCCTGGAAGCGGAAGTGGATCAAAGGGTGGGGGAGGGGGCGAAAATTCGGGACCCCTTGAAAAAAGTGTGGAATTTCAAAGAACTTTATCTCGGAAAGAAAAAAATGGGTATTTTTTAAAGGGAAATTTTTTTGGTTCCAACAATGTTGTATAGTTCGAGGTTTGGGCAATGGAAAAAGTTTGCGCAGGAGGTTTGGTTTGGCTGGAAATGAGATGAAGGGGACAATGGGGTGGTGTGAGGTGGTTTAAATCGAGTAAGTAACGTAAGGGTAAAAGTTTGTGTGGAAAATAAAAAGAGCGGGGTTGAGAAGAGAAGAGGGTGTTTTAAAAGGGTTTTGGGGCAAAATGGGGGAAAATTTAGTGGGGAAAAGGGGATTGCCCAAAAAGGGGGTAAAAGTTTTCGGGGGTTGGGGGAAAACAAGGAAAAAAGGGGGGCCCAAAATTGGAGGGGGAAAGTTTGGAGTAAAAAAAGATTTTTGGATCGGGGCCTAAACCCATGGGGGAAAGGGAAAAAGGAGGGAAAGGGAATAAGTAAATTGGATCGATGGGTAAAAAGGGGGGGTTTTGCCCGGTGTCAGTGGATTTGAATCAGGGCAGGGGGCCCCGGGGGGTAAACCCAGGAAAGCTGTGTGGGTATTAAATTTGCGTGTGGGGACGTATGAATATCCATGTGTATGGGGGGGGGTTGGGTCATTTCTTTCGTCTTTTCCCCTTTGCGCTCCCTCGAAAAGGGGGAGACACCCGAAAAAAGCAAAAAAAAAAAAAAAAAAAATTTTTTGTTTTGTCCCCTGTCTCCCGCTTATAAAACCCGGTTTTAAAATTGGAATAATTTCCCTTGGTAAAACCCCCACGAGCTTTTTTCATTTTTTTTGACAATTTAAAAGCCCAAATTTAAAAATGTTTTAACAAAATACCTAAAATTTTGTTTTTTTTGGGGTAGGGGAATTCTCTCAAAACATTTTCCCCTTGAAGACTGGGGCAAAATTTGGAAAAAAAGAGCGCCCCCAGCTTTCTTTTTGGCACATACAGAACCTTTTTTTTCTTGTAGGTGACCCAAAGCAAATCTTATAAGTCCTTCTTATTTGTAAATTTCAAAAGGGATAAAACATAAAAAAATGTTTTCCCCCATTTTTTTCGGGAACTCTCTCTCATTTTGGCATAACGGGTCCCCCTCTGATTCCTACAAGTCTGGATTCGTGCTCATCACTGGGGCCCCGACTAAAGAAGAAGTAAAGGGGTTGGGTCTCCTTTTAAAGTGTGGACGAAGAAAACAAAGCCCGGGGGAAATGGAGTTATCCTAAGGGGCCTGGCCCCTAATTTGACAGTAAGGGAAATTCAACCCCCAAAAAAGGGAAAGGGGTTTAAAATTTACCCCCGAAATCAAGACCCTTAAGATCACTTGATTTCCCTTTTCCCCATCACTGGATTTCATGATTTTGGTGTTGTTTGTCAGGTGGTCTCTGGTCAGAACCCTTAAAGTGCTTTTTTATGTTACGAAATGTACCAAGGGGTTTAACCTCACTTAGGGGTATTGTTAGCCTCCTTAGAGAAGGGGTTGGTGGCGACTCCAGTGAAGGTCCAAGATGTGAAGCCTATATCACACTTCCTCTGAGCAAGAAAAAATCCCGTTTATCACGGGTTGGGTTTTATTGGGTGGGGCAGGCTCCTTGGGGCCCTGTTGGTTTTTCAAAATCCAAATTGTTTGATCTTGGTATTTTAAAATACCCGATGATCACATGTATCCCCCTCCCAAATATGACCCTAGTTAATCCCAAATGGAGATCTGACGGAAGACCCGCTCAACAGCTTTGTTCGCGGAAGACATTTGGGTGTTGGAGCTGGAGTCATCTAAGGCTGTGTATATGCATTCATTCATCAAAGCTTCCACAATGTTATCAGTTTATCCATCGCTTACCAGTATCTGTCACAGTCGATGAAATACCTGGTTCGGGCGCTCCACAGCTTGAGCAGTTCTGAAAGGCTCGTCTAATGAGGGACTTTATAACACTCAATTGGTAGTGGTCAGAGTCGTGTTGGCCACTGACCAACATCCACAGGTCCTCTGCAAGCTGAAGTGGCAAATGGGTTCTCAGAGACCCTATTGGCCATACATAATGCATGACGGGGATTAACCTCGGGGTCCTTCTCTCCTTTTGTCTGTCTGTCTGTCACTCTGTCTGTCCTGCCTATCTGTCTATCTATCTGTCTGTTCTTTTGTCTGTCTGTCTGTCTGTTCACGACGCCTCCAGCAGCCATCGCTCCCAGTGGAGTAAGGCTAACATAACATTCTCCCAGCAGCTGAGGGGGGAAGTGTTCAGACCCTTGCCTCTCTTGCCCTCTCTCTCTCTCTCTCAGCTCAACACTGGAGCCAAAGAAGTTTCCTGGGATCGGAATATCTACTTAACTTCTCTGTCGTCATGTATGTAGAGGCACAGGATATTTGAGTTCGTTATTAAGTTTAATAAATTCTGCATCTTGATAGATATCATCCGATATCTTGTCAGAAATGATGGTGTATGTTTGTTGAGGTAACATCTAATATAGAATGTACCTCAGACTCGCTTCTGGCATCCAATATCAATAGGTTTCATTTCAGTTGTGATTTTTGATTTATGCTTAACGTAAAACAACGAATTTTAGAAATTGGTGTAATTGAGGGAATCACCAGCAGAGCTGACGTCAGATCCCAATACCGCGGTAATTCTGGCCAATAAAGCAGAACTCATTAATTCTGGTTTATTGAAAGCAAAATTCATGTGATTCTAGTTACCAAAAGGAAAACTGATGTATTTCCCGACACTAAACGCATAACTAGAGCCTCTCTGGGCATTCCAGGCAAAACTAACGTAATTTTGGATATTGCAAACAAAGCTGATGTAATTCTGGGTGTGAGAGGCAAAAAATAATGTAATTCTGGGTGTGAGAGGCAAAAAATAATGTAATTCTGGGTGTGAGAGGCAAAAATAATGTAATTCTGGGTAATTGATTCGGAAATGTTGCTAAAATTTTCTCAGGGATTTATCATATCTATTTTTCTGATGAAAATTTAGAGATCTGTATCGCACTGTTTGTGACAGATTAAATGACCTTCTGGAGTTTTTACCGTAAGTGTGAGAGTGGATAGTGACGGACGCACACGATAGAGGAATGTACACAGTTACGGACGTGGAAATGCCAAGGACTACATCGCTAGGGATGTACGCAGGATGGGACATACACAGCTAGGGATGTAGAAAGGCCAGGGACGTTCGCAACACGGAATGTACACAGCCGGGGACATACAGAGACAGAGATGTACACAGCCGGGGACATACAGAGACAGAGATGTACACAGCCGGGGACATACACAGCCAGAGATGTACACAGCCGGGGACATACACAGCCAGAGATGTACACAGCCAGGGAAGTACAGAACCAGAAATGTACACAGCCAGGGACATACAGAGCCAGAGATGTACACAGCCGGGGACATACACAGCCAGAGATGTACACAGCCAGGGACGTACAGAGCCAGAGATGTACACAGCCAGGGACGTACAGAATCAGAGATGTACACAGCCGGGGACATACAGAGCCAGAGATGTACAGAGCTAGGGACGTACAGAGCCAGAGATGTACACAGCCAGGGACGTACAGAACCAGAGATGTACACAGCCAGGGAAGTACAGAACCAGAAATGTACACAGCCAGGGAAGTACAGAACCAGAAATGTACACAGCCAGGGACGTACAGAACCAGAGATGTACACAGCCAGGGACGTACAGAACCAGAGATGTACACAGCCAGGGACGTACAGAACCAGAGATGTACACAGCCGGGGACATACACAGCCAGAGATGTACACAGCCAGGGACGTACAGAACCAGAGATGTACACAGCCGGGGACATACACAGCCAGAGATGTACACAGCCAGGGACGTACAGAACCAGAGATGTACACAGCCGGGGACATACACAGCCAGAGATGTACACAGCCAGGGACGTACAGAACCAGAGATGTACACAGCCGGGGACATACACAGCCAGAGATGTACACAGCCGGGGACATACACAGCCAGAGATGTACACAGCCAGGGAAGTACAGAACCAGAAATGTACACAGCCAGGGAAGTACAGAACCAGAGATGTACACAGCCGGGGACATACACAGCCAGAGATGTACACAGCCAGGGACGTACAGAACCAGAGATGTACACAGCCAGGGACGTACAGAACCAGAGATGTACACAGCCAGGGACGTACAGAACCAGAGATGTACACAGCCGGGGACATACACAGCCAGAGATGTACACAGCCAGGGAAGTACAGAACCAGAGATGTACACAGCCGGGGACATACACAGCCAGAGATGTACACAGCCGGGGACATACACAGCCAGAGATGTACACAGCCAGGGAAGTACAGAACCAGAGATGTACACAGCCAGGGACGTACAGAACCAGAGATGTACACAGCCGGGGACATACACAGCCAGAGATGTACACAGCCAGGGAAGTACAGAACCAGAGATGTACACAGCCAGGGAAGTACAGAACCAGAGATGTACACAGCCGGGGACATACACAGCCAGAGATGTACACAGCCAGGGAAGTACAGAACCAGAAATGTACACAGCCAGGGAAGTACAGAACCAGAGATGTACACAGCCAGGGACGTACAGAACCAGAGATGTACACAGCCGGGGACATACACAGCCAGAGATGTACACAGCCGGGGACATACACAGCCAGAGATGTACACAGCCAGGGACGTACAGAACCAGAGATGTACACAGCCGGGGACATACACAGCCAGAGATGTACACAGCCAGGGACGTACAGAACCAGAGATGTACACAGCCGGGGACATACACAGCCAGAGATGTACACAGCCGGGGACATACACAGCCAGAGATGTACACAGCCGGGGACATACACAGCCAGAGATGTACACAGCCAGGGAAGTACAGAACCAGAGATGTACACAGCCGGGGACATACACAGCCAGAGATGTACACAGCCAGGGAAGTACAGAACCAGAAATGTACACAGCCAGGGACGTACAGAACCAGAGATGTACACAGCCGGGGACATACACAGCCAGAGATGTACACAGCCGGGGACATACACAGCCAGAGATGTACACAGCCAGGGACGTACAGAACCAGAGATGTACACAGCCAGGGAAGTACAGAACCAGAAATGTACACAGCCAGGGACGTACAGAACCAGAGATGTACACAGCCAGGGAAGTACAGAACCAGAGATGTACACAGCCGGGGACATACACAGCCAGAGATGTACACAGCCAGGGACGTACAGAACCAGAGATGTACACAGCCAGGGACATACACAGCCAGAGATGTACACAGCCGGGGACATACACAGCCAGAGATGTACACAGCCAGGGAAGTACAGAACCAGAGATGTACACAGCCGGGGACATACACAGCCAGAGATGTACACAGCCGGGGACATACACAGCCAGAGATGTACACAGCCAGGGAAGTACAGAACCAGAGATGTACACAGCCGGGGACATACACAGCCAGAGATGTACACAGCCGGGGACATACACAGCCAGAGATGTACACAGCCGGGGACATACACAGCCAGAGATGTACACAGCCGGGGACATACACAGCCAGAGATGTACACAGCCGGGGACATACACAGCCAGAGATGTACACAGCCGGGGACATACACAGCCAGAGATGTACACAGCCAGGGACGTACAGAACCAGAGATGTACACAGCCAGGGAAGTACAGAACCAGAAATGTACACAGCCAGGGAAGTACAGAACCAGAAATGTACACAGCCAGGGAAGTACAGAACCAGAAATGTACACAGCCAGGGACGTACAGAACCAGAGATGTACACAGCCAGGGAAGTACAGAACCAGAGATGTACACAGCCAGGGACGTACAGAACCAGAGATGTACACAGCCGGGGACATACACAGCCAGAGATGTACACAGCCGGGGACATACACAGCCAGAGATGTACACAGCCAGGGAAGTACAGAACCAGAGATGTACACAGCCAGGGAAGTACAGAACCAGAAATGTACACAGCCAGGGAAGTACAGAACCAGAGATGTACACAGCCGGGGACATACACAGCCAGAGATGTACACAGCCAGGGAAGTACAGAACCAGAAATGTACACAGCCAGGGAAGTACAGAACCAGAAATGTACACAGCCGGGGACATACACAGCCAGAGATGTACACAGCCGGGGACATACACAGCCAGAGATGTACACAGCCAGGGAAGTACAGAACCAGAAATGTACACAGCCAGGGAAGTACAGAACCAGAGATGTACACAGCCGGGGACATACACAGCCAGAGATGTACACAGCCGGGGACATACACAGCCAGAGATGTACACAGCCAGGGACGTACAGAACCAGAGATGTACACAGCCAGGGACGTACAGAACCAGAGATGTACACAGCCGGGGACATACACAGCCAGAGATGTACACAGCCGGGGACATACAGAGCCAGAGATGTACACAGCCGGGGACATACAGAGCCAGAGATGTACACAGCCAGGGAAGTACAGAACCAGAGATGTACACAGCCGGGGACATACACAGCCAGAGATGTACACAGCCAGGGAAGTACAGAACCAGAGATGTACACAGCCGGGGACATACACAGCCAGAGATGTACACAGCCGGGGACATACAGAGCCAGAGATGTACACAGCCGGGGACATACACAGCCAGAGATGTACACAGCCGGGGACATACACAGCCAGAGATGTACACAGCCAGGGAAGTACAGAACCAGAAATGTACACAGCCAGGGACGTACAGAACCAGAGATGTACACAGCCGGGGACATACACAGCCAGAGATGTACACAGCCAGGGAAGTACAGAACCAGAGATGTACACAGCCAGGGAAGTACAGAACCAGAAATGTACACAGCCAGGGAAGTACAGAACCAGAGATGTACACAGCCGGGGACATACACAGCCAGAGATGTACACAGCCGGGGACATACAGAACCAGAAATGTACACAGCCAGGGACGTACAGAACCAGAGATGTACACAGCCGGGGACATACACAGCCAGAGATGTACACAGCCAGGGAAGTACAGAACCAGAGATGTACACAGCCGGGGACATACACAGCCAGAGATGTACACAGCCGGGGACATACACAGCCAGAGATGTACACAGCCAGGGACGTACAGAACCAGAGATGTACACAGCCGGGGACATACACAGCCAGAGATGTACACAGCCGGGGACATACACAGCCAGAGATGTACACAGCCGGGGACATACACAGCCAGAGATGTACACAGCCAGGGAAGTACAGAACCAGAAATGTACACAGCCAGGGAAGTACAGAACCAGAGATGTACACAGCCGGGGACATACACAGCCAGAGATGTACACAGCCGGGGACATACACAGCCAGAGATGTACACAGCCGGGGACATACACAGCCAGAGATGTACACAGCCGGGGACATACACAGCCAGAGATGTACACAGCCGGGGACATACACAGCCAGAGATGTACACAGCCGGGGACATACACAGCCAGAGATGTACACAGCCAGGGACGTACAGAACCAGAGATGTACACAGCCGGGGACATACACAGCCAGAGATGTACACAGCCGGGGACATACACAGCCAGAGATGTACACAGCCAGGGAAGTACAGAACCAGAAATGTACACAGCCAGGGAAGTACAGAACCAGAGATGTACACAGCCGGGGACATACACAGCCAGAGATGTACACAGCCGGGGACATACACAGCCAGAGATGTACACAGCCGGGGACATACACAGCCAGAGATGTACACAGCCAGGGAAGTACAGAACCAGAGATGTACACAGCCAGGGAAGTACAGAACCAGAGATGTACACAGCCGGGGACATACACAGCCAGAGATGTACACAGCCGGGGACATACAGAGCCAGAGATGTACACAGCCGGGGACATACACAGCCAGAGATGTACACAGCCAGGGAAGTACAGAACCAGAGATGTACACAGCCAGGGACGTACAGAACCAGAGATGTACACAGCCAGGGACGTACAGAACCAGAGATGTACACAGCCAGGGACGTACAGAACCAGAGATGTACACAGCCGGGGACATACACAGCCAGAGATGTACACAGCCGGGGACATACACAGCCAGAGATGTACACAGCCGGGGACATACACAGCCAGAGATGTACACAGCCGGGGACATACAGAGCCAGAGATGTACACAGCCGGGGACATACACAGCCAGAGATGTACACAGCCAGGGAAGTACAGAACCAGAGATGTACACAGCCGGGGACATACAGAGCCAGAGATGTACACAGCCGGGGACATACACAGCCAGAGATGTACACAGCCGGGGACAAAAATACGTATTTTAAATTCTTATCACAAAACTAAATGGAGAGGATATGCAAGCGCTTCTGTGTCGTGTCCACACTAGAAAAAAAAAAAATTTAACACGAAGGCATGTGACAAGCGCAAATATGTGTGTGTGTGTGTGTGTGTGTGTGTGTGTGTGTGTGTGTGTGTGCCTGAGCGACAGAGGGACCTCTGCCTCCATGGAATGCTTGGTATACTCAGGTAATGATGACATACCGGTTTGTTAAAGGTAAAGTGTGTGAAAATGTTCGATCGGTCGTGTTATTAATCTCTCTCAGGGAGAGTGAGTGAGCCACTCTCCCTCAGCAGTGGAGGGAGAGTACGTGCACAACATGACCTGGGTCATCCTCCCTCAGGAGTGGAGGGAGAGTACGTGCACAACATGACCTGGGTCACCCTCCCTCAGCAGTGGAGGGAGAGTACGTGCACAACATGACCTGGGTCACCCTCCCTCAGGAGTACGTGTACAACATGAAGGTCATGACCTGGGTCACCCTCCCTCAGCAGTGGAGGGAGAGTACGTGCACAACATGACCTGGGTCACCCTCCCTCAGGAGTACGTGTACAACATGAAGGTCATGACCTGGGGTCACCCTCCCTCAGGAGTGGAGGAGGTCTCATTGATAAGGTCATAATAAGCGAGGACCTTGAATGGTTGCCCTGGGAGGCGGGTGGAATGGCGCGTTTCACAAGTTCGCCAGTCACTCAGGTCCGTTCCCTGGGGGGGGAATTATCACGGGTTTCGACCCTGGGGTCACAAAGAGGTAGCGAGAGTTACTGTGTGGTACGTCGCTATGGCGATCCGGCCAGACACACGCCTCCACTGCTTCGACGGATGTCTGGTTAACACGCAGTGGTGGACGATTGTCCCCCCAGCAACTAACACGGCTGCCTCGGTTAGAACCAAGTCTGGGTAAACATCCCTCTGGATCTAGCACGTTTAGCTCGGTAATAGCAAAGTCTGGACTACTGTCCCTCTTGACCTAACACGGCTGCCTCGGTTAGAACCAAGTCTGGGTAAACATCCCTCTGGATCTAGCACGTTTGGCTCGGTAATAGCAAAGTCTGGACTACTGTCCCTCTTGACCTAACACGGCTGCCTCGGTTAGAACCAAGTCTGGGTAAACATCCCTCTGGATCTAGCACGTTTAGCTCGGTAATAGCAAAGTCTGGACTACTGTCCCTCTTGACCTAACACGGCTGCCTCGGTTAGAACCAAGTCTGGGTAAACATCCCTCTGGATCTAGCACGTTTAGCTCGGTAATAGCAAAGTCTGGACTACTGTCCCTCTTGACCTAACACGGCTGCCTCGGTTAGAACCAAGTCTGGGTAAACATCCCTCTGGATCTAGCACGTTTAGCTCGGTAATAGCAAAGTCTGGACTACTGTCCCTCTTGACCTAACACGGCTGCCTCGGTTAGAACCAAGTCAGTGGGGTCCCGCCTGACCCATGGACACTCGAGACGGTAATTATCGATCAGTGGGTAACAATGGGGGTCCTTACTATTGTAATGGTTATGTAATTACAGGTTCCACTGTGGTGTGACAGAGTGTCGTATGGATAATGGACGCCTTGGCTTTAGCTAGTATGATTTATTTGTTAGGTCAGTCCTACTGTCCTTGTTCAAGGATGTGTTCTTGTTTTTTTCTTTTTACCGTCATGTTCATGTAAGGTTCCTCTCGCTACAGAGGAGTGATGTATGGTTACGAGTCTAATATTCCCACGTGATCACAGTAATGAATAAAGACTGTAATTAGGCATGTTGGTGGAGGATATATATTTGTGGGGAGTGGGTGATATTATGCCATAAATTATTATGCTTGTCGAGGGGTCGGGTCGTGTGGTCTCTCTCTCTCTCTCTCTCTCTCTCTCTCTCTCTCTCTCTCTCTCTCTCTCTCTCTCTCTCTCTCTCTCTCTCTCTCTCTCTCTCTCTCTCTCTCTCTCTCTCTCTCTCTCTACGGCCAGACCACCTCGCTTGGTCCTTGGGTCTGTCTGTCTGTCTGTCTGTCTCTCTGTCCCCTCACCGCTGGTGGCCACTGAGCCATGCATACAACTTCCGCGAGCAATTAGCCCTGCCCCTCATCTTGGCCAGCCACTTCCCTCTCCCCGTCCTTTCCGCTCTCCCCTTTATTCTCCCAATCCTCTTCGCTCTCCCCTGCATCCTCCCAATCCTAACTACTCTCCCCATCATCTCCCCTGTCATCTCCGTTCTCCCCTTCACCCTCGCCACTTTCTCTGCTCTCCTCTTATCTTCGATATCCTCACCCGTCATCCATTCATCCTACCTGTTCTGCCAGCTCTCCCCTTCATCCTCCCAGTCCTCTCTGTTCTCCCCTTCATCCTCTCAGTCCTCTCTATTCTCCCCTTCATCCTCCCAGTCCTCTCTGTTCTCCCTTTCATCCTCCCAGTCCTCTCTATTCTCCTCTTCATCCTCCCAGTCCTCTCTGTTCTCCCCTTCATCCTCTCAGTCCTCTCTGTTCTCCCCTTCATCCTCCCAGTCCTCTCTGTTCTCCCTTTCATCATCCCAGTCCTCTCTGTTCACCCCTTCATCCTCCCAGTCCTCTCTATTCTCCCCTTTATCATCCCAGTCCTCTCTATTCTCCTCTTCATCCTCCCAGTCCTCTCTGTTCTCCCCTTCATCCTCTCAGTCCTCTCTGTTCTCCCCTTCATCCTCCCAGTCCTCTCTGTTCTCCCTTTCATCATCCCAGTCCTCTCTGTTCACCCCTTCATCCTCCCAGTCCTCTCTATTCTCCTCTTCATCCTCCCAGTCCTCTCTGTTCTCCCCTTCATCCTCCCAGTCCTCTCTATTCTCCCCTTCATCCTCCCAGTCCTCTCTATTCTCCCCTTCATCCTCACAGTCCTCTCTATTCTCCCCTTCATCCTCCCAGTCCTCTCTGTTCTCCCCTTCATCCTCCCAGTCCTCTCTGTTCTCCCCTTCATATTCCCAGTCCTCTCTATTCTCCCCTTCATCCTCCCAGTCCTCTCTGTTCTCCCTTTCATCCTCCCAGTCCTCTCTATTCTCCCCTTTATCATCCCAGTCCTCTCTATTCTCCTCTTCATCCTCCCAGTCCTCTCTGTTCTCCCCTTCATCCTCTCAGTCCTCTCTGTTCTCCCCTTCATCCTCCCAGTCCTCTCTGTTCTCCCTTTCATCATCCCAGTCCTCTCTGTTCACCCCTTCATCCTCCCAGTCCTCTCTATTCTCCTCTTCATCCTCCCAGTCCTCTCTGTTCTCCCCTTCATCCTCCCAGTCCTCTCTATTCTCCCCTTCATCCTCCCAGTCCTCTCTATTCTCCCCTTCATCTTCCCAGTCTTCTCTATTCTCCTCTTCATCCTCCCAGTCCTCTCTGTTCTCCCTTTCATCCTCCCAGTCCTCTCTGTTCTCCCCTTCAACCTCCCAGTCCTCTCTGTTCTCCCCTTTCTCCTCCCAGTCCTCTCTGTTCTCCCCTTCACTCTCCCAGTCCTCTCTATTCTCCCCTTCATCTTCCCAGTCTTCTCTATTCTCCTCTTCATCCTCCCAGTCCTCTCTGTTCTCCCTTTCATCCTCCCAGTCCTCTCTGTTCTCCCCTTCAACCTCCCAGTCCTCTCTGTTCTCCCCTTTCTCCTCCCAGTCCTCTCTGTTCTCCCCTTCACTCTCCCAGTCCTTTCCGTTCTCCCCATGATCCTCCCAGTTCTTTCCGCTCTACCAGTCATCCTCCCCATCCTCTTCCCTCCCCATCATCCTTCCTACTATACAAGACTGGAAAGTAATGGATGACTGAGAGCTGGAGAATGTAACGCTGGTTTCCAAAATCATCAACTAAGAAAATGTCTGAGCGTCTCGACCTGTTTGCCTCACTAATCTTGGTCTCGGGTCAATGGTCGAAATTTGAACCAGGAATAAAATCGCTAGATATTAAGGAAAACATAAATAGATAAAGCATCAACACAGCTTTTGTAATAAATAGAACTCTTTGATGTATATATATATATATATATATATATATATATATATATATATATATATATATATATATATATATATATATATATGTGTGTGTCGGAGGTGGAGGGAACGAGGAGAAGTGGGAGACCAAATTGGAGGTGGAAAGATGGAGTGAAAAAGATTTTTAGTGATCGGGGCCTGAACATGCAGGAGGGTGAAAGGAGGGCAAGGAATAGAGTGAATTGGATCGATGTGGTATACCAGGGTTGACATGCTGTCAGTGGATTGAATCAGGGCATGTGAAGCGTCTGGGGTAAACCATGGAAAGCTGTGGAGGTATGTATATTTGCGTGTGTGGACGTGTATGTATATACATGTGTATGGGGGTGGGTTGGGCCATTTCTTTCGTCTGTTTCCTTGCGCTACCTCGCAAACGCGCGAGACAACGACAAAGCAAAAAAAAAAAAAAAAAAAAAAAATATATACATATATATATATATATATATATATATATATATATATATATATATATATATATATATATATATATATATATATATATATATATATATATATATATATACATATATATATATATATATATATATATATATATATATATATATATATATATATATATATATATATATATATATATATATATATATATATTGATAACCACGAGGAAAATGAAAAACAGCAAGTTCCCAAGTACATTTTCGTGTAAAGATTACATCGTCAGGAGAGATACAAGAATGAGATAGAAGACTTAGAACAGTCAGCTTATATACAAATTAAAGGCGGAGCTGACTCCAGTGGTACACAAGTGTTTTCGATTGGTGTTGGTCGGTCCTGGCATCATACCAGTCATAAAATTTTATGTAGACAAAACAAGGGAACTGTTTACAATTTTTGCCTACGACAAAACTATCCAGTTAGATAGACACCTCACTAATATTCATGTTACAGTTCTTTGTGTATTCAACAACAGAAGATTCACTGATATTTCTCTTGAGCAAAGAGGTACAGTTAATCACTGAATTAGAATTATTCCACTCATTGCAATGGTCATAATCTTTAACATGATTGTATAAAACATTTGATTCTTGTCCTGTTCTTATACTATATCTATGTTCCTTAAGTTTAACATAGAGATCCTTACCAGTCTGCCAGTATAAAACATATCACAGCTTTTACAAGGGATTTTGTAAACACAGCCCACATTCTTTGCTGGTGAATTTTTGATTGAAATATTCTTAATAGTATTGTCATTGCTGAAAACCACATTTACATTAAAGGATTTAAGCAACTTAGGGAGAAACATAAAAACATCAATAAATGAGAGAACTAAAAGATTCTTGGTATCAAGAAGAGGTTTGGGCTTAACTTTATAAGATTATTTCTTTGCCAACTTTAGAGATTTATCAATGAAAGATCTAGGATACTTTAACTCAGATCCAATAGAATATATCTAATCAACTTCATAATCAGTAAATTCTGGACTGTATATACGTAGTGACCTTAGGAGCATCGGCGGGAATGGTGATTGTTTGACCTGAGTAATAATGAATGTAAGAAGAAACATTGGTGAGTTTTCTGTATATGCTAAACGTAAGCATGTTTCTGAGCCTATGGATCATGGAATCTAGAATTGGTAACAGGCAATTATTTCTCACCTCTATAGAAAATTTGGTAGAAGGTACTAAATTGTTATGTAAAGGGAGAAATGTTTGTTAATTTTCGTTTGTTGGCCTAACACAAAGAATATCATCTACATACCTAAAGTAGATTGCCTTAGAGGGAAAAATATCCCTTACTAATTATGTTTCAAAGAATTTCATGTAAAGATTACTTACAACTGGTGAAAGAGGGTTACCCATCGCCATACCAAATTTCTGAACATAATATTCTCCATTGAATTGAAATACACAGTCTCTTATACACAATTCTATTAATTAAAAAAAAACAGAATTTGAAACAAGTAAATCATGGTTATCCACGGGGTCAAACAAAGACCCTAAGAGGTTTTGGTAGCGATGAAGAATGTATGGAAGGAAAGAACGTTATATCGGAGGACTAAAATGGGTATGTTTGAAGGAATAGTGGTTCCAACAATATCATATGGTTACGAGGCATGGGCAATGGATAGGGTTATGCGGAGGTGGGTGGATGTGTTGGAAATGAAATGTTTGAAGACAATATGTGGCGTGAGGTGATTTGATCGAGTAAGTAATGAAAGGGTAAGAGAGATTTGTGGAAATATAAAGAAAGCGGTTGAGAGAGCAGAAGAGGGTGTGATGAAACGGTTTGGACATATGGAGAGAATGAGTGAGGAAAGAATGACATAGAGGATGCATGTGTCAGAAGTGGAGGGAACAAGGAGAAGTGGGAGACCAAACTGGATATGGAAGGATGGAGTGAAAAATATTTCGAACGATCACTCCATCTTTCCACCTCCAATTTGGTCTCCCAATTCTCCTCGTTCCCCCCACCTCTGACACATATATGGTCTTTGTCAATCTTTCCTCACTTATTCTCTCCATGTGCCCAAACCATTTCAAAACACCCTCTTCTGCTCTCTCAACCACACTCTCTTTATTACCACACATCTCTCTTACCCTTTCATTACTTAATCGATCAAACCACTTCACACCACATATTGTCCTCAAACATCTTATTTCCAACACATCCACCCTCCTACGCACAACTCTATCTATAGCCCACGCCTCGCAACCATGTAGCATTGTTGGAAACACTATTCCTTCAAACATACCCATTTTTGCTTTCTGAGATAATGTTCTCGCCTTCCACATATTTTTCAACGCTCCCAGAACTTTCGCCCACTCCCCCACCCTGTGACTCACTTCCGCTTCCATGGTTCCATCAGCTGCCAAATCCATTCCCAGATATCTAAAACACTTCATTTCCTCCAGTTTTTCTCCATTCATACTTACCTCCCAGATGACTTGACCCTCAACCCTACTGTACGTAATAACCTTGCTCTTATTCACATTTACTCTCAGCTTTCTCCTTTCACACACTTTACCAAAATCGGTCAACAGCTTTTACAGTTTCTCACCCGAATCAGCCACCAGCGCTGTATCATCAGTGAAAAACAAGTGACTCACTTCTCAAGCTCTCTCATCCACAACAGACTGTTTGTTGAGTATTCCTGGTAAATTATATGGGAGGGTATTGATTGAGAGGGTGAAGGCATGTACAGAGCATCAGATTGGGGAAGAGCAGTGCGGTTTCAGAAGTGGTAGAGGATGTGTGGATCAGGTGTTTGCTTTGAAGAATGTATGTGAGAAATACTTAGAAAAGCAAATGGATTTGTATGTAGCATTTATGGATCTGGAGAAGGCATATGATAGAGTTGATAGAGATGCTCTGTGGAAGGTATTAAGAATATATGGTGTGGGAGGCAAGTTGTTAGAAGCAGTGAAAAGTTTTTATCGAGGATGTAAGGCATGTGTACGTGTAGGAAGAGAGGAAAGTGATTGGTTCTCAGTGAATGTAGGTTTGCGGCAGGGGTGTGTGATGTCTCCATGGTTGTTTAATTTGTTTATGGATGGGGTTGTAAGGGAGGTAAATGCAAGAGTCCTGGAAAGAGGGGCAAGTATGAAGTCTGTTGGGGATGAGAGAGCTTGGGAAGTGAGTCAGTTGTTGTTCGCTGATGATACAGCGCTGGTGGCTGATTCATGTGAGAAACTGCAGAAGCTGGTGACTGAGTTTGGTAAAGTGTGTGGAAGAAGAAAGTTGAGAGTAAATGTGAATAAGAGCAAGGTTATTAGGTACAGTAGGGGTGAGGGTCAAGTCAATTGGGAGGTGAGTTTGAATGGAGAAAAACTGGAGGAAGTGAAGTGTTTTAGATATCTGGGAGTGGATCTGTCAGCGGATGGAACCATGGAAGCGGAAGTGGATCATAGGGTGGGGGAGGGGGCGAAAATTTTGGGAGCCTTGAAAAATGTGTGGAAGTCGAGAACATTATCTCGGAAAGCAAAAATGGGTATGTTTGAGGGAATAGTGGTTCCAACAATGTTGTATGGTTGCGAGGCGTGGGCTATGGATAGAGATGTGCGCAGGAGGATGGATGTGCTGGAAATGAGATGTTTGAGGACAATGTGTGGTGTGAGGTGGTTTGATCGAGTAAGTAACGTAAGGGTAAGAGAGATGTGTGGAAATAAAAAGAGCGTGGTTGAGAGAGCAGAAGAGGGTGTTTTGAAATGGTTTGGGCACATGGAGAGAATGAGTGAGGAGAGATTGACCAAGAGGATATATGTGTCGGAGGTGGAGGGAACGAGGAGAAGAGGGAGACCAAATTGGAGGTGGAAAGATGGAGTGAAAAAGATTTTGTGTGATCGGGGCCTGAACATGCAGGAGGGTGAAAGGAGGGCAAGAAATAGAGTGAATTGGAGTCATGTGGTATACAGGGGTTGACGTGCTGTCAGTGGATTGAAGCAAGGCATGTGAAGCGTCTGGGGTAAACCATGGAAAGCTGTGTAGGTATGTATATTTGCGTGTGTGGACGTGTGTATGTACATGTGTATGGGGGGGGGGGTTGGGCCATTTCTTTCGTCTGTTTCCTTGCGCTACCTCGCAGACGCGGGAGACAGCGACAAAGTATAAAAAAAAAAAAAAAAAAAAAAAAAAATATATATATATATATATATATATATATATATATATATATATATATATGTATATATATATATGTTTTTTTTTCTCTTTTTGCTTTGTCGCTGTCTCCCGCGTTTGCGAGGTAGCGCAAGGAAACAGACGAAAGAAATGGCCCAACCCACCCCAATACACATGTATATACATACGTCCACACACGCAAATATACATACCTACACAGCTTTCCATGGTTTACCCCAGACGCATCACATGCCCTGATTCAATCCACTGACAGCACGTCAACCCCGGTATACCACATCGCTCCAATTCACTCTATTCCTTGCCCTCCTTTCACCCTCCTGCATGTTCAGGCCCCGATCACGCAAAATCTTTTTCACTCCATCTTTCCACCTCCAATTTGGTCTCCCTCTTCTCCTCGTTCCCTCCACCTCCGACACATATATCCTCTTGGTCAATCTTTCCTCACTCATTCTCTCCATGTGCCCAAACCATTTCAAAACACTCTCTTCTCTCTCTCAACCACGCTCTTTTTATTTCCACACATCTCTCTTACCCTTACGTTACTTACTCGATCAAACCACCTCACACCACACATTGTCCTCAGACATCTCATTTCCAGCACATCCATCCTCCTGCGCACCACTCTATCCATAGCCTACGCCTCGCAACCATACAATATTGTTGGAACCACTATTCCTTCAAACATACCCATTTTTGCTTTCCGAGATAATGTTCTCGACTTCCACACATTCTTCAAGGGCCCCAGAATTTTCGCCCCCTCCCCCATCCTATGATCCACTTCCGCTTCCATGGTTCCATCCGCTGCCAGATCCACTCCCAGATATCTAAAACACTTTACTTCCTCCAGTTTTTCTCCATTCAAACTCACCTTCCAATTGACTTGACCCTCAACCCTACTGTACCTAATAACCTTGCTCTTATTCACATTTACTCTTAACTTTCTTCTTTCACACACTTTACCAAACTCAGTCACCAGCTTCTGCAGTTTCTCACATGAATCAGCCACCAGCGCTGTATCATCAGCGAACAACAACTGACTCACTTCCCATGCTCTCTCATCCCCAACAGACTTCATACTTGCCCCTCTTTCCAAAACTCTTGCATTCACCTCCCTAACAACCCCATCCATAAACAAATTAAACAACCATGGAGACATCACACACCCCTGCCGCAAACCTACATTCACTGAGAACCAATCACTTTCCTCTCTTCCTACACGTACACATGCCTTACATCCTCGATAAAAACTTTTCACTGCTTCTAACAACTTTCCTCCCACACCATATATTCTTAATACCTTCCACAGAGCATCTCTATCAACTCTATCATATGCCTTCTCCAGATCCATAAATGCTACATACAAATCCATTTGCTTTCCTAAGTATTTCTCACATACATTCTTCAAAGCAAACACCTGATCCACACATCCTCTACCACTTCTGAAACCACACTGCTCTTCCCCAATCTGATGCTCTGTACATGCCTTCACCCTCTCAGTCAATACCAT
Source organism: Panulirus ornatus (assembly GCF_036320965.1). Classification (NCBI taxonomy): domain Eukaryota; kingdom Metazoa; phylum Arthropoda; class Malacostraca; order Decapoda; family Palinuridae; genus Panulirus; species Panulirus ornatus. The sequence continues at coordinate 29,254,586 of NC_092261.1, forward strand.
CCCATATAATTTACCAGGAATACTCAACAAACTTATACCTCTGTAATTTGAGCACTCACTCTTATCCCCTTTGCCTTTGTACAATGGCACTATGCACGCATTCCGCCAATCCTCAGGCACCTCACCATGAGTCATACATACATTAAATAACCTTACCAACCAGTCAACAATCCAGTCACCCCCTTTTTTAATAAATTCCACTGCAATACCATCCAAACTTGCTGCCTTGCCGGCTTTCATCTTCCGCAAAGCTTTTACTACCTCTTCTCTGTTTACCAAATCATTTTCCCTAACCCTCTCACTTTGCACACCACCTCGACCAAAACACCCTATATCTGCCACTCTATCATCAAACACATTCAACAAACCTTCAAAATACTCACTCCATCTCCTTCTCACATCACCACTACTTGTTATCACCTCCCCATTTGCGCCCTTCACTGAAGTTCCCATTTGCTCCCTTGTCTTACGCACTTTATTTACCTCCTTCCAGAACATCTTTTTATTCTCCCTAAAATTTAATGATACTCTCTCACCCCAACTCTCATTTGCCCTTTTTTTCACCTCTTGCACCTTTCTCTTGACCTCCTGTCTCTTTCTTTTATACATCTCCCACTCAATTGCATTTTTTCCCTGCAAAAATCGTCCAAATGCCTCTCTCTTCTCTTTCACTAATACTCTTACTTCTTCATCCCACCACTCACTACCCTTTCTAATCAACCCATCTCCCACTCTTCTCATGCCACAAGCATCTTTTGCGCAATCCATCACTGATTCCCTAAATACATCCCATTCCTCCCCCACTCCCCTTACTTCCATTGTTCTCACCTTTTTCCATTCTGTACTCAGTCTCTCCTGGTACTTCCTCACACAAGTCTCCTTCCCAAGCTCACTTACTCTCACCACTCTCTTCACCCCAACATTCACTCTTCTTTTCTGAAAACCCATACAAATCTTCACCTTAGCCTCCACAAGATAATGATCAGACATCCCTCCAGTTGCACCTCTCAGCACATTAACATCCAAATATATATATATATATATATATATATATATATATATATATATATATATATATATATATATATATATATATATATATATATATATACATACACACATATATATATATATATGTATTCGTGTCAGCAGGCAGAATATTTCTAATGCACTGTTTAAGACCAGTGTATATCTAACCTTCGCTTGCTTTTATATCAGTTTTTCAATTCTATTCATTACACGTTTTCCTTATCAAAAAAATTGTAAATTGAATGTTCTAATTTCATTACCACATCATTCCTGGAATACACGAGGTGATGCTTCATCAAAGTACATGAGAAGGTGGGACTGTACCACATCCCAGATGACCCCCAATCACCACCTCCATCGGAATTGAACGGGGCAGCGAGCTCAGGCAACCCAGCTCCACCAAGTTTGACCCCAGCCGACCACACACACACACACACCAACATGCATGAACTCCAAGGGAACACGGCTCATCGATCAACATATTGCCTACGTCACCGCTGTCATTTGTAACACTTGAAGGTGTGATTCATTTCTGGTATATTCTTTATATACCATTGTATCCTATGCAGTTATTCTATATACCATAGTATCCTATACAGTCATTCTATATACCACTGTATCCAATGCAGTCATTCTGTATACCATTGTATCTTATGCAGTCATTTTATATAACATTTTATCCTATACAGTCATTTCATATAACACTCTATCCTAAGCAGCCATTCGATATACCATTGTATCCTATGCAGTCATTTTATATATCATAGTATCCTATGCAGTCATTTTATATACCATTGTATCCTATGTGGTCATTTTATATATCATAGTATCCTATGCAGTCATTTTATATGTCATAGTATCCTATGCAGTCATCTTATATACCATTGTATCCTATGCAGTATTTTATAAGCCACTGCATCCTATGTATGCATTCTATATATCATAGTATACTATGCAGTCATTTTATATACCATTGTATCCTATGTATGCATTCTATATATCATAGTATCCTATGCAGTCATTTTATATACCATTGTTTCCGATGCAATCATATATATCATAGTATCCTATGCAGTCATTTTATATATCACAGTATCCTATGCAGTCATTTTAACTGAAGATGGGCTGTGTACGTTTGCCCAAACCGTCTCATACATTTCAAGAATCAATAGAAAATGAATATAGGTCAGTTAATTCAAGATTTATCTGATGAAGGAAAACGTGTACCGGGGAAAAGTTTAGATATAAACAGAAAGATAGTGCGCGATAGATATGAACAGGTCTTTAACAAACTGCGTATAGAAGAAAATAATGTGCCTGCTTACACAAACATATATATATATATATATATATATATATATATATATATATATATATATATATATATATATATATATTCTATTATACTTTGTCGCTGTCTCCCGCGTTAGCGAGGTAGCGCAAGGAAACAGACGAAAGAATGGCCCAATCATCCACATACATATGTCCATCCTTCCACCTCCAATTTGGTCTACGACTTCTCGTTCCCTCCACCTCTGACACATATATCTTCTTTGTCAATCTTTCCTCACTTATTCTCTCCATGTGCCCAAACCATTTCAAAACACCCTCTTCTGCTATCTCAACCACACTCTTTTTATTACAACACATTTCTCTTGTCCTTTCATTACTTACTCGATCAAACAACTTCACGCCGCTTATTGTCCCCAAACATCTCATTTCCAACACAGCTATCCTCCTCCACTCAACCCTATCTATAGCCCACGCCTCGCAATATATGATATTGTGGGAACCACTATTCCTTCAAAAAACCTATGTTTGCTTTCCGAGATAATGTTCTCGCCTTCCACTCATTTTTCAACGCTCCCAGAACTTTCGCCCCCTCCCCCACCCTGTGACTCACTTCCGCTTCCATGGTTCCATCCGCTTCCATATCCACTCCCAGATACCCAAAACACTTCACTTCTTTCAGTTTTTCTCCGTTCAAACATACCTCCCAGTTGACCTGTCCCTTACCCCTACTGTACCTAATAACCTTGCTCTTATTCACATTTACTCTCAGCTATCTTCTTTCACACACATTACCAAACTCAGTCACCAGCTTCTGCAGTTTCTCACCCGAATCAGCCACCAGCGCTGTATCATCAGCGATCAACAACTGACTCACTTCCCAAGCTCTCTCATCCACAACAGACTGCATACATGCCCCTCTCTCTAAAACTCTTGCATTCACCTCCCTAACAACCCCATCCATAAACAAATTAAATAACCATGGAGACATCACGCACCCCTATCGCAAACAGACATGCACCAAGAAACAATCACTTTCCTCTCTTCCTACTCGTACACATGCCTTACATCCTCGATAAAAACCTCTCACTGCTTCTAACAACTTGCCTCCCATACCATATATTCTTAATACCTTTCACAGAGTATCTCTATAAATTTTGTCATATGCATCCTCCAGATCTATAAATGCTACATACAAATCCATTTGTTTTTCCAAGTATTTCTCACATACATTCTTCAAAGCAAACACCTGATCCTCACATCCTCCACCACTTATAAAACCACACTGCTCTTCCCCAATCTGATGTTCTGTAGATGCCTTGACCCTCTCAATCAATACCCTCCCATATAATTTCCCCGGAATGCTCAATAAACTTATACCTCTGTAATTTGAACACTCTCCTTTATCCTCTTTGCTTTAGTACAATGGCACTATGAATGTATTCCGCCAATCCTCAGGGACTTCACCATAAGCCATACATACACTGAATATCCTTACCAACCAGTCAACAACACAGTCACCCCATTTTTTAATAAATATCACTGCAATACCATCCAAACCCGCCGCCTTGCTGGCTTTCATCTTCCGCAAATCTTTCGCTACCTCTTCTCTGTTTACCAAATGATTCTCCCTCACCCTCTCACTTCGCACACTACCTCGACTCAAACACCCTATACCTGCCACTCTATCATCTAACACATTCAACGAATCTTCAAAACTCATTCCATCTCCTTCTCACATCACCACTACTTGTTATTGCCTCCCCATTAGCCACCTTCTCATAATTATCATTATATTATTATGATTAGTATCATCATTATTATTATAATCATTATTATTATTATTATCATTATTATTATTATTATCATTATTATTATCATTATCATTGTTATTATTATTATTATCATTATTATTATTACTATTATCATTATTATTATTATTATCATTATCATTATTATTATTATTATTATTATTATTATTATTATTATTATCATTAGTATTATCATTTTATCCCTGGGGATAGGGGAGAAAGAATACTTCCCACACATTCCTCACGTGTCGTAGAAGGCGACTAAAGGGTACGGGAGCGGGGGGCCAGAAACCCTCCCCTCCTTGTATTTTAACTTTCTAAAAGGGGAAACAGAAGAAGGAGTCACGCGAGGAGTGCTCATCCTACTCGAAGGCTCAGATTGGGGTGTCTAAATGTGTGTGGATGTAACCAAGATGAGAAAAAAGGAGAGATAGGTAGTATGTTTGAGGAAAGGAACCTGGATGTTTTGGCTCTGATTGAAACGAAGCTCAAGGGTAAAGGGGAAGAGTGGTTTGGGAATATCTTGGGAGTAAAGTCAGGGGTTAATGAGAGGACAAGAGCAAGGGAAGGAGTAGCAATACTCCTGAGTCAGGAGTTGTGGAAGTATGTGATATAGTGTAACAACGTAAATTCTAGATTGATGGGTAAAACTGAAAGTTGATGGAGAGAGATGGATGATTATTGGTGCATATGCACCTGGGCATGAGAAGAAAGATCATGAGAGGCAAGTGCTTTGGGAGCAGCTGAATGAGTGTGTTAGTGGTTTTGATGCACAAGACCGGGTTATAGTGATAGGTGATTTTAATGCAAAGATGAGTAATGTGGCAGTTGAGGGAATAATTGGTATACATGGGGTGTTCAGTGTTGTAAATGGAAATGGTGAGGAGCTTGTAGATTCATGTGCTGAAAAAGGACTGGTGATTGGGAATACCTGGTTTAAAAAGCGAGATATACATAAGTATACGTATGTAAGGAGGAGAGATGGCCAGAGAGCGTTATTGGATTACGTGTTAATTGATAGACGAACGAAAGAGAGACTTTTGGAAGTTCATGTGCTGAGAGGTGCAACTGGAGGGATGTCTGATCATTATCTTGTGGAGGCGAAGGTGAAGATTTGTAGGGGTTTTCAGAAAAGAAGAGAGAATATTGGGGTGAAGAGAATGGTGAGAGTAAGTGAGCTTGGGAAGGAGACTTGTGTGAGGAAGTACCAGGAGAGACTGAGTACAGAATGGAAAAAGGTGAGAACAAAGGAGGTAAGGGGAGTGGGGGAGGAATGGGATGTATTTAGGGAATCAGTGATGGCTTGCGCAAAGGATGCTTGTGGCATGAGAAGCGTGGGAGGTGGGTTGATTAGAAAGGGTAGTGAGTGGTGGGATGAAGAAGTAAGATTATTAGTGAAAGAGAAGAGAGAGGCATTTGGACGATTTTTGCAGGGGAAAAATGCATATGAGTGGGAGAGGTATAAAAGAAAGAGGCAGGAGGTTAAGAGAAAGGTGCAAGAGGTGAAGAAGAGGGCAAATGAGAGTTAGGGTGAGAGAGTATCATTAAATTTTAGGGAGAATAAAAAAATGTTTTGGAAGGAGGTAAATAAAGTGCGTAAGACAAGGGAGCAAATGGGAACTTCAGTGAAGAGGGCTAATGGGGAGATGATAACAAGTAGTGGTGATGTGAGAAGGAGATGGAGTGAGTATTTTGATGGTTTGTTGAATGTGTTTGATGATAGAGTGGCAGATATAGGGTGTTTTGGTCGAGGTGGTGTCCAAAGTGAGAGGGTTAGGGAAAATGATTTGGTAAATAGAGAAGAGGTAGTAAAATCTTTACGGAAGATGAAAGCCGGCAAGGCAGCAGGTTTGGATGGTATTGCAGTGGAATTTATTAAAAAAGGGTGTGACTGTGTTGTTGACTGGTTGGTAAGGTTATTTAATGTATGTATGACTCATGGTGAGGTGCCTGAGGATTGGCGGAATGCTTGCATAGTGCCATTGTACAAAGGCAAAGGGGATAAGAGTGAGTGCTCAAATTACAGAGGTATAAGTTTGTTGAGTATTCCTGGAAAATTATATGGGAGGGTATTGATTGAGAGGGTGAAGGCATGTACAGAGCATCAGATTGGGGAAGAGCAGTGTGGTTTCAGAAGTGGTAGCGGATGTGTGGATCAGGTGTTTGCTTTGAAGAATGCATGTGAGAAATACTTAGGAAAACAAATGGATTTGTATGTAGCATTTATGGATCTGGAGAAGGCATAAGATAGAGATGCTCTGTGGAAGGTTTTAAGAATATATGGTGTGGGCGGCAAGCTGTTAGAAGCAGTGAAATGTTTTTATCGAGGATGTAAGGCCTCTGTACGTGTAGGAAGAGAGGAAAGTGATTGGTTCTCAGTGAATGTAGGTTTGCGGCACGGGTGTGTGATGTCTCCATGGTTGTTTAATTTGTTTATGGATGGGGTTGTTAGGGAGGTGAATGCAAGAGTTTTGGAAAGAGGGGCAAGTATGCAGTTTGTTGTGGATGAGAGAGCTTGGGAAGTGAGTCAGTTGTTGTTCGCTGATGATACAGCGCTGATGGCTGATTCATGTAAGAAACTGCAGAAGCTGGTGACTGAGTTTGGTAAAGTGTGTGAAAGAAGAAAGTTAAAAGTAAATGTGAATAAGAGCAAGGTTATTAGGCAAAGTAGGGTTGAGGGTTAAGTCAATTGGGAGGTAAGTTTGAATTGAGAAAAACTGGAGAAAGTAAAGTGTTTTAGATATCTGGGAGTGGATCTGGCAGCGGATGGAGCCATGGAAGCGGAAGTGAATCATAGGTTGGGGGAGGGGGAAGCCTTGAAGAATGTTTGGAAGTCGAGAACATTATCTCGGAAAGCAAAAATGGGTATGTTTGAAGGAATAGTGGTTCCAACAATGTTGTATGGTTGCGAGGCGTGGGCTATGGATAGAGTTGTGCGCAGGAGGGTGGATGTGCTGGAAATGAGATGTTTGAGGACAATATGTGGTATGAGGTGGTTTGATCGAGTAAGTAATGTAAGGGTAAGAGAGATGTGTGGCAATAAAAAGAGCGTGGTTGAGAGAGCAGAAGAGGGTGTTTTGAAATGATTTGTTCACATGGAGAGAATGAGTGAGGAAAGATTGACCAAGAGGATATATGTGTCAGAGGTGGAGGGAACGAGGAGAAGTGGGAGACCAAATTGGAGGTGGAAAGATGGAGTGAAAAAGATTTTGAGTGATCGGGGCCTTAACATGCAGGCGGGTGAAAGGCGTGCAAGGAATAGAGTGAATTGGAACGATGTGGTATACCGGGGTCGACGTGCTGTCAATGGATTGAACCACGGCATGTGAAGCGTCTGGAGTAAACCAGGGAAAGTTGTGTGGGGCCTGGATGTGGAAAGGGAGCTGTGGTTTCGGTGCATTATTACATGACAGCTAGAGACTGAGTGTGAACGAATGTGGCCTTTGGTGTCTTTTCCTAGCGCTACCTCGCACACAAGAGGGGGGAGGGGGTTGTTATTCCATGTGTGGCGAGGTGGCGATGGGAACAAATAAAGGCAGACAGTATGAATTATGTACATGTGTATATATGTGTATGTCTGTGTGTGTATATATATGTCTACATTGAGATGTATAGGTATGTATATTTGCGTGTGTGGACGTGTATGTATATACATGTGTATGTTGGAGGGTTGGGCCATTCTTTCGTCTGTTTCCTTGCGCTACCTCGCTAACGCGGGATACAGCGACAAAGCAAAATAAATAAATATAAGCAAGATAGTATTATTATCATTATCATTATTATTATCATTACTATCATTATCATTATTATCATTATCATTATCATTCTTATTGTTATCATTATCATATATATTATAATTATTATTATTATCATTATCATTATTATTATTATTGTAATCATTATTATTATTACAATTATCATTATTATCATGATTATCATTATTATTATTATTATTATTATTATTATTATTATTATTATAATTATTATTATTATCATTATTATTACTATCATGTTCATCCTTATTCCTATTTTTTTTTTTTTCATACTATTTGCCATTTCCCGCGTTAGAAAGGTAGCGTTAAGAACATAGAACTGGGCCTTAGAGGGAATATCCTCACCTGACCCCCTTCTCTGTTCCTTTCGGAAAATTAAAAAAAACAAGAAAGGGGAGGATTTCCAGCCACCCGCTCCCTCCCCTTTTAGTCGCCTTCTACGACACGCAGGGAATACGTGGGAAGTATTATTTCTCCCCTATCCCTATCCCTATTATTATAATTATTATCTTTATTATTATTATTATTTATTTTTATATATATTTTATTATACTTTGTCGCTGTCTCCCGCGTTTGCGAGTTAGCGCAAGGAAACAGACGAAAGAAATGGCCCAATCCCACCCCAATAAACATGTATATACATACGTCCACACACGCAAATATACATACCTACACAGCTTTCCATGGTTTACCCCAGACGCTTCACATGCCTTGATTCAATCCACTGACAGCACGTCAACCCCGGTATACCACATCGATCCAATTCACTCTATTCCTTGCCCTCCTTTCACCCTCCTGCATGTTCAGGCCCCGATCACACAGAATCTTTTTCACTACATCTTTCCACCTCCAATTTGGTCTCCCTCTTCTCCTCGTTCCCTCCACCTCCGACACATATATCCTCTTGGTCAATCTTTCCTCACTCATTCTCTCCATGTGCCCAAACCACTTCAAAACACCCTCTTCTGCTCTCTCAACCACGCTCTTTTTATTTCCACACATCTCTCTTACCCTTACGTTACTCACTCGATCAAACCACCTCACACCACACATTGTCCTCAAACATCTCATTTCCAGCACATCCATCCTCCTGCGCACCACTCTATCCATAGCCCACGCCTCGCAACCATACAACATTGTTGGAACCACTATTCCTTCAAACATACCCATTTTTGCTTTCCGAGATAATGTTCTCGACTTCCACACATTCTTCAAGGCCCCCAGAATTTTCGCCCCCTCCCCCACCCTATGATCCACTTCCGCTTCCATGGTTCCATCCGCTGCCAGATCCACTCCCAGATATCTAAAACACTTCACTACCTCCAGTTTTTCTCCATTCAAACTCACCTCCCAATTGACTTGACCCTCAACGCTACTGTACCTAATAACCTTGCTCTTATTCACATTTACTCTTAACTTTCTTCTTCCACACACTTTACCAAACTCAGTCACCAGCTTCTGCAGTTTCTCACATGAATCAGCCACCAGCGCTGTATCATCAGCGAACAACAACTGACTCACTTCCCAAGCTCTCTCATCCCCAACAATTATTATTATTATTATTAATATTATTATCATTACTATTATTATCATTATCATTATTATCATTGTTATTATTACTAAAATTATTATTGGTATTAGGAATATTATCATTATTATCATTTTCATTATTTTCATTATCATTATCATCAATTGTTATTATTATTATTACCATCATTAGTATTATCATTATTATCATCATTATTACTATTATTATTATTATCATTATTATTATTATTATTATTATTATTATTATTATTATTATTATTATTATTATTATTATCATTATCATTATTATTATTATTATTATTATTATTATTATTATTATCATTATTTTCATTATTATTATTATTATTATTATTATCATTATCTTTATTATTATTATTATTATTATTATTATTATTATTATTATTATTACTATTATCATTATCATTATTATTATTATAATTATTATTATTATTTTCCTTATCATTATCGTTATTATTATTATTATCATTATTATCATTATTAACATCATTATCATTATTATTATTATCATACGAGATCGTCGTTTCCCGCGAGAGCGAGGAAGCATCAGGAGAGAGACGAAGAAAGACCCATCCACTCTTACACACATGCACATGCAAGTACATGTACATACGTATACCCATGCATATATACACATATGTGCGTACATATACAGATATACATATGAATATATTCATACTTGCTCGCTTTCACCCAGTCCCAGCTCCTCTTACCCTACATGAAACAACATCGAAAACCCCCTGCTTCAGCGAGGTAGCGCCAGCAAAACACGAAAAAAGGCCACATTCATTCACACTCAGTCTCTAGCTGTCAGGTGTCATGCACCGAAACCATAACTCCCTACCCACATTCAGGCACCACAGACCTTTCTGCACCGAAACCATAACTCCCTACCCACATTCAGGCACCACAGACCTTTCCATGGTTTACCCCAGACATTTTACATGCCCTGGTTCAGTCCATTGTCAGCATGTCGACCCCACTATCTCACATCGCTCCAATTCATATTATTCCGTGCACGCCTTTCACCCTCCTGCATGTTCAGGCCCCGATCGCTCAAAATCTTTTGGCACTCCATCCTTCCACCTCCAATTTGGTCTCCCGTTTCTCCTCGTTCCGTCCACCTCTGACGCATATATCTTCTTTGTCAATCTTTCCTTACTCATTCTCTCCATATGTCCAAACTATTTAAACACACCCTCTTCTGCCCTCTTGTATTATCACACATCTCTCTTAACCTTTCATTACTAAACCACCTCACACCATATATTGTCCTCAAACATTTCATTTCCAACATATACACCCTCCTCCGTGTAACCATGAAACATTGTTGGAACCACTATTCCTTCAAACATAAATCTTTTCTCTCCCAGATTACGCTGTCTCCTTCCACAGATTCTTCATCACTCACAGAACCTTCGCTCCCTCCCCCACCCTGTGACTCACTTCCTCTTCCATGGCTCCATCGCTGCTAAGTCCACTCCCAGATATCTAAAACACTTAACTTCTTCCAATATTTCTCAGTTCAGACATACATCCTAACTAAATTGTTCCTGAACCCTGCTGAACCTAATACCTTGCTCTTATTAGCATTCACTTTCAACTTCCTCCTTTCACACATTTTTCCAGACTCAGTCACCAACTTCTGCAGTTTCTCACTCGAATCAGCTGCCAGTGCTGTATCATCGGCGAACAACAATTTTTATAGAAGAATCATATACGGTGAAATAATGAATATAACTCTCAGAGCTGGTAGGCTACTTATAGATTTTAAAGGATAAATGATCAGATTCTCTATTCATAAACACATCTTTAAAATCTACAGTAAGCCTACCAACTCTGAGTGTTACATTCAACATTTCTCAGTACATAATTCTTATTTGAAAATGTCTGTACCTATGTCTATTCTTTAAGAGCAACACGGATATGTGATCCCATAGGCCTGGTAGATGAATGTAGTATCTTTAGGCAGTTATATTGTTCCAATTGGTTTGTGAATAAAGCTTACTGGAAAGGTAAGAAGACATTTTATACTTCTTGTAACAAAATGTGACAAATAAGGATAAGTCTAAATGTTTACTGTTGCCCTGTTCTCCCAACTCAGTTAATCTAAGACATGTTCTTAAAAACAGTGCTTGTAATGTTGCTTTACAGTGCAATAACACCATCAGTAAGACCTTAATAAATAGTAAGCCAAATCATGCAACAGTTGGGAGTGTTTACACCGTCAAATGCAAGGCGTGTAGATATATTCAGAGAGGCCAAACAGGTGAAATTGTAAGGAGAGGTGTTACTGGCAACGTCATTCAGTACGCAAGGATGACCACAAAAATGAGATCGCTAAACATTGTTATGAAAATCATCACACCATAGACCTGGAAAATCTAGCTAATTCATACCCTCTCTGCTGATTACGCCACACGCAGCGTCATTGAATCTGTCTTAATTGCTAATACTAAGAACTTTGATTTGTCCCCAGGCAATTTCAAAGCCCATCCTAGCATCAACCAAATCATTATGAGAGAATTGGCAAAACACAAAAACATAAAAAAAAGTTGTTCAAGACACATCCAGCTACCCAGGTCAACCCTCGCCACCTGACCCCACTTAATCACTCTCCCTTACAACGGTTACGACCAGACAAAGCAGACAGTGCTTGGTCTTTAAAGATCGGTGTTGGACGGCGGGAATCAAGTGAATGTTGGGATTTGATTAACTTAGGTAAGTACTGGCACCTGATGCTGAGGTGGACTGTCTCCACGAAAGATGTCGTACCACATCTATAGCAGAATTACATGTTAAACAAAATTGTATGAAATTCTACTGATTTTCACACACACACACACACACACACACACACACACACACACACACACACACATATATGTGTGTGATTAATGTGGAAGTTGAGGGAATAATTGGTGTGCATGGTGTGTTCAGTGTTGGAAATGGAAATGGTGAAGAGCTTGTAGATTTATGTGCTGAAAAAGGACTGGTGATTGGGAATACCTGGTTTAAAGAGAGATATACATAAGTATCCGTATGTAAGTAGGAGAGATGGCTAGAGAGCGTTATTGATTACGTGTTAATTGATAGGCGCGCAAAAGATAGACTTTTGGATGTTAATGTGTTGAGAGGTGCAACTGGAGGGATGTCTGATCATTATCGTGTGGAGGCGAAGGTGAAGAGTTGTAGAGGGTTTTCAGAAATGAAGAGAGAATGTTGGGGTGAAAAGAGTGGTGAGAGTAAGTGAGCTTGAGAAGGAGACTTGTGTGAGGAAGTACCAGGAGAAACTGAGTACAGAATGGAAAAAGGTGAGAACAAAGGACGTAAGGGGAGTGGGGTAGGAATCGAATGCATTTAGGGAAGCAGTGATGGCTTGCGCAAAAGATGCTTGTGGCATGAGAAGCGTGGGAGGTGGGCAGATTAGAAACGTAGTGAGTGGTGGGGTGAAGAAGTAAGAGTATTAGTGATAGAGAAGAAATAGGCATTTGGACGATTTTTGCAGGGAAATGATGCAAACGAGTGGGAGATGTATAAAGGAAAGAGGCAGGAGGTCAAGAGAAAGGTGCAAGAGGTGAAAAAGAGGGCAAATGAGAGTTGGGGTGAGAGAGTATCATAAAATCTTAGGGAGAATAAAAAGATGTTTTGGAAGGAGGTAAATAAAGTGCGTAAGACAAGGGAACAAATGGGAACATCAGTAAAGGGGGCTAATGGGGAGGTGATAACAAGTAGTGGTGATGTGAATAAGCGATGGAGTGAGTATTTTGAAGGTTTGTTGAATGTGTTTGATGATAGAGTGGCAGATGTAGGGTGTTTTGTTCGAGGTGGAGTGCAAAATGAGAGGGTTAGGGAAAATGATTTGGTAAACAGAGAAGAGGTAGTTAAAGCTTTGCGGAAGATGAAAACCGGTAAGGCAGCAGACTTGAATGGTATTGCAGTGGAATTTATTAAAAAAGGGGGTGACTGTATTGTTGACTGGTTGGTAAGGATATTTAATGTATGTATGACACATGGTGAAGTGCCTGAGGATTGGCGGAATGCTTGCATATTGCCATTGCACAAAGGCAAAGGGGATAAAAGTGAGTGCTCAAATTACAGAGGCATAAGTTTATTGAGTATTCCTGGTAAATTATATGGGAGGGTATTGATTGAGAGGGTGAAGACATGTACAGAGCATCAGATTGGGGAAGAGCAGTGTGGTTTCAGAAGTGGCAGAGGATGTGTCGATCATGTGCTTGCTTTGAAGAATGTATGTGAGAAATACTTAGAAAAGCAAATGAATTTGTATGTAGCTTTTATGGATCTAGAGAATTCATATGCAAGAGTTGATAGAGATGCTCTGTGGAAGGTATTAAGAATATATGGTGTGAGAGGCAAGATGTTAGAAGCAGTGAAAAATTTTTATCGATGATGTAAGGCATGTGTACGTGTAGGAAGAGATAAAAGTGATTGGTTCTCAGTGAACGTTAGTCTGCGGCAGGGGTGCGTGATGTCTTCATTGTTGTTTGATTTGTTTTTGGATGGGGTTGTGAGGGAGGTGAATGCAAGAGTTTTGGAAAGAGGGGCAAGTATGCATTCAGTTGTGGGTGAGAGAGCTTGGGAAGTGAGTCACTTGTTGTTCGCTGATGATACAGGGCTGGTGGCTGATTCGGGTGAGAAACTGCAGAAGCTGATGACTGAGTTTGGTAAAGTGTGTGAAAGAAGAAAGCTAAGAGTAGATGTGAATAAGAGCAAGGTAATTAGGTACCGTAGGGTTGAGGGACAAGTCAATTGGGAGGTATGTTTGAATGGAGAAAAACTGGAGGAATTGAAGTATTCTAAATATCTGTGAGTGATTTGGCAGCGGATGGAACCATGGAAGCGGAAGTGAATCATAGGGTGGGGGAGGGGGCGAAGGTTCTGGGAGCGTTGAAGAATGCTGCTGTGGAATTCGAGAACGTTATAGTGGAAAGCAAAAATGGGTATGTTTGAAGGAATAGTTGGCCCAACAATGTTATATGATTGCGAGGCGTGGGCTATAGATAAGGCTGTGCAAAGGTGGATGGAAATGAAATGTTTGAGGATAATATGTGGTGTGAGGTGGTAAGATCAAGTAAGTAATGAAACGGTACAAGAGATGTGTGGTGGTATAAAGAGTGTGGTTGAGAGAGCAGAAGAGGGTGTTTTGAAATGGTTTGGTCACATGGAGAGAATGAGTGCGGAAAGATTGACCAAGAGGACATATATGTCAGAAGTGGAGGGAACGAGGAGAAGTGAGAGACCAAATTGGAAGTGGAAAGATGGATTGAAAAAGATTCTGAGTCATCGGAGCCTGAACATGCAGGTGGGTGAAAGAGGTGCAAGGAATTGAGTGAATTGGTACCATGGAAAGTTCTGTTGGGCCTGGATGCGGAAAGGGAGCTGTGGTTTCGGTGCATTATACATGACAGCTAGAGACTGAGTGTGAACGAATGTGGCTTTTGTTGTCTTTTCCTTGCGCTACCTCGCGAACATGTGGGGGGAGGGGGTTGTTATTTAATGTGTGGCGGGGTGGCGACGGGAATGAATAAGGGCAGACAGTATGAATTGTGTACATGTGTATATATGTATATGTCTGTGTGTGTATCTATACGTATACGTTGAGATGTATAGATAAGCATATGTGGGTGTGTGGACCTGGTTCCATGCACATGTGTATGTGTTGGTTGGGCCATTCGTTCGTTTGTTTCCTTGCGCTACCTTGCTAACGCGGGAGACAGCGACAAAATATAATAAATAAACAAATAGATAAATAAATAAATAAATATATATATATATATATATATATATATATATATATATATATATATATATATATATATATATATATATATATATATATATATATATATATATATATATATTACCTTTTCTATAACATTGCTGACATTGGTCTGGAGGCAGGAATTATCAGTGGATTTTTCAAAGTTGCCGATGACACAAAATTTGAAAATGAATCCAGAAAGAAAGATAGACTTACTACAGATTCAAAGTGAATTCGATGAACTGATACAGTGGAGCATAGTGTAAGCAAATGTAACATTGCGCAGTCTAGTGATAATGATATCACACACAAGTATACATTGCTTGGTAGGAAATTATGAAAAATATAAGAACTTCGGCCTGAAACAGTGATGACCTTATGATAGGCAAAGTGGCACTTGATTACATGATATACATCAACACAGATGGAATGTTACGTTCTTAGTGAGAAACATGATCTATATGACATAAGACATTGTTATTACTCTTTACAAAGACAACAGTTCAGATTCATTTAGAATACATTGTTCTTTTCAGTCACGAAACTTGAATAAAGACGAAGAAAAATTAGTACCAATACAAAGCTTAGTTGGAGAGCTTGTTGATATGTTGAATAATGTTCCTTCACACATACGATTAGTGGAAGATCATGCACAGAATTCAATTCTCAAGAGATCAACGACACAGACCGATGGCAACGACGACATCTGATGGCAGAGAAATACCACCACCTTGTTTAGAACACATGAGGATGGCGCTCAGATACATCTTGGTAACGACACACGCCGCCTAAGGATCAGCACGGGATCGAGGGCAGCGTCGCCATCATCAAGTGTGAGGTCGGGAACCAGGCGGGCCGCGTCCAATGGGCCAAGGATGGCTTCGTCCTCGACGCGGGAAACGGCGATCAGATTTAAAGAGGGAAGTCAGCACCACAAGTAAAGCATCCTCCTCGAAGGCTCAGAGTGGGGTGCCTAAATGTGTGTGGATGTAACCAAGATGTGAAGACCCTTACTGGAAAAACAATCACTCTTGAAGTAAAACCTTCAGACACAATTGAAAATGTGAAGGAAAATAGTGAAATTGGAGAAAAATGTAGCTTAGACATTGAAGCTTATTGATACAGTGGTTAAGTTGATGAGAACTGCTATTGACGTTTGTGTAAATAAATTATACATTTCCTTTTTTCCATAGCCAGAGGTTGAACCATTATGTGACATTCATTTTTTTCATTCATTTCAAGCTAGAAGTTTCAGTTTTCTAAATTGTTTCTTACATTTCTCATATGTATATATATGTATGTGTGTGTGTGTGTATATGTGCGTATGTATGTGGGTGTGTGTGTGTGTATATGTATATATATATGTATATTATCCCTGGGGATAGGGGTGAAAGAATACTTCCCACGTATTCCTCGCGTGTCGTAGAAAGCGACTAGAGGGGACGGGAGCGGGGGGCCAGAAATCCTCCCCTCCTTGTATTAACTTTCTAAAATGGGAAACAGAAGAAGGAGTCACGCGGGGAGTGCTCATCCTCCTCGAAGGCTCAGAGTGGGGTGCCTAAATGTGTGTGGATGTAACCAAGATGTGAAAAAAGGAGAGATAGGTAGTATGTTTGAGGAAAGGAACCTGGATGTTTTGGCTCTGAGTGAAACGAAGCTCAAGGGTAAAGGGGAAGAGTGGTTTGGGAATGTCTTGGGAGTAAAGTCAGGGGTTAGTGAGAGGACAAGAGCAAGGGAAGGAATAGCAATACTCCTGAAACAGGAGTTGTGGGAATATGTGATAGAGTGTAAGAAAGTAAATTCTCGATTAATATGGGTAAAACTGAAAGTTGATGGAGAGAGGTGGGTGATTGTTGGTGCATATGCACCTGGGCATGAGAAGAAAGATCAAGAGAGGCAAGTGTTTTGGGAGCAGCTGAATGAGTGTGTTAGTGGTTTTGATGCATGAGACCGGGTCATAGTGATGGGTGATTTGAATGCAAAGGTGAGTAATGTGGCAGTTGAGGGAATAATTGGTATACATGGGGTGTTCAGTGTTGTAAATGGAAATGGTGAAGAGCTTGTAGATTTATGTGCTGAAAAAGGACTGATGATTGGGAATACCTGGTTTAAAAAGCGAGATATACATAAGTATACTTATGTAAGTAGGAGAGGTGGCCAGAGAGCGTTATTGGATTACGTGTTAATTGACAGGCGTGCGAAAGAGAGACTTTTGGATGTTAATGTGCTGAGAGGTGCAACTGGAGGGATGTCTGATCATTATCTTGTGGAGGCAAAGGTGAAGATTTGTATGCGTTTTCAGAAAAGAAGAGTGAATGTTGGGGTGAAGAGGGTGGTGAGAGTAAGTGAGCTTGAGAAGGAGACCTGTGTGAGGAAGTACCAGGAGAGACTGAGTACAGAATGGAAAAAGGTGAGAACAATGGAAGTAAGGGGAGTGGGGGAGGAATGGGATGTATTTAGGGAATCAGTGATGGATTGCGCAAAAGATGCTTGTGGCATGAGAAGAGTGGGAGGTGGGTTGATTAGAAAGGGTAGTGAGTGGTGGGATGAAGAAGTAAGAGTATTAGTGAAAGAGAAGAGAGAGGCATTTGGACGATTTTTGCAGGGAAAAAATGCAATTGAGTGGGAGATGTATAAAAGAAAGAGACAGGAGGTCAAGAGAAAGGTGCAAGAGGTGAAAAAAAGGGCAAATGAGAGTTGGGGTGAGAGAGTATCATTAAATTTTAGGGAGAATAAAAAGATGTTCTGGAAGGAGGTAAATAAAGTGCGTAAGACAAGGGAGCAAATGGGAACTTCAGTGAAGGGCGCAAATGGGGAGGTGATAACAAGTAGTGGTGATGTGAGAAGGAGATGGAGTGAGTATTTTGAAGGTTTGTTGAATGTGTTTGATGATAGAGTGGCAGATATAGGGTGTTTTGGTCGAGGTGGTGTGCAAAGTGAGAGGGTTAGGGAAAATGATTTGGTAAACAGAGAAGAGGTAGTGAAAGCTTTGCGGAAGATGAAAGCCGGCAAGGCAGCAGGTTTGGATGGTATTGCAGTGGAATTTATTAAAAAAGGGGGTGACTGTATTGTTGACTGGTTGGTAGGGTTATTTAATGTATGTATGACTCATGGTGAGGTGCCTGAGGATTGGCGGAATGTGTGCATAGTGCCATTGTACAAAGGCAAAGGGGATAAGAGTGAGTGCTCAAATTACAGAGGTATAAGTTTGTTGAGTATTCCTGGTAAATTATATGGGAGGGTATTGATTGAGAGGGTGAAGGCATGTACAGAGCATCAGATTGGGGAAGAGCAGTGTGGTTTCAGAAGTGGTAGAGGATGTGTGGATCAGGTGTTTGCTTTGAAGAATGTATGTGAGAAATACTTAGAAAAGCAAATGGATTTGTATGTAGCATTTATGGATCTGGAGAAGGCATATGATAGAGTTGATAGAGATGCTCTGTGGAAGGTATTAAGAATATATGGTGTGGGAGGAAAGTTGTTAGAAGCAGTGAAAAGTTTTTATCGAGGATGTAAGGCATGTGTACGTGTAGGAAGAGAGGAAAGTGATTGGTTCTCAGTGAATGTAGGTTTTCGGCAGGGGTGTGTGATGTCTCCATGGTTGTTTAATTTGTTTATGGATGGGGTTGTTAGGGAGGTAAATGCAAGAGTTTTGGAAAGAGGGGCAAGTATGAAGTCTGTTGGGGATGAGAGAGCTTGGGAAGTGAGTCAGTTGTTGTTCGCTGATGATACAGCGCTGGTGGCTGATTCATGTGAGAAACTGCAGAAGCTGGTGACTGAGTTTGGTGGAGTGTGTGGAAGAAGAAAGTTAAGAGTAAATGTGAATAAGAGCAAGGTTATTAGGTACAGTAGGGTTGAGGGTCAAGTCAATTGGGAGGTGAGTTTGAATGGAGAAAAACTGGAGGAAGTGAAGTGTTTTAGATATCTGGGAGTGGATCTGGCAGCGGATGGAACCATGGAAGCGGAAGTGGATCATAGGGTGGGGGAGGGGGCGAAAATCCTGGGGGCCTTGAAGAATGTGTGGAAGTCGAGAACATTATCTCGGAAAGCAAAAATGGGTATGTTTGAAGGAATAGTGGTTCCAACAATGTTGTATGGTTGCGAGGCGTGGGCTATGGATAGAGTTGTGCGCAGGAGGATGGATGTGCTGGAAATGAGATGTTTGAGGACAATGTGTGGTGTGAGGTGGTTTGATCGAGTGATTAACGTAAGGGTAAGAGAGATGTGTGGAAATAAAAAGAGCGTGGTTGAGAGAGCAGAAGAGGGTGTTTTGAAGTGGGTTGTTCACATGGAGAGGATGAGTGAGGAAAGATTGACCAAGAGGATATATGTGTCGGAGGTGGAGGGAACAAGGAGAAGAGGGAGACCAAATTGGAGGTGGAAAGATGGAGTGAAAAAGATTTTTTGTGATCGGGGCCTGAACATGCAGGAGGGTGAAAGGAGGGCAAGGAATAGAGTGGATTGGAGCGATGTGATATACCGGGGTTGACGTGCTGTCAGTGGATTGAATCAGGGCATGTGAGGCGTCTGGGGTAAACCATGGAAAGCTGTGTAGGTATGTATATTTGCGTGTGTGGACGTGTGTATATACATGTGTATGGGGGGGGGGGGTGGGCCATTTCTTTCGTCTGTTTCCTTGCGCTACCTCGCAAACGCGGGAGACAGCGACAAAGTATAATAAATAAATAAATAAACAAAGCGGCGTAGCAAAACATATTTCGGTAATTAGAAATAAGTCATATGAAGACTTAGACATCTAGAAGTAGACTTAGATATTTGAAAGTATTTTCCTTAATAAAATGAAGGATCTAATGAGATCAGTTGACGTTTACGGAATCTTACATGATTTCGATACAATAACCCATGACAATAAAGCTAAGCATTGGTTTACGGATGGGTTAGTGAGGAAGATAGATTCATGGGTATACCGTCTATAAGGGGTGAGAGGTGTCTGGAAAGTGAGTCACTCATGCTAAAGCTAATAAAACTAAACAAAGCTAAGCAGTTGTGATACACACGGAATGAAGCAGAGGATTAATGAATAATCTAAATAATGATAATCATTTGCGAGTCAAACTGTTGATAGACAGGTTGGTATACACGTATTACGTCTCGCTACAGATGAAGGTTACTGTTGTGGAGTGCTTCGTGGCTGAAGGTTAGATCGGAATGTGTTTCTTTATTTACTGCTTCCCATAAAATGGTTTTACGTCTGCACGCTCCGTCCACGACACATGGTGCTCCTTCATGGATATCATCCTGCAGGCTGAGGTGTTGCAGGGTGTTGCAGAGAGGGAGTAGCCTTCTCTTTTACTGTCCTGTCTCTACCTATATAGATTAGGCCTCTAGCATACTAATGTTCTCCAGCAGAGATGACCTCGTCTGACACCATCATGACCTCTGTTATCTGTCATGTCAAATGCTCAACAACCTCTTACTGTCATCCTCCCAGTCTTCTCCCCTCTCACCATACTCTCACCTCTCATCATCCTGCCATACTCTCACCTCTCATCATCCTGCCATACTCTCACCTCTCATCATCCTGCCATACTCTCACCTCTCATCATCCTGCCATACTCTCACCTCTCACCATCCTGCCATACTCTCACCTCTCACCATCCTGCCATACTCTCACCTCTCATCATCCTGCCATACTCTCACCTCTAACCATCCTGCCAAACTCTCACCTCTAACCATCCTGCCAAACTCTCACCTCTAACCATCCTGACATACTCTCACCTCTCATCATCCTGCCATACTCTCACCTATCATCATACTGGGATACTCTCACCTCTAACCATCCTGACATACTCTCACCTCTAACCATCCTGCCATACTCTCACCTTTCATCATCCTGCCATACTCTCACCTATCATCATCCTGCCATACTCTCACCTCTAACCATCCTGCCATACTCTCACCTCTAACCATCCTGACATACTCTCACCTCTCACCATCCTGCCATACTCTCACCTCCCACCATCCTGCCATACTCTCACCTCTCATCATCCTGCCATACTCTCACCTTTCATCATCCTGCCATACTCTCACCTATCATCATCCTGCCATACTCCCACCTTTCATCATCCTGCCATACTCTCACCTTTCATCATCCTGCCATACTCTCACCTCTCATCATCCTGCCATACTCTCACCTTTCATCATTCTGCCATACTCTCACCTATCATCATCCTGCCATACTCTCACCTCTCATCATCCAGCCATACTCTCACCTTTCATCATCCTGCCATACTCTCACCTCTCATCATCCTGCCATACTCTCACCTTTCATCATCCTGCCATACTCTCACCTTTCATCATCCTGTACTCTCACCTCTCACCATCCTGCCATACTCCCACCTCTAACCATCCTGCCATACTCTCACCTATCATCATCCTGCCATACTCTCACCTCTAACCATCCTGCCATACTCCCACCTCTAACCATCCTGCCATACTCTCACCTCTCACCATCCTTCCATACTCTCACCTTTATGCTATCCACGCTCCCCTCCTCCCACTCTCTGGGTCGTGTCAGGGATGCTGGATATTTCTCTTCACAATATATTTGCTATTGGGAAATACACACACACACACACACACACATATATATATATATTTATATATATATATTTTATTATTATTATTATTATTATACTTTGTCACTGTCTCCCGCGTTTGCGAGGTAGCGCAAGGAAACAGACGAAAGAAATGGCCCAACCCCACCCCATACACATGTATATACATACGTCCACACACGCAAGTATACATACCTACACAGCTTTCCATGGTTTACCCCAGACGCTTCACATGCCTTGATTCAATCCACTGACAGCACGTCAACCCCGGTATACCACATCGCTCCAATTCACTCTATTCCTTGCCCTCCTTTCACCCTCCTGCATGTTCAGGCCCCGATCACACAAAATCTTTTTCACTCCATCTTTCCACCTCCAATTTGGTCTCCCTCTTCTCCTCGTTCCCTCCACCTCCGACACATATATCCTCTTGGTCAATCTTTCCTCACTCATTCTCTCCATGTGCCCAAACCACTTCAAAATACCCTCTTCTGCTCTCTCAACCACGCTCTTTTTATTTCCACACATCTCTCTTACCCTTACGTTACTTACTCGATCAAACCACCTCACACCACACATTGTCCTCAAACATCTCATTTCCAGCACATCCATCCTCCTGCGCACAACTCTATCCATAGCCCACGCCTCGCAACCATACAACATTGTTGGAACCACTATTCCTTCAAACATACCCATTTTTGCTTTCCGAGATAATGTTCTCGACTTCCACACATTCTTCAAGGCTCCCAGAATTTTCGCCCCCTCCCCCACCCTATGATCCACTTCCGCTTCCATGGTTCCATCCGCTGCCAGACCCACTCCCAGATATCTAAAACACTTCGCTTCCTCCAGTTTTTCTCCATTCAAACTCACCTCCCAATTGACTTGACCCTCAACCCTACTGTACCTAATAACCTTGCTCTTATTCACATTTACTCTTAACTTTCTTCTTCCACACACTTTACCAAACTCAGTCACCAGCTTCTGCAGTTTCTCACATGAATCAGCCACCAGCGCTGTATCATCAGCGAACAACAACTGACTCACTTCCCAAGCTCTCTCATCCCCAACAGACTTCATACTTGCCCCTCTTTCCAAAACTCTTGCATTTACCTCCCTAACAACCCCATCCATAAACAAATTAAACAACCATGGAGACATCACACAACCCTGCCGCAAACCTACATTCACTGAGAACCAATCACTTTCCTCTCTTCCTACACGTACACATGCCTTACATCCTCGATAAAAACTTTTCACTGCTTCTAACAACTTTCCTCCCACACCATATATTCTTAATACCTTCCACAGAGCATCTCTATCAACTCTATCATATGCCTTCTCCAGATCCATGAAAGCTACATACAAATCCATTTGCTTTTCTAAGTATTTCTCACATACACTCTTCAAAGCAAACACCTGATTCACACATCCTCTACCACTTCTGAAACCACACTGCTCTTCCCCAATCTGATGCTCTGTACATGCCTTCACCCTCTCAATCAATACCCTCCCATATAATTTACCAGGAATACTCAACAAACTTATACCTATGTAATTTATATATATATTTATATATATACATATATATATATATATATATATATATATATATATATATATATATATATATATATATATATATATATATATATATATATATATATATATATATATATATTATATATATATATATATATATATATATATATATATATATATATATATATATATATATATATATATATATATATATATATATATATATATATATATATATATAATATATATATATATATATATGTATATATATATATATATATATATATATATATATATATATATATATATATATATGTATATATATATATATATATATATATATATATATATATATATATATATATATATATATATATATATATATATATATATATATATATATATATGCAAAGCCTTCAGTACAACGCCGACAGGTGACAGCAGAAAAATGAAAGTAAGAGGTTGAGAGGACAAGCGACAGACGACCCGCGCCACACTCGGTATAGACCTGCATCACCCTTGGGATGGTACACAGTAGACGACCCGCGCTATACTCGGGAACATACAGTCATCCTCGGAGTGGTACACACCAGCAGTCCCGCGTCACTTCCGCCGCTCATCAGAATTTCTGCATGTTTTCTCCCCGGTGGAACGGCCCGGTCCTACGTCTGTCAGCTCCCCGACGCCAAGTTCAAGTGGACTAGCTTCTAAAGACTTCAGCTCATCTGGGCTCACTGGATGGGCTGCAACTCCAGCAAGGACATGGTCACACCCATCGACAACGGTAACCTCCAGAAGACCGATTTCGCGATACCAGTTCGCATCAGCCTTCACTCCTGCCTGCAGTAGCATGCTTTCCGACATGTTTCATGGGCTCCTCTTCGCCAACGGAACTACCTTGGCCCACCAGTGATGCTACTACGTTTGTGAATCAAGAACCATTGCAACACAAACCTCGCCAGGTGGTAGAGTGTCCCGCAGTGTATAGAGACAGACTTCCCCAGAACTTTTTTAAAGGGGAAGTAAATGTTTATAGTTGTGTTACTGGAGTGGTAGTTTTCATACATGGTGCTTTGACAAGAAAATAGTGAAATTGGAAAAAAATGTAGCTTAGACATTGAAGCTTATTGATACAGTGGTCAAATTGATGAGAACTACTATTGACGTTTGTGTAAATAAATCATACATTTCATTTTTCCATAGCCAGAGGTTGAACCATTATGTGACATCCATTTTTTTTTTTTTCATTTCATTTCAAGCTAGAAGTTTCAGTTTTCTAAATTGTTTCTTACATTTTTCATATATATATATGTATGTGTGTGTGTGTGTGTATATGTGCGTGTGTATGTGTGTGTGTGTGTGTGTATATATATATATATATATATATATATATATATATATATATATATATATATACATATATATATATATATATATATATATATATATATATATATATATATATATATATATATATATATATATATATATATATATATTATCCCTGGGGATAGGGGTGAAAGAATACTTCCCACGCATTCCTCGCGTGTCGTAGAAAGCGACTAGAGGGGACGGGAGCGGGGGGCCAGAAATCCTCCCCTCCTTGTATTTATTTAACTTTCTAAAATGGGAAACAGAAGAAGGAGTCACGCGGGGAGTGCTCATCCTCCTCGAAGGCTCAGAGTGGGGTGCCTAAATGTGTGTGGATGTAACCAAGATGTGAAAAAAGGAGAGATAGGTAGTATGTTTGAGGAAAGGAACCTGGATGTTTTGGCTCTGAGTGAAACGAAGCTCAAGGGTAAAGGGGAAGAGTGGTTTGGGAATGTCTTGGGAGTAAAGTCAGGGGTTAGTGAGAAGACAAGAGCAAGGGAAGGAGTAGCAATACTCCTGAAACAGGAGTTGTGGGAGTATGTGATAGAATGTAAGAAAGTAAATTCTCGATTAATATGGGTAAAACTGAAAGTTGATGGAGAGAGATGGGTGATTATTGGTGCATATGCACCTGGGCATGAGAAGAAAGATCATGAGAGGCAAGTGTTTTGGGAGCAGCTGAATGAGTGTGTTAGTGGTTTTGATGCACGAGACCGGGTTATAGTGATGGGTGATTTGAATGCAAAGGTGAGTAATGTGGCAGTTGAGGGAATAATTGGTATACATGGGGTGTTCAGTGTTGTAAATGGAAATGGTGAAGAGCTTGTAGATTTATGTGCTGAAAAAGGACTGATGATTGGGAATACCTGGTTTAAAAAGCGAGATATACATAAGTATACTTATGTAAGTAGGAGAGATGGCCAGAGAGCGTTATTGGATTACGTGTTAATTGACAGGCGCGCGAAAGAGAGACTTTTGGATGTTAATGTGCTGAGAGGTGCAACTGGAGGGATGTCTGATCATTATCTTGTGGAGGCTAAGGTGAAGATTTGTATGGGTTTTCAGAAAAGAAGAGTGAAGGTTGGGGTGAAGAGGGTGGTGAGAGTAAGTGAGCTTGGGAAGGAGACTTGTGTGAGGAAGTACCAGGAGAGACTGAGTACAGAATGGAAAAAGGTGAGAACAATGGAAGTAAGGGGAGTGGGGGAGGAATGGGATGTATTTAGGGAATCAGTGATGGATTGCGCAAAAGATGCTTGTGGCATGAGAAGAGTGGGAGGTGGGTTGATTAGAAAGGGTAGTGAGTGGTGGGATGAAGAAGTAAGAGTATTAGTGAAAGAGAAGAGAGAGGCATTTGGACGATTTTTGCAGGGAAAAAATGAAATTGAGTGGGAGATGTATAAAAGAAAGAGACAGGAGGTCAAGAGAAAGGTGCAAGAGGTGAAAAAAAGGGCAAATGAGAGTTGGGGTGAGAGAGTATCATTAAATTTTAGGGAGAATAAAAAGATGTTCTGGAAGGAGGTAAATAAAGTGCGTAAGACAAGGGAGCAAATGGGAACTTCAGTGAAGGGCGCAAATGGGGAGGTGATAACAAGTAGTGGTGATGTGAGAAGGAGATGGAGTGAGTATTTTGAAGGTTTGTTGAATGTGTTTGATGATAGAGTGGCAGATATAGGGTGTTTTGGTCGAGGTGGTGTGCAAAGTGAGAGGGTTAGGGAAAATGATTTGGTAAACAGAGAAGAGGTAGTAAAAGCTTTGCGGAAGATGAAAGCCGGCAAGGCAGCAGGTTTGGATGGTATTGCAGTGGAATTTATTAAAAACGGGGGTGACTGTATTGTTGACTGGTTGGTAAGGTTATTTAATGTATGTATGACTCATGGTGAGGTGCCTGAGGATTGGCGGAATGCGTGCATAGTGCCATTGTACAAAGGCAAAGGGGATAAGAGTGAGTGCTCAAATTACAGAGGTATAAGTTTGTTGAGTATTCCTGGTAAATTATATGGGAAGGTATTGATTGAGAGGGTGAAGGCATGTACAGAGCATCAGATTGGGGAAGAGCAGTGTGGTTTCAGAAGTGGTAGAGGATGTGTGGATCAGGTGCTTGCTTTGAAGAATGTATGTGAGAAATACTTAGAAAAGCAAATGGATTTGTATGTAGCATTTATGGATCTGGAGAAGGCATATGATAGAGTTGATAGAGATGCTCTGTGGAAGGTATTAAGAATATATGGTGTGGGAGGCAAGTTGTTAGAAGCAGTGAAAAGTTTTTATCGAGGATGTAAGGCATGTGTACGTGTAGGAAGAGAGGAAAGTGATTGGTTCTCAGTGAATGTAGGTTTGCGGCAGGGGTGTGTGATGTCTCCATGGTTGTTTAATTTGTTTATGGATGGGGTTGTTAGGGAGGTGAATGCAAGAGTCTTGGAAAGAGGGGCAAGTATGAAGTCTGTTGGGGATGAGAGAGCTTGGGAAGTGAGTCAGTTGTTGTTCGCTGATGATACAGCGCTGGTGGCTGATTCATGTGAGAAACTGCAGAAGCTGGTGACTGAGTTTGGTAAAGTGTGTGAAAGAAGAAAGTTAAGAGTAAATGTGAATAAGAGCAAGGTTATTAGGTACAGTAGGGTTGAGGGTCAAGTCAATTGGGAGGTGAGTTTGAATGGAGAAAAACTGGAGGAAGTGAAGTGTTTTAGATATCTGGGAGTGGATCTGGCAGCGGATGGAACCATGGAAGCGGAAGTGGATCATAGGGTGGGGGAGGGGGCGAAAATTCTGGGGGCCTTGAAGAATGTGTGGAAGTCGAGAACATTATCTCGGAAAGCAAAAATGGGTATGTTTGAAGGAATAGTGGTTCCAACAATGTTGTATGGTTGCGAGACGTGGGCTATGGATAGAGTTGTGCGCAGGAGGATGGATGTGCTGGAAATGAGATGTTTGAGGACAATATGTGGTGTGAGGTGGTTTGATCGAGTAAGTAACGTAAGGGTAAGAGAGATGTGTGGAAATAAAAAGAGCGTGGTTGAGAGAGCAGAAGAGGGTGTTTTGAAATGGTTCGGGCACTTGGAGAGAATGAGTGAGGAAAGATTGACCAAGAGAATATATGTGTCGGAGGTGGAGGGAACGAGGAGAAGAGGGAGACCAAATTGGAGGTGGAAAGATGGAGTGAAAAAGATTTTGTGTGATCGGGGCCTGAACATGCAGGAGGGTGAAAGGAGGGCAAGGAATAGAGTGAACTGGAGCGATGTGGTATACCGGGGTTGACGTGCTGTCAGTGGATTGAATCAAGGCATGTGAAGCGTCTGGGGTAAACCATGGAAGGCTGTGTAGGTATGTATATTTGCGTGTGTGGACGTTTGTATATACATGTGTATGGGGGTGGGTTGGGCCATTTCTTTCGTCTGTTTCCTTGCGCTACCTCGCAAACGCGGGAGACAGCGACAAAGCAAAAAAAAAAAAAATATATATATATATATATATATATATATATATATATATATATATATATATATATATATATATATATATATATATATATATATATATATATGTATATATATGTATGTGTGTGTGTGTGTATATGTGCGTGTGTAAGTGTATGTGTGTGTATGTGTATATGTATAAATATATGTATATTATCCCTGGTGATAGGGGTGAAAGAATACTTCCCACGTATTCCTCGCGTGTCGTAGAAAGTGACTAGAGGGGACGGGAGCGGGGGGCCAGAAATCCTCCCCTCCTTGTATTAACATTCTAAAATGGGAAACAGAAGAAGGAGTCACGCGGGGAGTGCTCATCCTCCTCGAAGGCTCAGAGTGGGGTGCCTAAATGTGTGTGGATGTAACCAAGATGTGAAAAAAGGAGAGATAGGTAGTATGTTTGAGGAAAGGAACCTGGATGTTTTGGCTCTGAGTGAAACGAAGCTCAAGGGTAAAGGGGAAGAGTGGTTTGGGAATGTCTGGGGAGTAAAGTCAGGAGTTAGTGAGAGGACAAGAGCAAGTGAAGAAGTAGCAATACTCCTGAAACAGGAGTTGTGGGAGTATGTGATAGAATGTAAGAAAGTAAATTCTCGATTAATATGGGTAAAACTGAAAGTTGATGGAGAGAGATGGGTGATTATTGGTGCATATGCACCATGGGTATGAGAAGAAAGATCATGAGAGGCAAGTGTTTTGGGGGCAGCTAAATGAGTGTGTTAGTGGTTTTGATGCACGAGACCGGGTTATAGTGATGTGTGATTTGAATGCAAAGGTGAGTAATGTGGCAGTTGAGGGAATAATTGGTATACATGGGGTGTTCGTGGTTGCAAATGGAAATGGTGAAGAGCTTGTAGATTTATGTGCTGAAAAAGGACTGATGATTGGGAATACCTGGTTTAAAAAGCGAGATATACATAAGTATACTTATGTAAGTAGGAGAGATGGCCAGAGAGCGTTATTGGATTACGTGTTAATTGACAGGCGTGCGAAAGAGAGACTTTTGGATGTTAATGTGCTGAGAGGTGCAACTGGAGGGATGTCTGATCATTATCTTGTGGAGGCTAAGGTGAAGATTTGTATGGGTTTTCAGAAAAGAAGAGTGAATGTTGGGGTGAAGAGGGTGGTGAGAGTAAGTGAGCTTGGGAAGGAGACCTGTGTGAGGAAGTACCAGGAGAGACTGAGTACAGAATGGAAAAAGGTGAGAACAATGGAAGTAAGGGGAGTGGGGGAGGAATGGGATGTATTTAGGGAATCAGTGATGGATTGCGCAAAAGATGCTTGTGGCATGAGAAGAGTGGGAGGTGGGTTGATTAGAAAGGGTAGTGAGTGGTGGGATGAAGAAGTAAGAGTATTAGTGAAAGAGAAGAGAGAGGCATTTGGACGATTTTTGCAGGGAAGAAATGCAATCGAGTGGGAGATGTATAAAAGAAAGAGACAGGAGGTCAAGAGAAAGGTGCAAGAGGTGAAAAAAAAGGGCAAATGAGAGTTGGGGTGAGAGAGTATCATTAAATTTTAGGGAGAATAAAAAGATGTTCTGGAAGGAGGTAAATAAAGTGCGTAAGACAAGGGAGCAAATGGGAACTTCAGTGAAGGGCGCAGATGGGGAGGTGATAACAAGTTGTGGTGATGTGAGAAGGAGATGGAGTGAGTATTTTGAAGGTTTGTTGAATGTGTTTGACGATAGAGTGGCAGATATAGGGTGTTTTGGTCGAGGTGGTGTGCAAAGTGAGAGGGTTAGGGAAAATGATTTGGTAAACAGAGAAGAGGTAGTGAAAGCTTTGCGGAAGATGAAAGCCGGCAAGGCAGCAAGTTTGGATGGTATTGCAGTGGAATTTATTAAAAAAGGGGGTGACTGTATTGTTGACTGGTTGGTAAGGTTATTTAATGTATGCATGACTCATGGTGAGGTGCCTGAGGATTGGCGGAATGCGTGCATAGTGCCATTGTACAAGGCAAAGGGGATAAGAGTTATTGCTCAAGTTACAGAGGTATAAGATTGTTGAGTATTCCTGGTAAATTATATGGGAGGGTATTGATTGAGAGGGTGAAGGCATGTACAGAGCATCAGATTGGGGAAGAGCAGTGTGGTTTCAGAAGTGGTAGAGGATGTGTGGATCAGGTGTCTGCTTTGAAGAATATATGTGAGAAATACTTAGAAAAGCAAATGGATTTGTATGTAGCATTTATGGATCTGGAGAAGGCATATGATAGAGTTGATAGAGATGCTCTGTGGAAGGTATTAAGAATATATGGTGTGGGAGGAAAGTTGTTAGAAGCAGTGAAAAGTTTTTATCGAGGATGTAAGGCATGTGTACGTGTAGGAAGAGAGGAAAGTGATTGGTTCTCAGTGAATGTAGGTTTGCGGCAGGGGTGTGTGATGTCTCCATGGTTGTTTAATTTGTTTATGGATGGGGTTGTTGGAGAGGTAAATGCAAGAGTTTTGGAAAGAGGGGCAAGTATGAAGTCTGTTGGGGATGAGAGAGCTTGGGAAGTGAGTCAGTTGTTGTTCGCTGATGATACAGCGCTGGTGGCTGATTCATGTGAGAAACTGCAGAAGCTGGTGACTGAGTTTGGTAAAGTGTGTGGAAGAAGAAAGTTAAGAGTAAATGTGAATAAGAGCAAGGTTATTAGGTACAGTAGGGTTGAGGGTCAAGTCAATTGGTGAGGTGAGTTTGAATGGAGAAAAACTGGAGGAAGTGAAGTGTTTTAGATATCTGGGAGTGGATCTGGCAGCGGATGGAACCATGGAAGCGGAAGTGGATCATAGGGTGGGGGAGGTGGCGAAAATTCTGGGGGCCTTGAAGAATGTGTGGAAGTCGAGAACATTATCTCGGAAAGCAAAAATGGGTATGTTTGAAGGAATAGTGGTTCCAACAATGTTGTATGGTTGCGAGGCGTGGGCTATGGATAGAGTTGTGCGCAGGAGGATGGATGTGCTGGAAATGAGATGTTTGAGGACAATGTGTGGTGTGAGGTGGTTTGATCGAGTGAGTAACGTAAGGGTAAGAGAGATGTGTGGAAATAAAAAGAGCGTGGTTGAGAGAGCAGAAGAGGGTGTTTTGAAGTGGTTTGGGCACATGGAGAGAATGAGTGAGGAAAGATTGACCAAGAGGATATATGTGTCGGAGGTGGAGGGAACGAGGAGAAGAGGGAGACCAAATTGGAGGTGGAAAGATGGAGTGAAAAAGATTTTGTGTGATCGGGGCCTGAACATGCAGGAGGGTGAAAGGAGGGCAAGGAATAGAGTGAATTGGAGCGATGTGGTATTCCGGGGTTGACGTGCTGTCAGTGGATTGAATCAAGGCATGTGAAGCGTCTGGGGTAAACCATGGAAAGCTGTGTAGGTATGTATATTTGCGTGTGTGGACGTATGTATATACATGTGTATGGGGGGGGTTGGGCCATTTCTTTCGTCTGTTTCCTTGCGCTACCTCGCAAACGCGGGAGACAGCGACAAAGTATAATAATAAAATAAAAATTATATATATATATATATATATATATATATATATATATATATATATATATATATATATATATATATATATATATATATATATATATTTCTTTTCTTTCTTTCAAACTATTCGCCATTTCCCGCGTTAGCGAGGTAGCGTTAAGAACAGAGAACTGGGCCTTTGAGGGAATATCCTCACCTGGCCCCTTCTCTGTTCCTTCTTTTGGAAAATAGAAAAAAAAAAAAAAAAAATGAGAGGGGAGGATTTCCAGCCCCCCGCTCCCTCCCCTTTTAGTTGCCTTCTACGACACGCAGGGAATACGTGGGAAGTATTCTTTCTCCCCTATCCCCAGGGATAATATATATATATATATATATATATATATATATATATATATATATATATATATATATATATATATATATATATATATATATATATATATATATATATATATGTATACATATATATATATATATATATATATGAATATATACACGCACATATGTAGATATATGTAATTTCTTCCTGAGGGTGACCAGTTCGTTAATACTATATACGTTTCACAAGGTGAGCAGCGGGGCTGGGCTGGGCCACGCCTCCCGTTATGGCATAGGTAGTGGCTTCTGCGGACGCATGGAAGACCAATCCATCCATATTACATGGGGCGACACGCCTGCCCAAGGTTCACATAGCGGTGGCTCTCTCCACCGACACTATGGCCCATGTTCACATATATACATATATTCAAAGCTTCTGAGCCGACGGTCAATGTGAGGAAATGGCTTAGTGTCCACGATGGAGGGGAGGGGAAGTGGCACTAATACCCCTCTCCATACTTCACCTAACTCCTGCCATTCACCCACTCTCATCCCTACTCCTCCCACGCTCCACATTAGATCAGTCTCATTAAAGTGGTAGAGTTTCTGGCATGAATATCTTTAGACATAGATTTGTACTCTAAGCTGTTTTATATATATATATATATATATATATATATATATATATATATATATATATATATATATATATATATATATATATATATATATATATATATATATATATATATATATATATATTTTTTTTTTTTCTTTTTTTTGCTTTGTCGCTGTCTCCCGCGTTTGCGAGGTAGCGCAAGGGAAAAGACGAAAGAAATGGCCCAAACCACCCCCATACACATGTATATACATACGTCCACACACGCAAATATACATACCTACACAGCTTTCCATGGTTTACCCCAGACGCTTCACATGCCTTGTTTCAATCGACTGACAGCACGTCAACCCCGGTATATCACATCGCTCCAATTCACTCTATTCCTTGCCCTCCTTTCACCCTCCTGCATGTTCAGGCCCCGATCACACAAAATCTTTTTCACTCCATCTTTCCACCTCCAATTTGGTCTCCCTCTTCTCCTCGTTCCCTCCACCTCCGACACATATATTCTCTTGGTCAATCTTTCCTCACTCATTCTCTCCATGTGCCCGAACCATTTTAAAACACCCTCTTCTGCTCTCTCAACCACGCTCTTTTTATTTCCACACATCTCTCTTACCCTTACGTTACTTACTCGATCAAACCACCTCACACCACACATTGTCCTCAAACATCTCATTTCCAGCACATCCATCCTCCTGCGCACAACTCTATCCATAGCCCACGCTTCGCAACCATACAACATTGTTGGAACCACTATTCCTTCAAACATACCCATTTTTGCTTTCTGAGATAATGTTCTCAACTTCCACACATTCTTCAAGGCTCCCAGAATTTTCTCCCCCTCCCCCACCCTATGATCCACTTCCGCTTCCATGGTTTCATCCGCTGCCAGATCCACTCCCAGATATCTAAAACACTTCACTTCCTCCAGTTTTTCTCCATTCAAACTCACCTCCCAATTGACTTGGCCCTCAACCCTACTGTAACTAATAACCTTGCTCTTATTCACATTTACTCTTAACTTTCTTCTTTCACACACTTTACCAAACTCAGTCACCAGCTTCTGCAGTTTCTCACATGAATCAGCCACCAGCGCTGTATCATCAGCGAACAACAACTGACTCACTTCCCAAGCTCTCTCATCCCCAACAGACTTCATACTTGCCATTCTTTCCAAAACTCTTGCATTCACCTCCCTAACAACCCTATCCATAAACATATATATATATATATATATATATATATATATATATATATATATATATATATATATATATATATATATGGGGTGAACCATGGAAAGCTGTGTAGGTATGTATATTTGCGTGTGTGGAGGTATGTATATACATGTGTATGGGGGTGGGTTGGGCCATTTCTTTCGTCTGTTTCCTTGCGCTACCTCGCAAACGCGGGAGACAGCGACAAAGCAAAAAAGAAAAAAAAAAAAAATATATATATATATATATATATATATATATATATATATATATATATATATATATGTATATATATATATATATATATATATATATATATATATATATATATGTATATATATATATATATATATATATATATATGTATATATATATATATATATATATATATATATATATATATATATATATATATATATATATATATATATATATATATATATATTTATATATATATATATATATATACAT
Source organism: Panulirus ornatus (assembly GCF_036320965.1). NCBI lineage: Eukaryota > Metazoa > Arthropoda > Malacostraca > Decapoda > Palinuridae > Panulirus > Panulirus ornatus. The sequence goes on from NC_092261.1 coordinate 29,288,889, forward strand.
ATATATTGAGTTGGGGTGAGAGAGTATCATTAAATTTTAGGGAGAATAAAAAGATGTTCTGGAAGGAGGTAAATAAAGTGCGTAAGACAAGGGAGCAAATGGGAACTTCAGTGAAGGGCGCAAATGGGGAGGTGATAACAAGTAGTGGTGATGTGAGAAGGAGATGGAGTGAGTATTTTGAAGGTTTGTTGAATGTGTTTGATGATAGAGTGGCAGATATAGGGTGTTTTGGTCAAGTTGGTGTGCAAAGTGAGAGGGTTAGGGAAAATGATTTGGTAAACAGAGAAGAGGTAGTGAAAGCTTTGCGGAAGAAGAAAGCCGGCAAGGCAGCAGGTTTGGATGGTATTGCAGTGGAATTTATAAAAAAAGGGGGTGACTGTATTGTTGACTGGTTGGTAAGGTTATTTAATGTATGTATGACTCATGGTGAGGTGCCTGAGGATTGGCGTAATGCGTGCATAGTGCCATTGTACAAAGGCAAAGGGGATAAGAGTGAGTGCTCAAATTACAGAGGTATAAGTTTGTTGAGTATTCCTGGTTAATTATATGAGAGGGTATTGATTGAGAGGGTGAAGGCATGTACAGAGCATCAGATTGGGGAAGAGCAGTGTGGTTTCAGAAGTGGTAGAGGATGTGTGGATCAGGTGTTTGCTTTGAAGAATGTATGTGAGAAATACTTAGAAAAGCAAATGGATTTGTATGTAGCATTTATGGATCTGGAGAAGGCATATGATAGAGTTGATAGAGATGCTCTGTGGAAGGTATTAAGAATATATGGTGTGGGAGGAAAGTTGTTAGAAGCAGTGAAAAGTTTTTATCGAGGATGTAAGGCATGTGTACGTGTAGGAAGAGAGGAAAGTGATTGGTTCTCAGTGAATGTAGGTTTGCGGCAGGGGTGTTTGATGTCTCCATGGTTGTTTAATTTGTTTATGGATGGGGTTGTTAGGGAGGTAAATGCAAGAGTTTTGGAAAGAGGGGCAAGTATGAAGTCTGTTGGGGATGAGAGAGCTTGGGAAGTGAGTCAGTTGTTGTTCGCTGATGATACAGCGCTGGTGGCTGATTCATGTGAGAAACTGCAGAAGCTGGTGACTGAGTTTGGTAAAGTGTGTGGAAGAAGAAAGTTAAGAGTAAATGTGAATAAGAGCAAGGTTATTAGGTACAGTAGGGTTGAGGGTCAAGTCAATTGGGAGGTGAGTTTGAATGGAGAAAAACTGGAGGAAGTGAAGTGTTTTAGATATCTGGGAGTGGATCTGGCAGCGGATGGAACCATGGAAGCGGAAGTGGATCATAGGGTGGGGGAGGGGGCGAAAATTCTGGGGGCCTTGAAGAATGTGTGGAAGTCGAGAACACTATCTCGGAAAGCAAAAATGGGTATGTTTGAAGGAATAGTGGTTCCAACAATGTTGTATGGTTGCGAGGCGTGGGCTATGGATAGAGTTGTGCGCAGGAGGATGGATGTGCTGGAAATGAGATGTTTGAGGACAATGTGTGGTGTAAGGTGGTTTGATCGAGTGAGTAACGTAAGGGTAAGAGAGATGTGTGGAAATAAAAAGAGCGTGGTTGAGAGAGCAGAAGAGGGTGTTTTGAAGTGGTTTGGGCACATGGAGAGGATAAGTGAGGAAAGATTGACCAAGAGGATATATGTGTCGGAGGTGGAGGGAGCAAGGAGAAGAGGGAGACCAAATTGGAGGTGGAAAGATGGAGTGAAAAAGATTTTGTGTGATCGGGGCCTGAACATGCAGGAGGGTGAAAGGAGGGCAAGGAATAGAGTGAATTGGAGCGATGTGGTATACTGGGGTTGACGTGCTGTCAGTGGATTGAATCAAGGCATGTGAAGCGTCTGGGGTAAACCATGGAAAGCTGTGTAGGTATGTATATTTGCGTGTGTGGACGTATGTATATACATGTGTATGGGGGGGGGGGGGTGGGGCCATTTCTTTCTTCTGTTTCCTTGCGCTACCTCGCAAACGCGGGAGACAGCGACAAAGTATGAAAGAAAAAAAAATAAAATATATATACATATATATATATGTACATATATATATATATATATATATATATATATATATATATATATATATATATATATATATATATATATATATATATATATATATATATATATATATATATATATATATATATATATATTTATATATATATATATATATATATATATATATATATATATATATATATATATATATATTTATATATATATATATTTGAAAGGATCACAATTCTGCGCGTGATCAAGTATATTCCTAAGAGTCCACTGGGAAAATAAAACACGATAGGTTCCCAAGTGCACTTCCGTGTAATAATCACATCATCAGGGGAGACACAGAGACACAAGATAGAGATATAACAGTCAGTTGATATACAACGAAAGACGAAGCTAGGACGTCATTTGGTAAACATGCAATTGTCCAAGCCATACAACGAGCGTTCATAAACTTATCAATTTACAAATTTTATCAACAATAAAGTTATCTAATTTGTATTGACCATCACTAATATTAAGATTATCATTTTTTTTGTATTCAATGATAGAAGATTCAATGATATTTCTCTTGGTAATAGACTTAGAGTTAATGGCTGAGATGGCATTACTCCAGTCAATACAATGATCATAGTTTTTAACGTGATTAAACAAGGCATTTGATTCTTGTTCCGTTCTTATACTATATTTATGTTGCTTAAGATCCTTACCAGTCTGCCCAAAATAAAGGTTATCACAATTTCTACTTGGCACTTTATAGATGCACCCAGGAGAATTTTCTGGTGAATTCCTGATTAAGATATTCTTTATAGTACTAGTGTTGCTGAAGGCAACAGTTACATTAAAGGATTTAAGCAACATGGGAAGTAAAGTGAAATCATTATTAAAAGGGAAAACTGAAAGATTCTTGATGTCAATGGGAGGTTTGGGCTCAACTCTATAAAATGATTTCCTTCCTAACTTAAGGGATTTATCAATGAAAGATCTAGGGTACTTTAACTTGAATCCAATAGAATATGTCTTCTCAAACCCATCATCAATATATTTTGGACTGTATATACTAAGCAACAAGAAACATCGCCTGGAATGATGATAGCTTAACCCTGTCATGTTGAACTGAGTAATTATATACATAGGAACAAGCATTGGTAGGTTTTTTGTATATACTAATCTTAAACATTGTTCTCTCCCAATGGATCGTGCAGTGTGAAAAAGGTAACCAAATTTTTTTTCCACTTCCACAGTAAATTTGATAGAAGGTACTAAATTGTTATGTAAAGAGTAAAAAATTGTAAATCTTCGTTTGTCGGCAAAAAACAAAGAACATCTACATAACTAAACCAAATTACCTTAGAGGGCAAAATATCCATACGTAATTTTCTTTCAAGAATTCTATATTAAGATTACTTAATACAGGTGAAAGAATGTTACCCATCGCCATACCAAATTTCTGTGCACAACATTCTCAATTGAATTTAAATACACGGACTTTTATACACAATTCTACCAATTGAATATTACGAAATTTGAAACAGGTAAATCAATATTATCCAAGACATCAAAAAAATTTTCTAAGAGGACATCAACTGGAACTTTTGTAAACAAGGATGAAACTTCAAAACCAACCAGTTTGAAATCAAGGTCAACATGAATATCATTAAACTTGTTAACTAAATCTACATTGTTCATGATATTAGAATATGATATATTACCAACTAGTGGGCTTGATAAAGAACTAACCATTTTGATGACTTATACGTGACTGAACCCACTGAACTCACGAAAGGTCTTGCTGGAAAGTTTGGTTTATGTGTGTTGTCTTCTTCATTGCCATAAAGGTGCAAGTAAGGTGAGCCCAGACCCCGTGAACATTATAAACCTGGCTTCACACTGATGTCCAAGGTCTCCTCACCTGGCCTCACACTGATGTTCCAGGTCTCCTCACCTGGCCTCACACTGATGTTCCAGGTCTCCTCATTTGGCCTCACACTGATGTTCCAGGTCTCCTCACCTGGCCTCACACTGATTATCCAGGTCTCCTCACCTGGCCTCACACTGAGGTTCCAGGTTTTCTCACCTGGCCTCACACTGATGTTCCAGGTCTCTTCACCTGACCTCACACTGATGCTCCAGGTCTCCTCATCTGGCCTCACACTGGTGTCCCAGGTCTCCTCACCTGGCATCACACTGATGTCCCAGGTCTCCTCACATGGCATCACACTGATGTTCCAGGTCTCTTCATCTAGCTCACACTAATGTTCCAGGTCTCCTCACATGGCCTCACACTGGTGTCCCAGGTCTCCTCACCTGGCATCACACTGAGGTCCAGGTCTCCTCACCTGGCCTCACACTGATGTTCCAGTCTCCTCACCTGCCTCACCTGAGTTCCAGGTCTCTCACCTGCCTCACACTGATATCAGTCTCCTCACCTGGCCTCACACTGATGATCCAGGTTCCTCACCTGCCTCACACTGATGATCCAGGTCCCTCACCTGGCCTCACACTGATGATTCAGGTCTCCTCACCTGGCCTCACACAGATCAGGTCTTCACCTGGCCTCACACTGAGTTCCATTCCTCACCTGGCCTCACACTGATGATCCAGGTTCCTCACCTGGCCTCACACTATTCCAGGTTTTCACCTGGCCTCACACTGATGATCCAGGTCTCCTCACCTGGCCTCACACTAGTTCCAGGTTCTCACCTGCCTCACACTGATGATCCAGGTCTCCTCACCTGCCTCACACTGATGATCCAGGTCTCCTCACCTGGCCTCACACTGATGATCCAGGTCTCCTCACTGGCCTCACACTGATGTTCCCAGGTCTCCTCACCTGACCTCACACTGATGTTCCAGGTCTCCTCACCTGGCCTCACACTGATGTCCCAGGTCTCCTCACCTGGCCTCACACTGATGTTCCAGGTCTCCTCACCTGGCCTCACACTGATGTTCCAGGTCTCCTCACCTGACCTCACACTGATGTTCCAGGTCTCCTCACCTGGCCTCACACTGATGTTCCAGGTCTCCTCACCTGGCCTCACACTGATGTCCCAGGTCTCCTCACCTGACCTCACACTGATGTTCCAGGTCTCCCTCACCTGGCCTCACACTGATGTTCCAGGTCTCCTCACCTGACCTCACACTGATGATCCAGGTCTCCTCACCTGGCCTCACACTGATGTTCCAGGTCTCCTCACCTGGCCTCACACTGATGTTCCAGGTCTCCTCACCTGGCCTCACACTGATGTTCCAGGTCTCCTCACCTGGCCTCACACTGATGTTCCAGGTCTCCTCACCTGGCCTCACACTGATGTTCCAGGTCTCCTCACCTGGCCTCACACTGATGTTCCAGGTCTCTCACCTGGCCTCACACTGATGTTTCCAGGTCTCCCTCACCTGGCCTCACAACTGATGGTCCAGGTCTCCTCACCTGGCCTCACACTGATGTTCCAGGTCTCCTCTACCTGGCCTCACATGATGTTCCAGGTCTCCTCACCCTGACATCACACTGATGTTCCAGGTCTCTCTCACTGGCCTCACATGATGTTCCAGGTCTCTCACCTGACCTCAACCTGATGTTCCAGGTCTACTCACCTGGCCTCACAACTGATGTTCCAGGTCTCCTCACCTGGCCTCACACTGATGTTCCAGGTCCTCCTCACCTGCCTCACTACTGATAGTGTCCAGGTCTCCTCACCTGACCTAACACTGATGTTCCAGGTCTCCTCACCTGGCCTCACACTGATGTTCCAGGTTCTCCTCACCTGCCTCACACTGATGTTCCAGGTCTCCTCACCTGGCCTCACACTGATGTTCCAGGTCTCCTCACCTGGCCTCACACTGATGTTCCAGGTCTCCTCACCTGGCCTCACACTGATGTTCCAGGTCTCCTCACCTGGCCTCACACTGATGTTCCAGGTCTCCTCACCTGGCCTCACACTGATGATCCAGGTCTCCTCACCTGGCCTCACACTGATGTTCCAGGTCTCCTCACCTGGCCTCACACTGATGTTCCAGGTCTCCTCACCTGGCCTCACACTGATGATCCAGGTCTCCTCACCTGGCCTCACACTGATGTTCCAGGTCTCCTCACCTGGCCTCACACTGATGATCCAGGTCTCCTCACCTGGCCTCACACTGATGTTCCAGGTCTCCTCACCTGGCCTCACACTGATGTTCCAGGTCTCCTCACCTGGCCTCACACTGATGATCCAGGTCTCCTCACCTGGCCTCACACTGATGATCCAGGTCTCCTCACCTGGCCTCACACTGATGTTCCAGGTCTCCTCACCTGGCCTCACACTGATGATCCAGGTCTCCTCACCTGGCCTCACACTGATGATCCAGGTCTCCTCACCTGGCCTCACACTGATGATCCAGGTCTCCTCACCTGGCCTCACACTGATGATCCAGGTCTCCTCACCTGGCCTCACACTGATGATCCAGGTCTCCTCACCTGGCCTCACACTGATGATCCAGGTCTCCTCACCTGGCCTCACACTGATGATCCAGGTCTCCTCACCTGGCCTCACACTGATGATCCAGGTCTCCTCACCTGGCCTCACACTGATGATCCAGGTCTCCTCACCTGGCCTCACACTGATGATCCAGGTCTCCTCACCTGGCCTCACACTGATGATCCAGGTCTCCTCACCTGGCCTCACACTGATGATCCAGGTCTCCTCACCTGGCCTCACACTGATGATCCAGGTCTCCTCACCTGGCCTCACACTGATGATCCAGGTCTCCTCACCTGGCCTCACACTGAAGTTCCAGGTCTCCTCACCTGGCCTCACACTGATGATCCAGGTCTCCTCACCTGGCCTCACACTGATGATCCAGGTCTCCTCACCTGGCCTCACACTGATGATCCAGGTCTCCTCACCTGGCCTCACACTGAGGTTCCAGGTCTCCTCACCTGGCCTCACACTGATGATCCAGGTCTCCTCACCTGGCCTCACACTGAAGTTCCAGGTTTTCTCACCTGGCCTCACACTGATGATCCAGGTCTCCTCACCTGGCCTCACACTGATGTTCCAGGTCTCCTCACCTGGCCTCACACTGATGATCCAGGTCTCCTCACCTGGCCTCACACTGAGGTTCCAGGTCTCCTCACCTGGCCTCACACTGATGATCCAGGTCTCCTCACCTGGCCTCACACTGATGTTCCAGGTCTCCTCACCTGGCCTCACACTGATGATCCAGGTCTCCTCACCTGGCCTCACACTGATGTTCCAGGTCTCCTCACCTGGCCTCACACTGATGATCCAGGTCTCCTCACCTGGCCTCACACTGATGATCCAGGTCTCCTCACCTGGCCTCACACTGATGTTCCAGGTCTCCTCACCTGGCCTCACACTGATGATCCAGGTCTCCTCACCTGGCCTCACACTGATGTTCCAGGTCTCCTCACCTGGCCTCACACTGATGATCCAGGTCTCCTCACCTGGCCTCACACTGATGAATCAGGTCTCCTCACCTGGCCTCACACTGATGTTCCAGGTCTCCTCACCTGGCCTCACACTGATGATCCAGGTCTCCTCACCTGGCCTCACACTGATGATCCAGGTCTCCTCACCTGGCCTCACACTGATGATCCAGGTCTCCTCACCTGGCCTCACACTGATGTTCCAGGTCTCTTCACCTGGCATCACACTGATGTTCCAGGTCTCCTCACCTGGCCTCACACTGATGATCCAGGTCTCCTCACCTGGCCTCACACTGATGATCCAGGTCTCCTCACCTGGCCTCACACTGATGATCCAGGTCTCCTCACCTGGCCTCACACTGATGATCCAGGTCTCCTCACCTGGCCTCACACTGATGTTCCAGGTCTCTTCACCTGGCCTCACACTGATGTTCCAGGTCTCCTCACCTGGCCTCACACTGATAATCCAGGTCTCCTCACCTGGCCTCACACTGATAATCCAGGTCTCCTCACCTGGCCTCACACTGATGTTCCAGGTCTCCTCACCTGGCCTCACACTGATGATCCAGGTCTCCTCACCTGGCCTCACACTGATGTTCCAGGTCTCCTCACCTGGCCTCACACTGATGATCCAGGTCTCCTCACCTGGCCTCACACTGATGTTCCAGGTCTCCTCACCTGGCCTCACACTGATGATCCAGGTCTCCTCACCTGGCCTCACACTGAGGTTCCAGGTTTTCTCAACGTTTAAGTCATTCTGACACCCACGGAGGCGCTACCTAACTGCTCTAGCTTGATCGAGAAACGGGGCAGAAAGATGTTTATTATATGGGATGGAGAATAAAGTAGGTGGGTTTAGCCCTAAAAGTTTTTCACTCTCCCATCGTTGGCAGTGAAGTGAGGATGAAGTAGTCCCTCTCCACACATGAAGGGATGGAAGGATTGAAGAGGGTAGGGGGAGCAATGAGGGAACAGGAAGAGATAAGGAGAGAAATAAGAGGTAGAAGGAAAATTAGAAAGACATGAAAGGCGAGGAAGGAATGGTGACCAGAGAGAGAGAGAGAGAGAGAGAGAGAGAGAGAGAGAGAGAGAGAGAGAGAGAGAGAGAGAGAGAGAGAGAGAGAGAGAGAGGGGGGCACTGGAGGAGTTCCTAGCTACTCACCTCATGTGATGGAAGGGAGCAAGACAGCGAGGACAAGGGTAGAGAATTCCTTGTGAACACAGCGGACGTATGTCACACTTATGCCTTAGATAACCAGACCAGCATTCTTGCCTCTGCCTCAGCCAACTGTGAGTAATAACACTTTGTTCTTCGGTGAACACAGAGGCTGAGTTTTGATGAGAACACTCACAAGGTAGGTCTTTCTTGTGAAGATAAAGAGACTCTAATACACATTGTAACGATACAGGCGTTTGAAATAATTCTATTTTCGCTGGATTACCTCGCCACAGCCCTGGAATGATATATAATGGGATTCTTTCTCATCTTCTCGTCGAAAAAAACCATATCCCGATAAGTTAAGGAACTTCCTGCTGGAGCAAGATACGAAGTGCCTCATTCTTTAAGTAAAACCTTTAACATCGATTATTGGATATTATAGATAAGGGCTTTTGGCGCCAGTACTATATAGTACATAGCTTTATTGCACACACCCCCCCTTTCCTCCCACTCTTTGTGTCCCTCTGTCTCCCATCTCTCTCTCTCTCTCTCTCTCTCTCTCTCTCTCTCTCTCTCTCTCTCTCTCTCTCTCTCTCTCTCTCTCTCTCTCTCCCATCTCTCTCTCTCTCTCCCATCTCTCTCTCTCTCTCCCATCTCTCTCTCTCTCTCTCTCTCTCTCTCTCTCTCTCTCTCTCTCTCTCTCTCTCTCTCTCTCTCTCCCAATAGGCAATATGGCACGAAACGAATAATTCAGAGAAAAACGAAAATATAGAGGAACTATAGATCCTACACGATCCAAGATGATCTAAAGTAAACAATAAAGATGTTGTAGGAGACAGATGAGGTTCAGGAGGCAGGCTTGAGCATGGCGGGGTCAGTGGTCATGAGAGTGTCATGAGGTGGCCAGTGTCACGCATGATGTACGAACGATATTCTGAGCGACACCTCTCTCTCTCTCTCTCTCTCTCTCTCTCTCTCTCTCTCTCTCTCTCTCTCTCTCTCTCTCTCTCTCTCTCTCTCTCTGGTAGGTAGTGTAGTTAGGGAGGCATATGACCGGTACTACCCGCCTGGGTATTCGGGAGGGATAATTACAGCTACAACAGTGATCAAGCACTTCAGTGGCTGTCAAGTTTCATATCTTTGTCCCAGGTAACTGTCTTTCTACCTCACCTACATGTGGACTGGTGTTACTGAATCAAGAATAGTTCTTTTTTTTTTTATCCTTCATCTCACACATAACATTTGACAACACGTAGCTCACACGACACGTTTTTCATAACCTTAGGTCATCCTGCAGTGAGCACTACGCGCTAGTCTTGTCCTCTGTCAACATAATGTCATAATTACTCGTACGGGAGGTCTGCAAAGACAGTAACGTAGAGGCGAACTCTACAATATTCTGTAGGAAAATGTAACAAATAATCAGTGGTTTTATCACAACATAAAATGAAAAATAGTGCTAAGGGAAGACACCAACAGACAGGATTAATGGAAGAAGGTATGATAAATTTCGCAATGAGTGAGAAAGGGATAATATAACATAATGAGCAGATAAAGAACGCTCATGAGAAAATAATGCAATTAAATAGAGGTGAGAATTGACCGTCCGGAACCTAAGGTTATCAGCCTCGCACATCAACCATGTAAAATGGAGACATCACAAACCAGACCTCACACAACGGGTGAGGAGCAACCAAAGATGACCCCGCGAAGATATACATGATGATGTTAAGTGAACAGTACAAGTTGGTTGTATGCCAAAACTCAAGAGAAAGATATGTAATGAATCTTTTGATTTACACGATCAAAGTAAAGTCACAGATGATGAGGTATCAGGAAATGAAATTATCATAATTATTGATGGGCTTAAACAGAACTCACCCCTGGGAGTGGATGGAACTCCAGCCAGCTCCCTAAAGACAACAGATCAACAATAGTAAACCCGATGTATAACTGATAAGGTCAAGTTTGGGCGAAGCAGATCAGATGACATTCACAAAACCTCAGGTCTAACATCAATACACAAAGGAAGATTTAAGGTAATACCTGCGCAGGAAGGTGAAAGGTGAGCATGAGATAGAATGATTTCAAGCGATGTGGTATATAGGGAGCTACGTGTTGTCGGTGGCCCCAACCAGGGTATGTGAAACAGTAAGGGGAACCATGGGAAGGTCTGTGGGGCCTGGTGATGAATAGGGGGCCTTGGCTTCAGTGCATTACACATGACAGAGAACAGATGCGTGCGAATGAGGCCTTTCCTACGTTGTTTCTAGCGCAACTTCGCTGACGTGGGAAACGGCGAGCGAATATGAAAGAAAGAAAAAAGACCGAAGCTATATAGGCCCATTAGGTTATCTTCACACTCAACAATAACATGTGAAAGAGTGATAAGAGAAAATATACTAGAAAATCTTATCTAGAAACAACTATGAAGATCAAGTCCAATTTAGAAAGGTAGGCAAATCCAATCATCAGCTCCTTATTGTAATATATATCAAACTATTGAAAGGAGAGAAAATGGACGATATTTTCCTCGATTTTCATAAAACATCAAACAAAAAAACAGACATTTACCCGAGAGATCGGTGAAGTTGAACATTAAACAAAAACAGACATTTACCAAGAGATCGGTGAAGTTGAACATTAAACAAAAACAGACATTTACCAAGAGATCGGTGAAGTTGAACAATGAACAAAAACAGACATTTACCAGAGAGATCGGTGAAGTTGAGCATTAAGTATAAGATGGGAATATGGATCAAAGAGCATTTAGCTAACAGATCAGCTAACAGAGTCCAGTCTGATGAAGGTGCTCCAACCGGGGTACCACAAGGGGAATGTGTTAGGCCCATTGATCTTAATGTTAATCATTTCAGTCAACAGCGATATAATAAAGAGTATAATGAAGAGTTTTTCAATTGATTTACAGGAAGAAAAATGAAGGGAGCAGAAATATAAAAAGACTTCGAAGTAATTACAGATGGATGGAAGTGAACTTTATGGAATTCAGGATAACTTTAGGTAAGAGAAGGAAAGATTAACAATATGTTGATGACGACGTGATGAGGCACAACAGAAAGTTAACCGAACGTCGAGGATTTACATATCATCCTCAGCGAGAATACTAGAATTCAAATAGCCGATAGAGATGATAGCACGACATAGCCAAGTGATGAGTAATATGATAAGAACTTTCATCTCATGAGAAAGATAATGGGATGATAAGACTCAGTTTCTACAGTAGAAGCATCGCTGAATATTGCTGTCGTATGGTCACCAAGCAAACAGAGGTGTCATATGGCCACCAGGCAAACAAAGGCGTCGTAGGGTCATCAGGCAAACAAAGGCGTCGTAGGGTCACCAGGCAAACGAAGTTAGCGTACGGTCATCAGGCAAACAAAGGTGTCGTATGGTCAACAGACAAATGTGTCGTTTGGTCACTAGACAAACAAAGGTGTCGTATGGTCACCAGGCAAACATAGCTGTCGTATGGTCACCAAGCAAGCATAGGTGTCGTATGGTCACCAAACAAACACAGGAGTCGTATTTTCATCTGGCAAACAAAGATGTCGTATCGTCACCAGGCAAACATAAGTGTCGTAGGGTCACCAGGCAAACAAAGGTGTTGTATGATCAGGCAAACAAAGGCATCGTATGTTCACCAGACAGACAAAGGTGTCGTATGGTCACCAGGCAAACAGAGGTGTCGTATGGTCACCAGAAAAACATAGGTGTAGTAAGGTCACCAGACAAACAAAGGTGTCGTATGGTCACCAGGCAAACAAAGGTGTCGTATAGTCACCAGACAAACATAGGTGTCGTAAGGTCACCAGGCAAACAAAGGTGTCGCATGGTCAACAGGCAAACACAGATGTCAAATAGTCACCATGCAAACAAAGATGTCGTATGGTCACCAGTAAAACAAAGAAGTCTCATGGTCACCAGACAAGTCTAAGTCACTTATAGTCACCTAACAAACATAGGTGTCGTATGGTCATCAGGCAAACAAAGTTGTTGCATGATCACCAGGTAAACAAAAGTGTCGCATGGTCACCAAGCAAACAAATGTGTCGTATGGTCACCAGGCAGTTAGAGGGTAATAAAAACTTAAGAGCTAATACAGATTCCCTTCACCATCAGACTCGTCAGGTGTAAACATTTGAACTGTAATGAGATGGTGAATATATATATATATATATATATATATATATATATATATATATATATATATATATATATATATATATATTGTGCGTATGTAATATAAATAAATATATATGTATATATATATATATATATATATATATATATATATATATATATATATATATATATATATATATATATATATATTTTTTTTTTTTTTTCAAACTATTCGCCATTTCCCGCATTAGCGAGGTAGCGTTAAGAACAGAGGACTGGGCCTTTTTCGGAAAATCCTCACCTGGCCCCCTCTCTTCCTTCTTTTGAAAAATTAAAAAAAAAAAAACGAGAGGGGAGGATTTCCAGCCCCCCGCTCCTTCCCCTTTTAGTCGCCTTCTACGACACGCAGGGAATACGTGGGAAGTATTCTTAATCCCCTATCCCCAGGGATATATATATATATATATATATATATATATATATATATATATATATATATATATATTTCTTTTTATATATTATTATACTTTGTCGCTGTCTCCCGCGTTTGCGAGGTAGCGCAAGGAAACAGACGAAAGAAATGGCCCAACCCACCCCCATACACATGTATATACATACGTCCACACACGCAAATATACACACCTACACAGCTTTCCATGGTTTACCCCAGACGCTTCACATGCCTTGATTCAATCCACTGACAGCACGTCAACCCCGGTATACCACATCGCTCCAATTTACTCTATTCCTTGCCCTCCTTTCACCCTCCTGCATGTTCAGGCCCCGATCACACAAAATCTTTTTCACTCCATCTTTCCACCTCCAATTTGGTCTCCCTCTTCTCGTTCCCTCCACCTCCGACACATATATCCTCTTGGTCAATCTTTCCTCACTCATTCTCTCCATGTGCCCAAACCACTTCAAAACACCCTCTTCTGCTCTCTCAACCACGCTCTTTTTATTTCCACACATCTCTCTTACCCTTACGTTACTCACTCGATCAAGCCACCTCACACCACACATTGTCCTCAAACATCTCATTTCCAGCACATCCATCCTCCCGCGCACAACTCTATCCATAGCCCACGCCTCGCAACCATACAACATTGTTGGAACCACTATTCCTTCAAACATACCCATTTTTGCTTTCCGAGATAATGTTCTCGACTTCCACACATTCTTGAAGGCCCCCAGAATTTTCGCCCCCTCCCCCACCCTATGATCCACTTCCGCTTCCATGTTTCCATCCGCTGCCAGATCCACTCCCAGATATCTAAAACACTTCACTTTCTCCAGTTTTTCTCCATTCAAACTCATCTCCCAATTGACTTGATCCTCAACCCTACTGTACCTAATAACCTTGTTCTTTTTCACATTTACTCTTAACTTTCTTCTTCCACACACTTTACCAAACTCAGTCACCAGTTTCTGCAGTTTCTCACATGAATCAGCCACCAGCGCTGTATCATCAGCGAACAACAACTGACTCACTTCCCAAGCTCTCTCATCCCCAACAGACTTCATACTTGCCCCTCTTTCCAAAACTCTTGCATTTACCTCCCTAACAACCCCATCCATAAACAATATATATATATATATATATATATATATATATGTATATATATATATATATATATATATATATATATATATATATATATATATATATATATATATATATATATATATATATATATATATATATAGATATATATAATGGGTATGTTTGAAGGAATAGTGGTTCCAACAACGTTGTATGGTTGCGAGGCGTGGGCTATGGATAGAGTTGTGCGCAGGAGGATGGATGTGCTGGAAATGAGATGTTTGAGGACAATGTGTGGTGTGAGGTGGTTTGATCGAGTAAGTAACGTAAGGGTAAGAGAGATGTGTGGAAATAAAAAGAGCGTGGTTGAGAGAGCAGAAGAGGGTGTTTTGAAGTGGTTTGGGCACATGGAGAGAATGAGTGAGGAAAGATTGACCAAGAGGATATATGTGTCGGAGGTGGAGGGAACGAGGAGAAGAGGGAGACCAAATTGGAGGTGGAAAGATGTAGTGAAAAAGATTTTGTGTGATCGGGGCCTGAACATGCAGGAGGGTGAAAGGAGGGCAAGGAATAGAGTGAATTGGAGCGATGTGGTATACCGGGTTTGACGTGCTGTCAGTGGATTGAATCAAGGCATGTGAAGCGTCTGGGGTAAACCATGGAAAGCTGTGTAGGTATGTATATTTGCGTGTGTGGACGTATGTATATACATGTGTATGGGGATGGGTTGGGCCATTTCTTTCGTCTGTTTCCTTGCGCTACCTCGCAAACGCGGAAGACAGCGACAAAGTAAAAAAAAAAAAAAAAATATGTATATATATATATATATATATATATATATATATATATATATATATATATATATATATATATATATATATATATATATATATATATATATATATATATATTCATATATATATATATATCTATATATATATATATTTATATATATATATGTATATATATATATATATATATATATATATATATATATATATATATATATATATATATATATATATATATATATATATATATATATATATATATATATATATATATATATATATATGTATATATATATATTTATCCATGGGGATAGGGGAGAAAGAATACTTCCCACACATTCCTCACGTGTCGTAGAGGGCGACTAAAGGGGACGGGAGCGGTGGGCCAGAAACCCTCCCCTCCTTGTATTTCAACTTTCTAAAAGGGGAAACAGAAGAAGGAGTCACGCGGGGAGTGCTCATGCTCCTCGAAGGCTCATATTGGGGTATCTAAATGTGTGTGGATGTAACCAAGATGAGAAAAAGGAGAGATAGGTAGTATGTTTGAGGAAAGGAACCTGGATGTTTTGGCTCTGAGTGAAACGAAGCTCAAGGGTAAAGGGGAAAAGTGGTTTGGGAATGTCTTGGGAGTAAAGTCAGGGGTTAGTGAGAGGACACGAGCAAGTGAAGGAGTAGCACTACTTCTGAAACGGGAGTTGTGGGAGTATGTAATAGAGTGTAAGAAAGTAAATTCTAGATTGATATTGGTAAAACTGAAAGTTGATGGAGAGAGATGGGCGATTATTGGTGCATATGCACCTGGGCATGAGAAGAAAGATCATGATAGGCACGTGTTTTGGGAGCAGCTGAATGAGTGTTTTAGTGGTTTTGATGCACAAGACCGGGTTATAATGATGGGTGATTTGAATGCAAAGGTGAGTAATGTGGCAGTTGAGGGAATAATTGGTATACATGGGGTGTTCAGTGATGTCAATGGAAATGGTGAAGAGCTTATAGATTTATGTGCTGAAAAAGGACTGGTGATTGGGAATACCTGGTTTAAAAAGCGAGATATACATGAGAATACGTATGTAAGTAGGAGAGATGGCCAGAGAGCGTTATTGGATTGCGTGTTAATTGATAGGCGCGCGAAAGAGAGACTTTTGGATGTTAATGTGCTGAGAGGTACAACTGCAGGGATGTCTGATCATTATCTTGTGGAGGCGAAGGTGAAGATTTGTATGGGTTTTCAGAAAAGAGGAGAGAATGTTGGGGTGAAGAGGGTGGTGAGAGTAAGTGAGCTTGGGAAGGAGACTTGTGTGAGGAAGTACCAGGAGAGACTGAGTACAGAATGTTAAAATGTGAGAACAAAGGAGGTAAGGGGAGTGGGGGAGGAATGGGATGCATTTAGGGAAGCAGTGATGGCTTGCGCAAAAGATGCTTGCGGCATGAGAAGCGTGGGAGATGGGTTGATTAGAAAGGGTAGTGAGTGGTGGGATGAAGAAGTAAGATTATTAGTGAAAGAGAAGAGAGAGGCATTTGGACAATTTTTGCAGGGAAGAAATGCAAATGAGTGGGAGATGTATAAAAGAAAGAGGCAGAAGGTCAAGAAAAGGTACAAGAGGTGAAAAAGAAGGCAAATGAGAGTTGTTGTGAGAGAGTATAATTGAATTTTAGAGAGAATAAAAAGATGTTTTGGAAGGAGGTAAATAAAGTGCGTAAGACAAGGGAACAAATGGGAGCTTCAGTGAAGGGTGCTAATGGGGAGGTGATAACAAGTAGCGGTGATGTGAGAAGAAGATGGAGTGAGTATTTTGAAGGTTTGTTGAATGTGTTTGATGATAGAGTGGCAGATATAGGGTGTGTTGGCCGAGGTGGTGTGCAAAGTGAGAGGGTTAGGGAAAATGATTTGGTAAACAGAAAATAGGTAGTAAAAGCTTTGCGGAAGATGAAAGCCGGCAAGGCAGCAGGTTTGGATGGTATTGCAGTGGAATTTATTAAAAAAGGGCGTGACTGTATTGTTGACTGGTTGGTAAGGTAATGTCTGTATGATTCATGGTGAGGTGCCTGAGGATTAGCGGAATGCTTGTATAGTGCCATTGTACAAAGGCAAAGGGGATAAGAGTGAGTGCTCAAATTACAGAGGAATAAGTTTGTTGAGTATTCCTGGTAAATTATATGGGAAGGTATTGATTGAGAGGTTGAAGGCATGTACAGAGCATCAGATTTGGGAAGAGCAGTGTGGTTTCAGAAGTGGTAGAAGATGTGTGGATCAGGTGTTTGCTTTGAAGAATGTATGTGAGAAATACTTAGAAAAGCAAATGGATTTGTATGTAGCATTTATGGATCTGGAGAAGGCATACGATAGAGTTGACAGAGATGCTCTGTGGAAGGTATTAAGAATGTATGGTGTGGGAGGCAAGTTGTTAGAAGCAGTGAAAAGTTTTTATCGAGGATGTAAGGCATGTGTACGTGTAGGAATAGAGGAAATTGATTGGTTCTTAGTGAATGTAGCTTTGCGGCAGGGGTGTGTGATGTCTCCATGGTTGTTTAATTTGTTTATGGATGGGGTTGTTAGGGAGGTGAATGCAAGAGTTTTGGAAAGAGTGGCATGTATGCAGTCTGTTGTGAATGAGAGAGCTTGGGAATTGAGTCAGTTGTTGTTCGCTGATGATACAGCGCTGGTGGCTGATTCATGTGAGAAACTGCAAAAGCTGGCAACTGAGTTTGGTAAAGTTTGTGAAAGAAGAAAGTTAAGAGTAAATGCGAATAAGAGCAAGGTTATTAGGTACAGTAGGGTTGAGGGTCAAGTCAATTGGGAGGTAAGTGTGAATGGAGAGAAACTGGAGGAAGTAAAGTGTTTTAGATATCTGGGAGTGGATCTGGCAGCGGATGGAACCATGGAAGCGGAAGTGAATCGTAGGTTGGGGGAGGGGGCGAAAGTTCTGGGAGCCTTTAAGAATGTTTGGAAGACGAGAACATTATCTCGAAAAGCAAAAATGGGTATGTTTGAAGGAATAGTGGTTCCAACAATGTTGTATGGTTGCGAGGCGTGGGCTATGGATAGAGTTGTGCGGAGGAGGATGGATGTGCTGGAAATGAGATGTTTGAGGACAACATGTGGTTTGAAGTGGTTTGATCGAGTTAGTAAAGTAAGTGTAAGAGAGATGTTTGGAAATAAAAAGAGTGTGGTTGAGAGAGCAGAAGAGGGTGTTTTGAAATGGTTTGGTCACATGGAGAGAATGAGTGAGGAAAGACTGACCAAGAGGATATATGTGTCGGAGTTGGAGTGAACGAGGAGAAGTGGGAGGCCAAATTGGAGGTGGAAAGATGGAGTGAAAAAGATTTTGAGTGATCGGGGCCTGAACATGCAGGAGGGTGAAAGGCGTGCAAGGAATAGAGTGAATTGGAACGATGTGGTATACCGGGGTCGACGTGCTGTCAATGGATTGAACCAGGGCATGTGAAGCGTCTGGGGTAAACCATGGAAAGTTATGTGGGGCCTTGATGTGGAAAGGGAGCTGTGGTTTCGGTGCATTATTACAGACAGCTAGAGACTGAGTGTGAACGAATGGGGCCTTTGTTGTCTTTTCCTAGCGCTACCTCGCACACATGAGGGGGAAGGGGGATGGTATTCCATGTGTGGCGAGGTGGCGATGGAAATGAATAAAGGCAGACAGTGTGAATTGTGTGCATGGGTATATATGTATATGTCTGTGTGTGTATATATATGTGTACATTGAGATGTATAGGTATGTATTTTTGCGTGTGTGGATGTGTATGTATATATGTATATATATATATGTGTTCGTGTGTGTATGTGTGTGTGTGTATGCAGAGAGAGACACCAGTATATATTCATGGTGTGGTTTACGCACCAAAGAGTCCACTGGTCTGAGGGGATTACTGGGCAAGGATTGTACAGTCCACCGCCCGGCAGAAGTGGACAGCTCCAGCCTGCTGAGCTACGACACCATGTTCGTTGCATTCCTCCCACGCACTCTACACTATAGCCCAGCCTCACGCAGTATAACTATAGTCCTCCCACACAGTCTACACTATAGCCCAGCCTCACTCAGTATAACTATAGTCCTCCCACGCAGTCTACACTATAGCCCAGCCTCACGCAGTATAACTATAGTCCTCCCGCGCAGTCTTCACTATAACCCAGCATCACTCAGTATAACTATAGTCCTCCCACGCAGTCTACACTATAACCCAGCCTCACTCAGTATAACTATAGTCCTCCCACGCAGTCTACACTATAACCCAGCCTCACTCAGTATAACTATAGTCCTCCCACGCAGTCTACACTATAACCCAGCCTCACTCAGTATAACTATAGTCCTCCCACGCAGTCTACACTATAGCCCAGCCTCACGCAGTATAACTATAGTCCTCCCGCGCAGTCTACACTATAACCTAACCTCACTCAGTATAACTATAGTCATCCCACGAAGTTTGCACTATAACCCGGCCTCACTCAGTATAACTATAGTTCTCCCATGGAGTGCACACCATAACCTAGCATCAGTCAGTATAAATATAGTCCTCCCATGCAGTCTACCCTATGACCCAGCATCACTCAGTATAACTATAGTCCTCCCATGCAATC
Source organism: Panulirus ornatus (assembly GCF_036320965.1). NCBI lineage: Eukaryota > Metazoa > Arthropoda > Malacostraca > Decapoda > Palinuridae > Panulirus > Panulirus ornatus. Next base: position 29,308,549 of record NC_092261.1, read on the forward strand.
TACACAATTAATCAGCCTCACTTAGTATAACTATAGTCCTCCCACGCAGTTTGCACTATAACCCAGCCTCACTCAGTATAACTGTAGTACTCCCACGCAGTGTACACCATAACCTAGAATCACTCAGTATAACTATAGTCCTCCCACGCAGTCTACACTATAACTCAGCATCACTAAGTATAACTATAGTTCTCCCACGCATTCTACCCTATAACCCAGCATCATTCAGTACAACTACAGTCCCCCATGCAGTCTACACTCTAACATAGCATCACTCAATGTGACTGTATTCCTCCCACGTAATCTACACTATAACCTAGCATCACTCAGTATAACTATAGTCCTCCCCTGCAGTCTACAATATAACCCAGCCTCACTAAGTATGGCTATAGTCCTCTCACGCAGTCTACACTATAACCCAGCCTCACTCAGTGTAACTATAGTTCTCTGACGCAGTGTACACTGCAACCCAGCTTCACTCAGTATAACTATAATCCTCCCACGCAGTCTACACTATAACCCAGCTTCACTCAGTATAACTATATACTTCCCATGCAGTCTACACTATAACCCAGCTTCACTCAGTATAACTATAATCCTCCCATGCAGTCTACACTATAACCCAGCTTCACTCAGTATAACTATAATCCTCCCATGCAGTCTGCACTATAACCCAGCTTCAATCAATATACCTACAGTCCTGCCAAGCAGTCTACAGTATAACCCAACATCACTCAGTATAACTATAGTCTTCCTACGCAGTCTGAAATATAACCCAGCCTCACTCAGTAAAACTATAGTTCTCCCACGCAGTCTTTATTATAACCCAGCATCACTCAATATAACTATAGTCCTCCCATGCAGTTTATACTGTAACTCAGCATCACTCAGTATAACTATAGTCCTCCCACGCAGTCTACACTAGAACCCAGCCTCACTCAGTTTGAAATATAGTCCTACCACACAGTCTACACTATAACCCAGCCTCACTTAGTATAACTTTAGTCCACCCGCGCAGTCTACATTATAATCCAGCATTACTCAGAATAACTATAGTCCTGTCAAAGTCTACATTATAACTCAGCATCACTCAGTATAACTATAGTCCTCCTACGTAGTCTGCACTATAACACCTCAATCAGTATAAATATAGCCCTCCCACGCAGTCTACAGTATGATCCAACATCACTCAGTATAACTGTAATCCTCCTACGCAGTCAACACTATAACTTAGCATCACTCAGTATAACTATGGTCCTCCCGCGTAGTCTACACTGTAACCCAGCATCACTCAGTATAACTGTAATCCTCCTACGCAGTCATCACTATAATCTAACATCACTCAGTATAACTATGGGCCTTCCACGCAGTCTACCCTATAACTCAGCCTCAATCAGTATAACTATAATCCTCTCAGGTAGTCTACAGTATAACCCAGCATCACTCAGTATAACTATAGTTCTCCCACGCAGTCTACAATATAACCCAGCCTCACTCAGTATAACTATAGTCCTCCTATGCAGGCTACAATATAACCCAGCCTCACTCATTGTAATATAGTCCTATTAGTCCTAATAGTCCTATCACACAGTATACACTATAACCCTGCATCACCCAGTATAACTTTAGTCCTCCCACGCAGTCTACACTATAACTCAGCCTCACTCAGTATAACTGTAGTCCTCCCAAGCAGCCTTCAGTATAACCCAGCTTCACACAGTATGACTGTAGTCGTCCCAAGCAGCCTTCAGTATAACCCAGCTTCACACAGTATAACTGTAGTCGTCCCAAGCAGCCTTCAGTATAACCCAGCTTCACTCAGTATAACTACAATAGTTATAGATCTGAGTTATACAAGTATAGTAAAGCTTTCGTTAGACATTTCATCTGGAACTGCATCTGACATTAACGTCGGGTATCAAGACTTGAGTGTTCGTACGTACAAAGACTTCCAAAAGTCTGTTCCTAATTTCTGTCTCAATCGTATTTCATGATAATTATGTCTACCATTAATATTCTCTAATGGTTCTATTTATTGCCTTGTCCTCAGCAAAGGATACTTAAATTTTCTTTAATTTCTTATGTGAATATGATTTTGTTACATATTATTTATAGATATTTACGAAAACAAGATGCTATTTTGGACGTAATTTCTTTACATTTTCTCTATTCTGTTCCACCGCGTTTTCCTCTAAAATGATATTTGTTTACATATACAAAAGATGGTAATTTGTCTTACATTTTCTTAGGATCATAATTACTTTGCACTATTTTCGCTAATCAAGTGAAGATATGCCAATCTTTTTGCTCCAGAATTCTATAGCATCAGTAACACTGAGCTATGGGACTTTGGGGTGGTGTTAGGAATTGAATATATATACCTAAACTTGATTACACTTATATCCTGTGTTTGTTACACATGCAGAAAAGAAAGATATGGAAATTAACAAGTGACAGATAAATGGGAGTTCCCTTTATAGGTATGTATTTCAGGTACCAATACATGTATCTTTGTACCAACCACACACTGTTTGAATCTCCATTAATTATTTCACTTCCTGGGACGCGTGCCAGATAATGGTGTTCCACTGACTCACTAACGTAGAGACCAAGTGTAAGACAGTGTCATATTATGTGGAGACCGAGTGTGACTCAGTGGTATATTATGTGGAGGCCAAGTGTAACATGGTGGTAATTCATGTGGAAACCAAGTGTAGGACAGTGGTATATTATGTGGACACCAAGTGTAAGACAGTGGAATATCATGTGGAGACCAAGTGTAACATAGTGGTGCATCATATAGAGATCAAGTGTAACACAGTGGTATATTAAGTGGAGACCAAGTGTAACACAATGGTGTATTATGTAGAGACCAAGTGTAACACAGTGGCATATCATGTAGACACAAAGTGTAACACAATGGTGTATCATGTAGAGACCAAGTGTAACACATTAGTATATTATGTAGACACAAAATATAATACACTGCTGTATTATGTACACACAAATTGTAACATAGTGATGTATTATGTAGAGACTAAGTGTAACACAGGTGCATTTATCTGACTGATAACTGATAGATGTATTTCCGATTTACTTCCTATTTTACCTTTGATAATCCCTATTTGTAGTGATTATTTTGAATAGAAATATACGAATATATATATATATATATATATATATATATATATATATATATATATATATATATATATATATATATATATATATATATATTTTCTTTTTGTTATAGATATTTTGCTTTGTCGCTGTCTCCCGCGTTAACGAGGTAGCGCAAGGAAACAGACGAAAGAATGGCCAAACCCGCCCACATATACATGTATATACATACACGTCCACACACGCAAATATACATACCTAAAAATCTCAATGTATACAGATAGATACACACACAGATATATACATATATACACATGTACATAATTCATACTGTCTGCCTTTAATCATTCCTATCACCACCTCGCCACACATGAAATAACAACCCCCTCACCCCTCATGTGTGCGAGGTAGCGCTAGGAAAAGACAACAAAAGGCCACATTCGTTCACACTCAGTCTCTAGCTGTCATGTAATAATGCACCGAAACCACAGTCCCCTTTCCACATCAAGGCCCCACAGAACTTTCCATGGTTTACCCCAGACGCTTCACATGCCCTGGTTCAATCCATTGACAGCACGTCGATCCCGGTATACCACATCGTTCCAATTCACTGTATTCCTTGCACGCCTTTCACTCTCCTGCATGAACAGGCCCCGATCACGCAAAATCTTTTTCACTCCATCTTTCCACCTACAATTTGGTCTCCCACTTCTCCTCGTTCCCTCCACCTCTGACACATATATCCTCTTGGTCAATCTTTCCACACTCATTCTCTCCATGTGACCAAACCATTTCAAAACACCCTCTTTTGCTCTCTCAACCACACTCTCTCTATTACCACACATCTCTCTTACCCTATCACTACTTACCTTATCAAACCACCTCACACCACATATTGTCCTCAAACATCTCACTTCCAGCACATCCACCCTCCTGCGCACAACTCTATCCATAGCCCACGCCTCGCAACCATATAACATTGTTGGAACCACTATTCCTTCAAACATACCCACCTTTGCTTTCGAGATAATGTTCTCGACTTCCACACATTCTTCAAGGCTCCCAGAATTTTCGCCCCCTCCCCACCCTATGATTCACTTACGCTTCCATGGTTCCATCCGCTGCCAAATCCACTCCCAGATATCTAAAACACTTCACCTCCTCCAGTTTTTCTCCATTCAAATTTACCTCCAAATTGATTTGACCCTCAACCCTACTGTACCTAATAACCTTGCTCTTATTCAAATTTACTCTCAGCTTTCTTCTTTCACACACTTTACCAAACTCAGTCACCAGCTTCGGCAGTTTCTCACATGAATCAGTCACAGCGCTGTGTCATCAGCGAACAACAACTGACTCACTTCCCAAGCTCTCTCATCCACAGCAGACTGCATACTTGCCCCTCTTTCCAAAACTCTTGCATTCACCTCCTTAACAACCCCATCCATAAACAAATTAAACAACTATGGAGACATCACGCACCCCTGCCACAAACCGACATTCACTGAGAAGCAATCACTTTCCTCTCTTCCTACACGTACACATGCCTTATATCCTCGATAAAAACTGTTCACTGCTTCTAACAACTTGCCTCCCACACCATATATTCTTAATACCTTCCACAGAGCATCTCTATCAACTCTATCATATGCCTTCTCCAGATCCGTAAATGCTACATAGAAATCCATTTGCTTTTCTAAGTATTTCTCACATGCATTCTTCAAAGCAAACTCCTGATCCACACATCCTCTACCACTTCTGAAACCACAGTGCTCTTCCCCAATCTGATGCTCTGTACATGCCTTCACTCTCTCAATCAATACCCTCCCATATAATTTACCAGGAATACTCAACAAACTTGTACCTCTGTAATTTGAGCACTCATCTTTATCCCCTTTGCCTTTGTACAATGGCACTATGCAAGCATTCCGCCGATCCTCAGGCACCTTCACCATGAATCATACATACAGTAAATAACCTTACCAACCAGTCAACAATACAGTCACCCCCTTTTTTAATAAATTCCACTGCAATACCATCCAGGCCCGCTGCCTTGCCGGCAGAGAGATGGGTGATTTTTGGGGCCTATGCACCTGGACATAAGAAAGATCATGAGAGGCAAATGTTTTGGGAGCAGCTGAGTGAGTGTGTTAGCAGTTTTGATGCACGAGACTGGGTTATAGGGATGGATGATTTGAATGCAAAGATGAGTAATGTGGCAGTTGAGGAAATAATTGGTGCACATGGGGTGTTCAGTACATGGATATGGTGAAGAGCTTGTAGATTTGTGCTGAAAAAGCATTGGTGATTGGGAATACCTTGATATATACATAAGTATACGTATGCAAGTAGGAGAGATGGCCAGAGAGCATTATTCGATTACGTGTTAAATGATAGGCGAGTGAAAGAGAGACTTTTGGATGTAATGTGCTGAGAGGTGCAACTGGAGGGATGTCTGATCAATATCTTGTGGAGGCGAAAGTGAAGATTTGTAGAGGTTTTCAGAAAAGAAGAGAGAATGTTAGGGTAAGAGAGTGGTGAGAGTAAGTGAGCTTGGGAAGGAGACTTGTGTGAGGAATTACCAGGAGAGACTGAGTGAAGAATGGAAAAAGGTGAGAGCAAAGGACGTAAGGGGATTGGGAGAGGAATGGGATATATTTAGGGAAGCAGTGATGGCTTGCGCAAAAGATGCTTGTGGCATGCGAAGTGTCGGAGGTGGGCAGATTAGAAAGGGTATTGAGTGGTGGGATGAAGAAGTAAAATTGTTAGTGAAAGAGAGGAGAGAGGCATTTGGACGATTTTTGCAGGGAAATAGTGCAAATGAGTGGGAGATGTATAAAAGAAAGAGGCAGGAGGTTATGAGAAAGGTGCAAGAGGAGAAAAAAAGGGCAAATATGAGTTTGGGTAAGAGAGTATCATTAGATTTTAGGGAGAATAAAAAGATGTTTTGGAAGGAGGTAAATAAAGTGCGAAAGACAAGAGACCAAATGGGAACATCGGTGAAGGGGGCTAATGGGGAGGTAATAACAAATAGTGATGATGTTAGAAGGAGATGGAGTAAGTATTTTGAAGGTTTGTTGAATGTGTTCGATGATAGAGTGGCAAATATAGGGTGTTTTGTCGAGGTGATGTGGAAAGTGAGAGGGTTAGGGAGAATGGTTCGGCAAATAGAGAAGAGGTAGTGAAAGTTTTGCGGAAGATGAAAGCCGGCAAGGCGGCGGGTTCGGATGGTATTGCAGTGGAATTTATCAAAAAAGGGGGTGACTGTGTTGTTGACTGGTTGGTGAGGATATTCAATGTATGTATGGCTAATGGTGAAGTGCCTGAGGATTGTTGGAATGCATGCATAGTGCCATTGTACAACGGCAAAGGGGATAAAGGTGAGAGCTCAAATTACAGAGGTTTAAGTGTTTTGAGTATTCCTGGGAAAATATATGGGATGGGTATTGATTGAAAAGGGCGAAGGCATATACAGAGCATCAGACTGAGGAAGAGCAGCGTGGTTTCAGAAGTGGTAGAGGATGTGTGGATCAGGTGTTTGCTTTGAAGAATGTATGTAAGAAATACTTAAAAGAACATGGATTTGTATGTAGCATTTATGGATCTGGAGAAGGCATATGACAGAGTTGATAGAGATGCTCTGTGGAAGGAATTGAGGGTATATGGTGTGGGAGGGAAGTTGCTAAAAGCAGTGAAAAGTTTTTATCAAGGATGAAAGGCATGCGTGCGAGTAGAAAGGGAGGAAAGTGATTGGTTCTCAGTGAATGTTGGTTTGCGGCAGGGATGCGTGATATCTCCATGGTTGTTTAATTTGTTTATGGATGGGGTTGTTAGGGAGGTGAACTGCTAGAGTTTTGGAGAGAGGGATAAGTATGCAGTCTGTTGTGAATGAGAGGGCTTGGAAAGTGAGTCAGTTGTTGTCCGCTGATGGTACAGCGCTGCTGGCTGATTCTTGTGAGAAACAGCAAAAGCTGTTGACTGAATTTGGTAAATTGTGTGAAAGAAGAAAGCTGAGGGTAAATGTGGATAAGAGCAAGGTTATTAGGTACACTAGGGTTGAGGGACAAATCAATATCGAGGTAAGTTTGAATTGAGAATAACTTGAGCAAGTGAAGTGTTTTAGATATCTGGGAGGGGTTTGGCAGCGGATGGAACCATATTAGCGGAAGTAAGTCACAGGGTGTGGAAGGGGGCGAAAGTTCTGGGAGCGTTGAAGAGTATTTGGAAGGCGAGAACATTATCTTGGAAAGCAAAAATGGGTATGTTTGAATGAAAAGTGGTTCCAACAATGTTATATGGTTGGGAGGCGTGGGCTATAGATAGGGTTGTGCGGATGTGGTTGGATGTGTTGGAATTGCTATGTTTGAGAACAATATGTGGTGTGAGGTGGTTTGATCGAATAAGTAAAGAAAGGGTAAGAAAGATGTGTGCTAATAAAAAGAATGTGCTTGAGAGAGCAGAAGATGGTGTACTGAAATGTTTTTGTCACATAGAGAGAATGAATGAGGAATGATTGACAAAGAGGATATATGTGTCAGAGGCGAAGGCAACGAGAAGTGGGAGACCAAATTGGAGGTGGAAAGATGGAGTGAAAAAGATTTGAGCGATCGGGGCCTGAACATGCAGGAGGGTGAAAGGCGTGCAAGGAATAGAGTGAATTGGAATGATGTGGTATACCGAGGTCAACATGCTGTCAGTGGATTTAACCAAGGCATGCGAAGCATCTGGGGTAAAGCATGAAAGCTTTGTGGGGACCTGGATGTGGAAAGGCAGCAGTGGTTTCTGTGCATTATACAGACTGAGTGTGAACGAATGTGGCTTTTTGTCTTTCCCTAGCGCTACCTCGCGCGCGTGTCGGGGAGAGGGGGTTGTCATTTCATGTGTGGCTAGGTGGCGACGGAAATGAATAAAGGCAGCAAGTGTGAATTGTGTACATGTGTATATATGTGTATGTCTGTGTGTGTATATCTATATATACGTTGAAATCTATAGGTGTGTATATGTGCGTATGTGGATGTGTATGTATATACATGTGTATTTGTGTGGGTTGGGCCATTCTTTCGTCTGTTTCCTTGTGTTATAGTATAAGTATGATAAAGTATAAGTACAATAGATATATATATATATATATATATATATATATATATATATATATATATATATATATATATATATATATATATATATATATATATATATATATATATATATATATATATATATATATATATATATATATATATATATATATATATTTTTTTTAATTTTCCAAAAGAAGGAACAGAGAATTGGGCCAAGTGAGGGTATTCCCTCAAAGGCCCACTCATCTGTTCTTAACGCTACCTCGCTAATGCGGGAAATGGCGAATAGTTTGAATGAAAGAAAAGATATATATATATATATATATATATATATATATATATATATATATATATATATATATATATATATATATATATATATATATATATATATATATATATATGCTTCAGTGTACATTGGATCCCCAGCTTAACGTGTTCCGTTGCGAGAAAGGTTTGGCAGGCCGGAAAGGCAGGCAGGCGTGGGAAGGTACGGTCAGTATCCTCAACTGCCTCATCTGGGTAGTGTTATTACGCCTTATTCCGTGGCCTCTTTCGCCAAAACTGCGATACACAACTTAGGTAGAAAACACGAAGGTTATTTTCTCCCGCAATTCCAACTCCTGTTATTGTCTGCCATTTTCTTGCCTTATAGGCTTGCAATGTCCTCAAATTTCCTACAGCTATATTCATATATATATCTTTTGTCAAAGTAATCTTCATAAATCACGTTAATCTTTACTGTTTTTATTGTTTTATTATATGTTCTGTTACCTATTCGCCGTTCCTAATTTTGTCCATTGCAGACAATTTCGTCTTACATATGTAGCTATTCAGATCTGAAGTTTGCCTTTCTGGAATTCTATAATGTGTTGATGTAAGATTTCTATGATCATAGTCCTCAAAATATTTGATCATGGCTCTGATAATGAATAAGTACGGGAGGGCAACGAACAGTTGGTGGAAATTCCCTAAAGACAACTTACAAACATGATACATCTCAGTGTTATCATTGTTTACATGACTACCTTCTTTAGTTGGTCTGCTGCAGATTGAACCTATGTAGCCTGGACTAGACTGTAGGCCAGGTACAACAATACCATCTTCACTACCTTCTTATCCTCACTAAATCACACCTTCACTACACCTGTTCACTGACTTATATCTAACTATCCTTAATCTTCAGTACAACGTCATCTTCACTAACTTACATCTTCGCCACAATCTCATCATAACACATGTTCACTACTCATCATCTTTAAACTCTTATTTCTACAACCTCCTACCTTGACAACATCCTCGGCTTCACTGTGTGAGGTTCATGGCTGTCTTTGGACTTTTCCCAAAGACAAACAGACACGCAGAAAGACAGACACACAATCCCAGTTTTGAATATATTAGATATACAGATACAGAGATATGATTATCTATGCAAGTTGTGATACGAATTAAAGGTACGTTTACTAAGCAATATTTTCAGAAACACTTTAAATTGCTGAACCAATTATGGGTTTTACGAGACGTAAACTGGACGTAATTCTACGTAATTCTTTTATGTTGGTGTTGAAGGTAATTTTGCGCTGTTGAAGTGATTTACGAGTCAAGTCAAAGTAATGGTTCCTAAAAGTGAGGTGACTTGTCAGGTCAGGGTCATGGTGACTTAGAGTCTGGTTATTCAAGTCAAGGTCTATGACCACTGACAGTCAAGTCACGGCTCAGATCAAGACGCATGACTGCTGGAAGTCAGGGCAAGATTTGTGAACCGTAGGAGTCAGGTCACAGATCGGGTCAAGGTCTACGACCACTGGGTGTAAGGTCACGAGTCAGGTCAAGAGCCAAGATCATTGAGAGCCAGATCACTAATCAAGTCGTGGAAATCAGCCCAAACTCCATGATCCCTGGGAGTCAGGTCAGACTGTAGGTCAGGTCCTGGTCATGTCTACTCGGGGCGACCATTACTGAGGGAAGCAGTAAAGCCGGGATTTTCTGGGACTCACAATATTAAGGCTTTCTTTCGGGGCCAGTAAACCCGCCTGCCAATAAAGATCCCACCACAATGCCATACACCTACTTGTGTGTGTGTGGTGTGTGTGTGTGTGTGTGTGTGTGTGTGTGTGTGTGTGTGTGTGTTTGCGTTACATGTATATTTGTAACTGACAATTTGTACTGTATGGAGAGGAAGTTTTACACTCGTGGGGGCCCCATCTCCTGAACATTGTCTTACATCATACAACTTCTTAGATTCATGTCTGCTGTCTACATTAACCATGTCATCATGTTCCATTCATCCACTATTCTTATCCAATAAAAGTATGTATTTCTTTATGTTCAATTTAACAAGCTTCTTGCTTAATATCATGCCATGTCTTCTGGTTGTTCTGTCTATACATCTATAGAAGAACTGTTCACTGTTCACGTCATCTATCTATTTTAATGACTTAAAGTGTGTGTGTGTGTGTGTGTGTGTGTGTGTGTGTTGTGTGTGTGTGTGTGTGTGTGTGTGTTGTGTGTGTGTGTGTGTGTCGGGTACAACACAAACATTATCATGCATCATCACATGGGGTCATTAGTTTTAATATTCAAAAGATGATTAATTCATGACACGTTAATTATGGAATAAACAATTAAAAGTTATACGCCTTTTTTTGGATATGGTGCAACGTTCCACAATAACGCTTACTGTATCTAATGCAACAAAACCTCCAAATTTGTGGGAGGTTTCCCTACAATGTATCCTTCTCATCCACCTACAACATCTTTGGTAGGTTTCCTTTCATCTGAAGTCAAGACATCAAAGGTGCATCCTCTTTATTGTCCAGTGGAAAACATTGAACTGGAAGTCAACTGTTTAGATTACTGAAGCTCTACAAGAGACCACTGCATACACTACTGTATTTTGATTGTATTTGGAACATTATACGTCAGACCACTTCATAGACATTACATTAGACCGCTGCATAGACTACTGTATATAGATTGTGCCACATAGCCAACTATATCCAAATGATTTCACATCAGACTACTACAAAGACACTTTATATATTCTGTATCAAACCGCAATATAGACACTGTATTCAGATTATTGCACATCAGAACACTACACGAACTGTTGTATTTAGATTATTATACATCAAATCACTACGTGTACTACAGTGTTTACATTATTGTACAGTGTTCAAGTGAAGGTCTTCCACTGTCGTGAGTGTCTGATCACACATGAAATGAAAACCCTCTCCCCCCGCATGTGCCGGAGGTAGAGCTAGGAAAAGACAACAAAGGCCACATCCGTTCACATTCAGTCTCTAGCTGTCATGAACAATGCACCGAAACCACATCTCCCTTTCCACATCCAGGCCCCACAAAACTTTCCATGGTCTACCCCAGACATGATCTGGTTCAATCCATTGACAGCACGTCGACCCCGGTATAACACATCGTTCCAATTCACTATCCCTTGCACGCCCTCCACCCTCCTGCATGTTTAGGCCCCGATCGCTCAAAATCTCCTTCATGTCATCCTTCCACCTCCAGTTTGGTCTCCCATTTCTCCTCGTTCCCTACACCTCTGACACATATATCCTCTTTGTCAACCTTTCCTCACTCATTCTCTCCAAGTGACAAAACCATTTCATTACACCCTCTTCTGCTCGCTCAACCACACTCTTTAATGACCACACATCTCTCTTACCTTTTCATTGCTTACTCGATCAAACCACCTCACACCACATATTGTCCTCAAACATCTCATTTCCAACACATCCACCCTCCTACGCAAAACCCTATCTGTAGCCCACGCCTCGCAACCATATAACATTGTTGGAGCCACTATTCCTTCAACAATACACATTTTTGCTTTCCGCGATAATGTTTTCGCCTTCCATACATTTTTCAACGCTCCCAGAACTTTCGCCCCCTCCCCCACCCTGTGACTCACTTCCACTTCCATGGTTCCATCCGCTGCTAAATCAACTTCCAGATATCTAAAACAATTCCCTTCCTCCAGTTTTTCTCCATTCAAACTTACCTCCCAATTGACTTGTCCCTCAACCCTACTGTACCTAATAACCTTGCTCTTATTCACGTTTACTCTCAGCTTTCTTCTTTCACACACTTTACCAAACTTAGTCACCAGCTTCTGCAGTTTCTCACCCGAATCAGCCACCAGCGCTGCATCATCAGCGAACAAGAACTGACTCACTTCCCAAGCCCTCTCATCCACAACAGACTGCAAACTTGCCCCTTTCTCCAAAGCTCTTGCGTTCGTCTCCTTAACAACCCCATCCATAAACAAATTAAGCAACCATGGAGACATCACGCACCCCTGCCGCAAAGCGACATTCACTGAGAACCAATCATTTTCCTCTCTTCCTACTCGTACACATGCCTTACATCCTCGATAAAAACTTTTCACTGCTTCTAGCAACTACCCTCCCACACCATATATTCTTAATACCTTCCACAGAGCATATCTATCAACTTTATCATATGGCTTCTCCAGATCCATAAATACTATATACAAATCCATTTGTTTTTCTAAGTATTTCTCACATACATTCTTCAAAGCAAACACCTGATCCACACATCCTCTACCACTTCTGAAACCACACTGCTCTTCCCAAATCTGATGCTTTGTACATGTCTTCACCTTCTCAATCAATATCCTTCCATATAATTTCCCAGGAATACTCAACAAACCTATACCTCTGTAATTTGAGTACTCACCTTTATCCCCTTCGCCTTTGTACAATGGCACTATTCGTGCATTCAACCAATCCTCAGGCACTTCACCATGAACCATACATACATCAGATATCCTTACCAATCAGTCAACAACACAGTCACCCCCTTTTTTAATAAATTTCACTGCAATACCATTCAATCCCCCTCACCTTGCCGGCTTTCATCTCCCGCAAAGCTTTCGTTACCTCTTTTCTGTTTACCAAATTATTCTCGCTAACCCCCTCACTTCGCACAAACACAAACACACACTTTTATATATGTATGTATGTATGTATGTATTTTTTTTTTTTGCTTTGTCGCTGTCTCCCGCGTTTGCGAGGTAGCGCAAGGAAACAGACGAAAGAAATGGCCCAACCAACACCCATACACATGTATATACATACGTCCACACACGCAAATATACATACCTACACAGCTTTCCATGGTTTACCCCAGACGCTTCACATGCCATGATTCAATCCACTGACAGCACGTTAACCCCGGTATACCATATCGATCCAATTCACTCTATTCCTTGCACTACTTTCACGCTCCTGCATGTTCAGGTCCCGATCACTCAAAATCTTTTTCACTCAATCTTTCCACCTCCAATTTGGTCTCCTACTTCTCCTCGTTCCCTCCACCTCCGACACAAATATCCTCTTGGTCAATTTTTCCTCACTCATTCTCTCCATGTGCCCAAACCATTTCAAAATACCCTCTTCTGCTCTCTCAACCACGCTCTTTTTATTTCCACACATCTCTCTTACCCTTACGTTACTTACTCGATCAAACCACCTCACACCACACATTGTCCTCAAACATCTCATTTGCAGCACATCCATCCTCCTGCACACAACTCTATCCATAGCCCACGCCTCGCAACCATACAACATTGTTGGAACCACTATTCCTACAAACATACCCATTTTTGCTTTCCGAGATAATGTTCTCGACTTCCACACATTCTTCAAGGCTCCCAGAATTTTCGCCCCCTACCCCACCCTATGATACACTTCAGCTTCCATGGTTCCATCCGCTGCCAGATCCACTCCCAGATATCTAAAACACTTTACTTCCTCCAGTTTTTCTCCATTCAAACTTACCTCCCAATTGACTTGACCCTCAACCCTACTGTGCCTAATAACCTTGCTCTTATTCACGTTTACTATTAACTTTCTTCTTTCACAACCTTTACCAAATTCAGTCACCAGCTTCTACAGTTTCTCACATGAATCAGCCACCAGCGCTGTATCATCAGCGAACAACAACCGACTCACTTCCCAAGCTCTCTCATCCCTAACAGACTTCATACTTGCCCCTCTTTCCAAAACTCTTGCATTCACCTCCCTAACAACCCCATCCATAAACAAATTAAACAACCATGGAGATATCACACACCCCTGCCGCAAACCTACATTCACTGAGAACCAATCACTTTCCTCACTTCCTACACGTACACATGCCTTACATCCTCGATAAAAACTTTTCACTGCTTCTAACAACTTGCCTCCCACACCATATATTCTTAACACCTTCCACAGAGCATCTCTATCAACTCTATCATATGCCTTCTCAAAAAAAAAAAAAAGAAATATATATATATATATATGTATATATATATATACATATCTGGAGAAGGCATATGTATGTATATACATATATATATATATATATATATATATATATATATATATATATATATATATATATATATATATATATATTATATTTTTTTTTTATTATACTTTGTCGCTGTCTCCCGCGCTTGCGAGGTAGCGCAAGGAAACAGACGAAAGAAATGGCCCAACCCCCTCCCCCCATACACATGTATATACATACGTCCACACACGCAAATATACATACCTACACAGCTTTCCATGGTTTACCCCAGTCGCTTCACATGCCTTGATTCAATCCACTGACAGCACGTCAACCCCGGTATACCACATCGCTCCAATTCACTCTATTCCTTGCCCTCCTTTCACCCCCCTGCATGTTCAGGCCCCGATCACACAAAATCTTTTTCACTCCATCTTTCCACCTTCAGTTTGGTCTCCCTCTTCTCCTCGTTCCCTCCACCTCCGACACATATATCCTCTTGGTCAATCTTTCCTCACTCATTCTCTCTATGTGCCCAAACCACTTCAAAACACCCTCTTCTGCTCTCTCAACCACGCTCTTTTTATTTCCACACATCTCTCTTACCCTTACGTTACTCACTCGATCAAACCACCTCACACCACACATTGTCCTCAAACATCTCATTTCCAGCACATCCATCCTCCTGCGCACAACTCTATCCATAGCCCACGCCTCGCAACCATACAACATTGTTGGAACCACTATTCCTTCAAACATACCCATTTTTGCTTTCCGAGATAATGTTCTCGACTTCCACACATTCTTCAAGGCCCCAGAATTTTCGCCCCCTCTCCCACCCTATGATCCACTTCCGCTTCCATGGTTCCATCCGCTGCCAGATCCACTCCCAGATATCTAAAACACTTCACTTCCTCCAGTTTTTCTCCATTCAAACTCACCTCCCAATTGACTTGACCCTCAACCCTACTGTACCTAATAACCTTGCTCTTATTCACATTTACTCTCAACTTTCTTCTTCCACACACTTTACCAAACTCAGTCACCAGCTTCTGCAGTTTCTCACATGAATCAGCCACCAGCGCTGTATCATCAGCGAACAACAATTGACTCACTTCCCAAGCTCTCTCATCCCCAACAGACTTCATACTTGCCCCTCTTTCCAGGACTCTTGCATTTACCTCCTTTACAACCCCATCCATAAACAAATTAAACAACCATGGAGACATCACACACCCCTGCCGCAAACCTACATTCACTGAGAACCAATCACTTTCCTCTCTTCCTACACGTACACATGCCTTACATCCTCGATAAAAACTTTTCACTGCTTCTAACAACTTGCCTCCCACACCATATATTCTTAATACCTTCCACAGAGCATCTCTATCAACTCTATCATATGCCTTCTCCAGATCCATAAATGCTACATACAAATCCATTTGCTTTTCTAAGTATTTCTCACATACATTCTTCAAAGCAAACACCTGATCCACACATCCTCTACCACTTCTGAAACCGCACTGCTCTTCCCCAATCTGATGCTCTGTACATGCCTTCACCCTCTCAATCAATACCCTCCCATATAATTTACCAGGAATACTCAACAAACTTATACCTCTGTAATTTGAGCACTCACTCTTATCCCCTTTGCCTTTGTACAATGGCACTATGCACGCATTCCGCCAATCCTCAGGCACCTCACCATGAGTCATACATACATTAAATAACCTTACCAACCAGTCAACAATATATATATATATATATATATATATATATATATATATATATATATATATATATATATATATATATATATATATATATATATATATATTTATATATATATATATATATATATATATATATATATATATATATATATATATATATATATATATATATATATATATATATATATTTTTCTAATTTTTTTTTTTGCTTTCTCGCTGTCTCCCGCGTTTGCGAGGTAGCGCAAGGAAACAGACGAAAGAAATGGCCCAACCCACTCCCTACACATGTATATACATACACGTCCACACAAGCAAATATACATACCTACACAGCTTTCCATGGTTTACCCCAGACGCTTCACATGCCCTGATTTAATCCACTGACAGCACGTCAACCCCGGTATACAACATTGATCCAATTCACTCTATTCCTTGCCCTCCTTTCACCCTCCTGCATGTTCAGGCCCCGATCACACAAAATCTTTTTCACTGCATCTTTCCACCTCCAATTTGGTCTCCCTCTTCTCCTCGTTCCCTCCACCTCCGACACATATATCCTCTTGGTCAATCTTTCCTCACTCATTCTCTCCATGTGCCCAAACCATTTCAAAACACCCTCTTCTGCTCTCTCAACCACGCTCTTTTTATTTCCACACATCTCTCTTACCCTTACGTTACTTACTCGATCAAACCACCTCACTCCACACATTGTCCTCATACATCTCATTTGCAGCACATCCATCCTCCTGCGCACAACTCTATCCATAGCCAACGCCTCGCAGCCATACAACATTGTTGGAACCACTATTCCTTCAAACATACCCATTTTTGCTTTCCGAGATAATGTTCTCGACTTCCACACATTCTTCAAGGTTCCCAGGATTTTCGCCCCCTCCCCCACCCTATGATCCACTTCCGCTTCCATGGTTCCATCCGCTGCCAGATCCACTCCCAGATATCTAAAACACTTTATTTCCTCCAGTTTTTCTCCATTCAAACTTACCTCCCAATTGACTTGACCCTCAACCCTACGGTCCCTAATAACCTTGCTCTTATTCACATTTACTCTTAACTTTCTTCTTTCACATATTTTACCAAACTCAGTCCACCAGCTTCTGCAGTTTCTCACATGAATCAGCCACCAGCGCTGTATCATCAGCGAACAACAACTGACTCACTTCCCAAGCTCTCTCATCCACAACAGACTTCATACTTGCCCCTCTTTCCAAAACTCTCACATTCACCTCCCTAACAACCTCATCCACAAACAAATTAAACAACCATGGAGACATCACACACCCCTGCCGCAAACCTACATTCACTGAGAACCAATCACTTTCCTCTCTTCCTACACGTACACATGCCTTACATCCTCGATAAAAACTTTTCACTGCTTCTAACAACTTGCCTCCCACACCATATATTCTTAATACCTTCCACAGAGCATCTCTATCAACTCTACCATATGCCTTCTCCAGATCCATAAATGCTACATACAGATCCATTTGCTTTTCTAAGTATTTCTCACATACATTCTTCAAAGCAAACACCTGATCCACACATCCTCTACCACTTCTGAAACCACACTGCTCTTCCCAAATCTGATGCTCTGTACATGCCTTCAACCTCTCAATCAATACTCTCCCATATAATTTACCAGGAATACTCAACAAACTTATACCTCTGTAATTTGAGCACTCATCTTTATCCCCTTTGCCTTTGTACAATGGCACTATGCACGCATTCCGCCAATCCTCAGGCACCTCACCATGAGTCATACATACATTAAATAACCTTACCAACCAGTCAATAATACAGTCACCCCCTTTTTTAATAAATTCCACTGCAATACCATCCAAACCTGCTGCCTTGCCGGCTTTCATCTTCCGCAAAGCTTTTACTACCTCTTCTCTGTTTACCAAATCATTTTCCCTAACCCTCTCACTTTGCACACCACCTCGACCAAAACACCCTATATCTGCTATTCTATCATCAAACACATTCAACAAACCTTCAAAATAATCACTCCATCTCCTTCTCACATCACCACTACTTGTTATCATCTCTCCATTTGCGCCCTTCACTGAAGTTCCCATTTGCTCCCTTGTCTTACGCACTTTATTTACCTCCTTCTAGAACATCTTTTTATTCTCCCTAAAATTTAATGATACTCTCTCACCCCAACTTTCATTTGCCCTCTTTTTCACCACTTGCACCTTTCTCTTGACCTCCTGTCCCTTTCTTTTATACATCTCCCACTCAATTGTGATCCTTGCTGTGGTTACAAGAATGTTTTTCCGCCCACCAGTGATGCTACTACGTTTGTGAATCAAGAACCATTGCTACACAAACCTCGCCAGGTGGTAGAGTGTCCCGCAGTGTATCGAGACAGACTTCCCCAGAACCTTTTTATAGGGGAAGTAAATGTTTATAGTTGTGTTACTGGAGTGATAGTTTTCATACATGGTGCTTTGACAAGAAAATAGTGAAATTGGAAAAAGTGTAGCTTAGACATTGAAGCTTATTGATACAGCGGTTAAATTGATGAGAACTACCATTGACGTTTGTGTAAATAAATTATACATTTCCCTTTTTCCATAGTCAGAGGTTGAACCATTATGTGACATTCATTTTTTCATTTCATTTCAAGCTAGAAGTTTCAGTTTTCTAAATTATTTCTTACATTTTTCATATGTATATGTATGTATATGTGTGTGTGTGTTTATATGTGCGTATGTATGTGTATGTATGTATATATGTATATATATGTATATTATCCCTGGGTATCGGGGTAAAAGAATACTTCCCACGCATTAATCGCGTGTCGTAGAAGGCGACTAGAGGGGACGGGAGCGGGGGGCCAGAAATCATCCCCTCCTTGTATTTTTTAACTTTCTAAAATGGGAAACAGAAGAAGGAGTCACGCGGGGAGTGCTCATCCTCCTCGAAGGCTCAGACTGGGGTGTCTAAATGTGTGTGGATGTAACCAAGATGTGAAAAAAGGAGAGATAGGTAGTATGTTTGAGGAAAGGAAGCTGTATTTTTTGGCTCTGAGTGAAACGAAGCTCAAGGGTAAAGGGGAAGAGTGGTTTTGGAATGTCTTGGGAGTAAAGTCAGGGGTTAGTGAGAGGACAAGAGCAAGGGAACGAGTAGCAGTACTCCTGAAACAGGAGTTGTGGGAGTATGTGATAGAATGTAAGAAAGTAAATTCTCGATTAATATGGGTAAAACTGAAAGTTGATGGAGAGAGATGGGTGATTAT
Organism: Panulirus ornatus; assembly: GCF_036320965.1. Classification (NCBI taxonomy): domain Eukaryota; kingdom Metazoa; phylum Arthropoda; class Malacostraca; order Decapoda; family Palinuridae; genus Panulirus; species Panulirus ornatus. The sequence goes on from NC_092261.1 coordinate 29,328,066, forward strand.
TGGTGCATATGCACCTGGGCATGAAAAGAAAGATCATGAGAGGCAAGTGTTTTGGGAGCAGCTGAATGAGTGTGTTAGTGGTTTTGATGCACGAGACCAGGTTATAGTGATGGGTGATTTGAATGCAAAGGTGAGTAATGTGGCAGTTGAGGGAATAATTGGTATACATGGGGTGTTCAGTGTTGTAAATGGAAATGGTGAAGAGCTTGTAGATTTATGTGCTGAAAAAGGACTGGTGATTGGGAATACCTTGTTTAAAAAGCGAGATATACATAAGTATACGTATGTAAGTAGGAGAGATGGCCAGAGAGCGTTATTGGATTACGTGTTAATTGACAGGCGCGCGAAAGAGAGACTTTTGGATGTTAATGTGCTGAGAGGTGCAACTGGAGGGATGTCTGATCATTATCTTGTGGAGGCTAAGGTGAAGATTTGTGTGGGTTTTCAGAAAAGAAGAGTGAATGTTGGGGTGAAGAGAGTGGTGAGAGTAAGTGAGCTTGGGAAGGAGATTTGTGTGAGGAAGTACCAGGAGAGACTGAGTACAGAATGGAAAAAGGTGAGAACAATGGAAGTAAGGGGAGTGGGGGAGGAATGGGATGTATTTAGGGAATCAGTGATGGATTGCGCAAAAGATGCTTGTGGCATGAGAAGAATGGGAGGTGGGTTGATTAGAAAGGGTAGTGAGTGGTGGGATGAAGAAGTAAGATTATTAGTGAAAGAGAAGAGAGAGGCATTTGGACGATTTTTGCAGGGAGAAATATATATATATATATATATATATATATATATATATATATATATATATATATATATATATATATATATATATATATATATATATAAATATATATATATATATATATATATATATATATATATATATATATATATATATATATATATATATATATATATATATATATATATATATATTTATATATATATATATATATATATATATATATATATATATATATATATATATATATATATATATATATATATATATATATATATATATATATATATATATATATATATATATATATGTGTGTGGAAGTCGAGAACATTATCTCGGAAAGCAAAAATGGGTATGTTTGAAGGAATAGTGGTTCCAACAATGTTGTATGGTTGCGAAGCGTGGGCTATGGATAGAGTTGTGCGCAGGAGGATGGATGTGCTGGAAATGAGATGTTTGAGGACAATGTGTGGTGTGAGGTGGTTTGATCGAGTGAGTAACGTAAGGGTAAGAGAGATGTGTGGAAATAAAAAGAGCGTGGTTGAGAGAGCAGAAGAGGGTGTTTTGAAGTGGTTTGGGCACATGGAGAGAATGAGTGAGGAAAGATTGACCAAGAGGATATATGTGTCGGAGGTGGAGGGAACGAGGAGAAGAGGGAGACCAAATTGGAGGTGGAAAGATGGAGTGAAAAAGATCTTGTGTGATCGGGGCCTGAACATGCAGGAGGGTGAAAGGAGGGCAAGGAATAGAGTGAATTGGAGCGATGTGGTATACCGGGGTTGACGTGCTGTCAGTGGATTGAATCAAGGCATGTAAAGCGTCTGGGGTAAACCATGGAAAGCTGTGTAGGTATGTATATTTGCGTGTGTGGGTGTATGTATATACATGTGTATGGGGGGGGTTGGGCCATTTCTTTCGTCTGTTTCCTTGCGCTACCTCGCAAACGCGGGAGACAGCGACAAAGTATAATAAAAAAAAATAAAAAATAAATATATATATATATATATATATATATATATATATATATATATATATATATATATATATATATATATATATATATATACATATATATATATATATATATATATATATATATATATATATATATATATATATATATATATATATATATATATATATATATATATATATATATATATATATATATATATATATATATATATATATATATATGTGTTTGATGATAGAGTGGCAGATAAAGGGTGTTTTGGTCGAGGTGGTGTGCAAAGTGAGAGGGTTAGGGAAAATGATTTGGTAAACAGAGAAGAGGTAGTAAAAGCTTTGAGGAAGATGAAAGCCGGCAAGGCAGCAGGTTTGGATGGTATTGCAGTGGAATTTATTAAAAAAGGGGGTGACTGTATTGTTGACTGGTTGGTAAGGTTATTTAACGTATGTATGACTCATGGTGAGGTGCCTGAGGATTGGCGGAATGCGTGCATAGTGCCATTGTACAAAGGCAAAGGGGATAAGAGTGAGTGCTCAAATTACAGAGGTATAAGTTTGTTGAGTATTCCTGGTAAATTATATGGGAGGGTATTGATTGAGAGGTTGAAGGCATGTACAGAGCATCAGATTGGGGAAGAGCAGTGTGGTTTCAGAAGTGGTAGAGGATGTGTGGATCAGGTGTTTGCTTTGAAGAATGTATGTGAGAAATACTTAGAAAAGCAAATGGATTTGTATGTAGCATTTATGGATCTGGAGAAGGCATATGATAGAGTTGATAGAGATGCTCTGTGGAAGGTATTAAGAATATATGGTGTGGGAGGCAAGTTGTTAGAAGCAGTGAAAAGTTTTTATCGAGGATGTAAGGCATGTGTACGTGTAGGAAGAGAGGAAAGTGATTGGTTCTCAGTGAATGTAGGTTTGCGGCAGGGGTGTGTGATGTCTCCATGGTTGTTTAATTTGTTTATGGATGGGGTTGTTAGGGAGGTGAATGCAAGAGTTTTGGAAAGAGGGGCAAGTATGAAGTCTGTTGGGGATGAGAGAGCTTGGGAAGTGAGTCAGTTGTTGTTCGCTGATGATACAATGCTGGTGGCTGGTGAGAAACTGCAGAAGCTGGTGACTGAGTTTGGTAAAGTGTGTGGAAGAAGAAAGTTAAGAGTAAATGTGAATAAGAGCAAGGTTATCAGGTACAGTAGGGTTGAGGGTCAAGTCAATTGGGAGGTAAGTTTGAATGGAGAAAAACTGGAGGAAGTGAAGTGTTTTAGATATCTGGGAGTGGATCTGGCAGCGGATGGAACCATGGAAGCGGAAGTGAATCATGGGGTAGGGGAGGGGGCGAAAATCCTGGGAGCCTTGAAGAATGTGTGGAAGTCGAGAACATTATCTCGGAAAGCAAAAATGGGTATGTTTGAAGGAATAGTGGTTCCAACGATGTTGTATGGTTGCGAGGCGTGGGCTATGGATAGAGTTGTGCGCAGGAGGATGGATGTGCTGGAAGTGAGATGTTTTAGGAAAATGTGTGTTGTGATTTGGTTTGATCGAGTAAGTAATGTAAGGGTAAGAGAGATGTGTGGAAATAAAAAGAGCGTGGTTGAGAGAGCAGAAGAGGGTGTTTTGAAATGGTTTGGGCACATGGAGAGAATGAGTGAGGAAAGATTGACCAAAAGGATATATGTGTCGGAGGTGGAGGGAACGAGAAGTGGGAGACCAAATTGGAGGTGGAAAGATGGAGTGAAAAAGATTTTGAGTGATCGGGGCCTGAACATGCAGGAGGATGAAAGTAGGTCAAGGAATGGAGTGAATTGGATCGATGTGGTATACCGGGGTTGACGACTGTCAGTGGATTGAATCAGGGCATGTGAAGCGTCTGGGGTAAACCATGGAAAGTTGTGTGGGGCCTGGATGTGGAAAGGGAGCTGTGGTTTCGGGCATTATTGCATGACAACTAGAGACTGAGTGTGAACGAATGGGGCCTTTGTTGTCTTTTCCTAGCGCTACCTCGCACACATGAGGGGGAGGGTGATGGTATTCCATGTGTGGCGAGGTGGCGGTGGGAATGAATAAAGGCAGACAGTGTGAATTTTGTGCATGGGTATATATGTATGTGTCTCTGTGTGTATATATATGTGTTCATTGAGATGTATAGGTAAGTATATTTTGCGTGTGTGGACGTGTATGTATATACATGTGTATGGGGGTGGGTTGGGCCATTTCTTTCGTCTTTTTCCTTGCGCTACCTCGCAAACGCGGGAGACAGCGACAAAGCAAAATAAATAATAAAATATATTGGAAAGGATCACAATGTTGCGCGTGATCAAGATATTCCTATGAGTCCACGGGGAAAATGAACCACGAAAAGTTCTCAAGTGTACTTTCGTGTAATAATCACATCATCAGGGGAGATGATGGAATATATATATATATATATATATATATATATATATATATATATATATATATATATATATATATATATATACATATATATATATATATATATATATATATATATATATATATATATATATATATATATATATATATATATATATATATATATATATATATATATATATACCGCTCCTGCGGTAGCGAGGTAGTGCAAGGAAAGAGACGAAAGAATGGCCCAACCTACCCACATACACATGTATATACATACACGTCCACACACGAACATAAACATACCTTGACATTTCAACTAGTATATACATATATACATACACAGACATATACATATATACACATGTATATGATTCACACTTGCTACCTTCATTCATCTCCATCGCAACCGCGCTACACATAAAATGACAACCCCCTTCCCCGCATGCGCGCGAGGTAGCGCTTGGAAAAGACAACAAAGGCCACATTCGTTAACACTCAGTCTCTATCTGTCATGTATAATGCCAGATAACCATTCTATCGACCATCCCCTAAGAGTGGATGAACAGCTGGGTCGACTGTGAAGAGACTGCCGGAACCAAGATTCTAACCCATGCACTTGTTTATATAATCAGCGAATGTTTCTCACGGCTACACTCAGCAATGATTCTCACTGATATTTCTAACACAAACAAATATATCAGTGACTCAGTGATTTATATATATTTCTTTTCACTGAAGCGCTGGACCTGTTCTCGAGTCGAGGCGCAGCATAAAGATTTCACTGAGGATCTTTGTGCCACTGTTGTCTGCAGCAGTGAGACCCTGTTGCCTTCTGGGCCAGGAAAAAAATATATCTTTATATGTTTTCACAAAATATTTTCCCACACGAGGAAATGCACCGTGTTGTGGAGCTGCTGACGTCATACCAGGTGAGGTACAGACGTCATACAGGTGAGGTACTGACGTCATACCAGGTGAGATAAAGACGCCATACCAGGGAAGATACAGACGTCATACCAGGTGAGATAAAGACGTCATACCAGGTGAGATAAAGACGTCATACCAGGGAAGATACAGACGTCATACCAGGGAAGATACAGACGTCATACCAGGTGAGTTACAGACGTCATACCAGGTGAGATAAAGACGTCATACCAGGGAAGATACCGACGTCATACTAGGTGAGTTACAGACGTCATACCAGGTGAGATAAAGACGTCATACCAGGGAAGATACAGACGTCATACCAGGTGAGTTACAGACGTCATACCAGGTGAGATAAAGACGTCATACCAGGGAAGATACAGACGTCATACTAGGTGAGTTACAGACGTCATACCAGGTGAGATAAACACGTCATACCAGGGAAGATACAGACGTCATACTAGGTGAGTTACAGACGTCATACCAGGTGAGATAAAGACGTCATACCAGGGAAGATACAGACGTCATACTAGGTGAGTTACAGACGTCATACCAGGTGAGATAAAGACGTCATACCAGGGAAGATACAGACGTCATACCAGGTGAGTTACAGACGTCATACCAGGTGAGATAAAGACGTCATACCAGGGAAGATACAGACGTCATACTAGGTGAGTTACAGACGTCATACCAGGTGAGATAAACACGTCATACCAGGGAAGATACAGACGTCATACCAAGTGAGTTACAGACGTCATACCAGGTGAGTTACAGACGTCATGCCATGTGAGGTACAGACATCATACCAGGTGCGTTACAGATGTCATATCATGTGAAGTGCAGACGTCATACCAGGTGAGGTACAGACGTCATACCAGGGGAGATACAGACGTCATACCAGGTGAGATAAAGACGTCATACCAGGAGAGGTACAGACGTCATACCATGTGAGGTACTGACGTCATACCAGGTGAGGTACAGACGCCATATGACACCAGGGGAGATACAGACGTCATACCAGGTGAGATAAAGACGTCATACCAGGTGAGGTACAGACGTCATACCATGTGAGGTATAGACGTCATACCAGGTGAGATACAGACGTCCTACCAGAGAAGATACAGACGTAATACCAGGTGAGTTACAGACGTCATGCCATGTGAGGTACAGACATCATACCAGGTGAGATACAGACGTCATACCAATGGAGGTACAGATATCATAGCAAGCGATATACACACGTCATACCAGGTGAAGTACAGACGTCATACTAGGTGAGGTACAGACGTCATACCATGCAAGGTATAGACGTCACACTAGGTGAGGTACAGACGTCATACCATGTAAGGTATAGACGTCACACTAGGTGAGGTAAAGACGTCAAACCATGTAAGGTATAGACGTCATACTGAGTGAGGTACAGACGTCATACCAGGTGAGGTACAGACGTCATACCAGGTGAGATACAGACGTGATACCCCGTGAGATAAAGACGTCATACCAGGTGAGGTACAGACATCATACCAGGTGAGGTACAGACGTCATACCAGGTGAGATACGGACGTCATACCAGGTGAGATACAGACGTCATACCAGGTGAGATACAGACGTCATACCAGGTAAGATACAGACGTCACACCACGTGAGGTACAGACGTCATACCAGGTGAGATACAGACGTCATACCAGGCGAGGTACAGACGTCATACCAGTTTAGAGACAGACGTCATACCAGGTGAGGTACAGACGTCATACCAGGTTAGAGACAGACGTCATACCAGGTGAGGTACAGACGTCATACCAGGTGAGATACAGACGTCATACCAGGTGAGGTACAGACGTCATGCCAGGTGAGGTACAGACGTCATACCAGGTGAGATACAGACGTCATACCAGGTTAGAGACAGACGTCATACCAGGTGAGATACAGACGTCATACCAGGTGAGATACAGACGTCATACCAGGTGAGGTACAGACGTCATACCAGGTTAGAGACAGACGTCATACCAGGTGAGGTACAGACGTCATGGGAATACAGACAATACATGTGTGGATGGTCTCATGCGTGTGGGAAGCTTTCTCTCCTGCTACACACAGTATTGTCTCCCACTGGATTTTTGGAACGATCGCCCATTCTCGTGTGTGTGTGTGTGTGTGTGTCTGTGTGTGTGTGTGTGTCTGTGTGTGTCTGTGTGTGTGTGTCTGTGTGTGTCGGGCAACATTCACTGCGTCGTCCCCCAACATTGAAAAACGGACAAGTTCTCTGAAATATTGTTTGTTCTATATATCTATCCTGTTTATATATATATATATATATATATATATATATATATATATATATATATATATATATATATATATATATATATATATATATATATATATATATATATATATATATATATATATATATATATATATATATATATATATATATATATATATATATATATATATATATATATATATATATATATATATATGACTGAATGTATAAACGTAAGTGTACATGTATTTTATCGTTCTGTTATGGAATACAATGTTCCACTTCACTTACGTCAGTTCATCAAGTTCGTTCAATACAGGAAGACTAAATAAAGGTCAACTGATAAATAAATCCAACTTGCCAGCGAGAGCAGGTGACCCAGGAGGAGGCAGAACAGCAGGAGAATATATTAAAGAGAAAGCAGAGAAGACCAAGGAGGAGGAGGAGTGAGATTTATGATATCGGAAGATGAGATATTTTTTCATCCCTGATGATTGTAGGTGAGGAAGAAGGACAGAAGCTCTGGCAGGGAGATATTCCATGCCATTAGTTCCCACTCTGAGAAAAAGGGAAGATAGTTTTTTTGCCCATAACTCTTAGGCAATGAGGAAAGAAGTGCAACAAAGCTATCCTTTTGAAGGAGATTGGAAATATGGGAGAGGTGAGGGGAAAAAGGTGAATTAATTTCAGCGGAGAGGAGGTGGAGGAAAATGATGGTAAGAAGTAGACGGACTTAAAAAGATACTTAATGTGGAAAGACGAGATGAAAGACGAGATTCGTCCTGGAGGGGAGCCCGGGAGATGATCAGTATATTAGAGAGATAAATGTATCAATATGGGTTACCTTCTGCAGGCTCTGGCCGCCCAGGGCAGCACTATCGCCCTGGCTGAGAGGTGTTAAAGTTGTGCCCACAACTGTCTCACGTCCTACATGTCGGCATTACTAGATTTGCTCTCTGCCTCATAAGAGCAAAGCTGACGGTTTCGCCTCACTATCTTTTTCCCTTCCAGTCATCTTTATTGCTTTCCTCATCTCACTTCTCCCGTCTCATCTCTCATCACCAGACTTTCAATATACTCTTGGTAGGATCACACGGACGTATACCCCCTAGTCTCCTGCATCATGGGGGATAAAGAATCCTTGACTTCTCCCGCCTGACTCTGCTGCCAACGAGAAGAAGGATCAGGCAGTGATAGTACCGGCCCCACCCACGACCTTTACTCCTCTCGCAGACCCGACTCTCTATTCAACTTATCAACATTCATGGCTTCTGGTAATCCTATTTTCGCTGAACACTATCTAGCTGGTGCCTCTCCCATGACTGTATTTCTATCAGACACCAAACTGTCTAATGATGTTTTCATCAATCCTTTTAAGTGACAAGCCATAATACTCATTCATGATTCTATTTTGAAGGTCACTGAGCGTATTCCAGTACCAGCAGACCTGTTCTGCTTCTTGAAGAACTTTAGATTTTCGAACTTTGACATCATCTGGCTGAAGATGTCTCCCTACTCATTTTCATTTGTCCCCCTACTTCTCTACCAATGTCATAACTTTCTTTTACTTAGATTCCTACCCCAAGACAGTGACATCTCATCCTGAAGCTGAGGTCCTCTGCTTCGGAGGCCTCAGAGTACACCACAGGGAATGGTCGAACTCCTCCCATAGAGAGGGTGCGGGGGTTTGAGGTCCTCATGTTTTCCATTCTTCATGATCTACAACAGATGACGACTCACTTTGCCCATATTCCAAAGCGTCACGAACACTGCTCGTGTTATTCATCGTTCACAGGTGTGCACACCTGTCAGAACATTGTCCAGGTAGAGCAATAATACTGCTGTCTGAGACAGGGGAGGACCAGTGGCCGTGGTGCTGAGGGCCAGTCAAGGTATGTGGTCTCATAATAATCTTGAAGGAGTTGTTAGAGAATATTTTGGATAGCTGTTGTAACTCGACATTTGCGTCCTTAATAACCTCTGGCTTGAAGCCCATCGACTGTTCTCCAACACTGTGGATCTGCTTTTCACCTTTAATCTTTTGCGCTGTAGTTACACTATCTCGCCCCCAGTTGGTTCATCCAACCATGCTCTCGTAAACATTTCTATAAACCGGATCTCCACCTTTGACACCTGAATAACATTGTGTGGACTAACTCTGATTATAATTTACTTTCCTTAATAGGATTTTTCGTATCTGTGCTGAGTGTATAATAGAGGTCATCTTTACTGGAGATGATACACGTTTTCCCTTTTCCTCTATGAGTATCTCTTCTTCCAGTTTGTTTCAACCATTTCTTGTTCTTAAAGCCATGGGCACAGTACCTAGCATATCGGATGTAGGATATCTCTCCTCTCTCCTACCCAGATTTTATCTTATGCCGTAAATCATTGTACTAAGTAACGGTAATCGAGAAAGGGTGAAGCATTCTTTGGTCCAAAGAAAGTATGACAATTTTTCCTCTTCATCTACTGATGGGTCCCTCTGATCTTCAGTCATAACCAGCTCGAACAACTTCTGTCATACCACCTTTCCTTCACCTTTCCATTCTGACGATACTGCGACCGTCTCTCTCATTGAGAGAGCAACTCCTTTGGATTCTCTTTTCCCCTCCAGCTCCACCATAGATGACTCTAGCTTTCCCTGAACCCCCTTTTGCTCTTCTATGAGTCTTCTGCCCCTCCTTAGAATCTGTTTATGAAGGAGTGTTCTTCAGGTTTTGCACCTGAGTTTGTTTAGCTATTCGAAAGCCAGAACATTTCTTTCTGCTTGGAAAAATACACAGGTACAACACAACACAAAGAAAGATGGCAGTTTCAACCTCTTCAGCTATCGTTCTGTTGCTCTGACTTCTAGCATTTCCAAAGACTTTGAATTCCTTCTCAACTCTCAATTCCCTAACGATTCTGAATCTTATAATCTTCTCTCCGATCATCATCATGACTTTCGAAGGGTGAGATCCATCTGTGATGTCATTTTTGATCTTACTGATGTATTTTGATCATTTCTGAAAGACAGGGGAATCTCATGCTACAGCCGACGTATCAAAAGCATTTGACTGTGTACGACATTAGGTCACAAATTGAAGATCCTCCCTTGAGGATTCCCTCCAGACTCTAATGCTCTTATGTCTAGCCTCTCCTCTGGCCGGCCCGTCTCCTTACCTCTCCAGTAGCCGACCCATCTCCCTCTTCTCTGGCCGATCCATCTCCGTAACTGTTGATGGATCTCTTACTTTATAACCAGCGGCGTATCTCAGGGCTGTGTCTCTGTTCCTACACTCGTCCTCTTTTCTTCAGCAGATGTCCAGATGAACTCATAAACTGAGGACTCATCACCACATTCCTCAAATTCTTTTAGATCCGCTCCATCTCCTCTCTACGACTTGCGTTGCCCATTGCCACAACCTCCTCTATAGACTCAGACTTTGACAGAATATTCCACTGAAGCAAACCCAGTCTTCCTAAGTTTTATGCCTCTAAAACCCACTATCTGTTCATTTCTCTTTCCAAAACCTCTGATGACCGTACCTTCTTTAATAATCTTCAATGCCATTACTCAACACAGTAAACATACTTGGTATCATAGTAATATCTAACTCATCTTAGGAACCCCATATTGCAATAAATGGCTATGTCTACTTCTAAAAAACTGGCAGTCTGGTTCAGCTGAAGTATTCTTCTCTACTGAACAGTCGCTCCGGTTATATAAAGGGTTCATCCGTCCTCGTGTCGAGTACGGCTCTCATATCGAGGTCGATTCTAACTTTACGCACTTACTGAACAGAGTCCAAAGACATCTGGCTCTACTTCCCCTGTCTGATACTGTAACTTGGACCACTAATCCTGCACCAACCGTTACGATGATCCATCTTCTCCTCTTAAGGAGACACCCCCCTTTAGTTTCTGATCCCGAAGTGCATCCGCTGTGAGGTGGACCATAACCTGCTGGGTGAGTTACTGCCTCACATGATGGTTCTGTGGCCCTCAGTGATTGCAATGTCTACTTCAATCTTACACGGCGAAGCTTTGGCCTTCCTTATCCCCTCAAGTCTTCCAGAACGGCTATCATTTGACCCTTCTCAGAAGACAAGTTTCCCACTTCCTTCAAGACTTTTGAAATACTTTTTCCTCTTCTCTCCTTATTTCTTTCTCCCTTTAAAACTTTTCATGTTCCAGTTTCGGGCTTTGTCTCAGTGTGGACGTTTGTCAATATATATATATATATATATATATATATATATATATATATATATATATATATATATATATATATATATATATATATATATATATATTTTTTTTTTTTTTTTCCAAAAGAAGGAACAGAGAAGAGGTCCAGGTGAGGATATTCCCTCAAAGGCCCAGTCCTCTGTTCTTAACGCTACCTCGCTATCGCGGGAAATAGCGAATAGTATAAAAAAAAAAAAAAAAATATATATATATATATATATATATATATATATATATATATATATTATCAATATTTGTTATCTATTATGCTTTGTCGCTGTCTCCCGCGTTAGCGAGGTAGCGCAAGGAAACAGACGAAAGAATGGACTAACCCACCCACATACACATGTATATACATACACGTCCACACAAGCACATATACATACCTATACATTTCAACGTATACATATATATACACACACAGACATATACATACATACACATGTACATAATTCATACTTGCTGCCTATATTCATTCCCGTCGCAACCCCGCCACACATCAAATGACAACCCCCTCCCCACGCATGCGCGCGTAGTAGCGCTAGGAAAAGACAACAAAGGCCACATTCGTTCACATTCAGTCTCTATTTGTCATGTATAATGCACCAAAAGCACAGCTCCCTTTCCACATCCAGGCGCCACAAAACTTTCCATGGTTTACCCCAGACGCTTAATATGCCCTGGTTCAATCCATTGACAGCACGTCGACCCCGGTATACAACACCGTTCCAATTCACTCTATTCCTTGCACGCCTTTCACCCTCCTGCATGTTCATTCCTCGATCGCTCAAAATCTTTTTCACTCCATCTTTCCACCTCCAATTTGGTCTCCCAATTCTCGTTCCCTCCACCTCCGACACATATATCATCTTTGTCAACCTTTCCTTATTCATTCTGTCCATGTGACCAAACCATTTCAAAACACCCTCTTCTACTCTCTCAACCACACTCATTTTATTACCACGCATCTCTCTTACCCTTTTATTACCTACTCGATCAAACCACCTCACACCACATATTGTCCTCAACATCTAATTTTCAGCACACCCACCCTCCTCCGCACAACTTTATCTATAGCCCACGCCTCACAACCATATAACATTGTTGGAGCCACTATTCCTTCAAACATAACCCTTTTTACTTTCCGAGGTAATGTTTTCGCCTTCCACACATTTTTCAAAGCTCCCAAAGCTTTCGCCCCTTCCCCCACCCTATGATTCACTTCCGCTTTCATGGTTCCATCCGCTGCCAAATCCACTCCCAGATATCAAAAACACTTCACTTCCTCCACTTTTTCTCCATTCAAACTTACCTCCCAATTGACTTGTCCCTCAACCCTACTGTACCTAAAAACCTTGCTCTTATTCACATTTACTCTCAGCTTTCTTCTTTCACACACTTTACCAAACTGAGTCACCAACTTCTGCAGTTTCTCACCCGCATCAGCTACAAGCGCTGTATCATCAGCGAACAACAACTGAATCACTTCCCAAGCTCTCTCATCCACAACAGACTGCATACTTGCCCCTCTCTCCAAAACTCTTACATTCACCTCCCTAACAACCCTATCCATAAACAGATGAAACAACCATGGAGACATCACGCATCCCTGCCGCAAAGCGACATTCTCTGAGAACCAATCACTTTCCTCTCTTCCTACTCGTAAACATGCCTTAAATCCTCAATAGAAGTCTTTTCACTGCTTCTAGCAACTCGCCTCCCACACCATATACTCTTAATACCTTCTACAGAGCATCTCTATCAACTCTATCATATGCCTTCTTCAGATCCATAAATGCTACATACAAATCCATTGGCTTTTCTAAGTTTCTCACATACATTCTTCAAAGAAAACTCTTGATCCACACATCCTCTACCACTTTTGAAACCATACTGCTCTTCCCGAATCTGATGCTGTGTATATGCCTTCAACCTTTCAATCAATATCCTCCCATATGATTTTCCAGGAATACTCAACAAAATTATACCTCTGTAATTTGAGCACTCACCTTTATCACCCTCGCCTTTGTACAATGGCACTATGCATGCATTCCGCCAATCCTCAGGCACCTCACCTTGAGTAATACATACATTATGTATCTTTACCAACCTGTCAACAACACAGTCACCTCCTTTTTTTAATAAATTCCACTGCAATACCATCCAAACCCGCTGTCTTGCCGGCTTTCATCTTCCGCAAAGCTTTTACTGCCTCTTCTGTGTTTACGAAATCATTCTCCCTAACCCTCTCACTTCGCACATCCCCCGATCAAAACACCCTACATCTGCCACTCTATCATCAAACACATTCAACAACCCTTCAAAATACTCACTCCATCTCCTTCTCCCATCAACACTACTTTCCTGGTACCTCCTCACACAAGTCTCCTTCCCAAGCTCGCGTACTCTTACCACTTTCTTCACCCCAACATTCTCTCTTCTTTTCTGAAAACCTCTACAAATCTTCACTTTCTCCTCCACAAGATAATGATCAGACATCCCTCCAGTTGCACCTCTCAGCACATTTTCATCCAAAAGTCTCTCTTTCGCGCGCCTATCAATTAACACGTAATCCAATAACGCTTTCTGGTCATCTCTCCTACTTACATACGTATACTTAAGTAGATCTTTCTTTTTAAACCAGGTATTCCCAATCACCAGTGCTTTTTCAGCGCAAAATCTACAAGCTCTTCACCATTTCCATTTACAACACTTAACACCCCATGTATACCAATTATTCCCTCAACTGCCACATTATTCACCTTTGCATTCAAATCACCCATCACTATACCCGGTCTCGTGCATGAAAACTAGTAACACACTCACTCAGCTGCTCCCAAAACACTTGCTTCTCATGATCTTTCTTTTCATGCCGAGGTACATATGCACCAATAATCACCCATTTCTCTCCATCAACTTTCAGTTTTACCTACATCAATCTAGAGTTCACTCTCATACACTCTATCACATACTCCCACCACTCCTGTGTCAGGAGTAGCGCTACTTCTTTTCTCGCTCTTGTCCCCTCATCAACCCCTGACTTTACTCCCAAAACATTCCGAAACCACTCTTCTCCTTTACCCTTGAGCTTCGTTTCACTCAGAGCCAAAACATCCAGGTTCCTTTCCTCAAACATACTACTTATCTCTCCTTTTTTCTAATCTTGGTTACATCCACACACATTTAGACACCCCAGTCTGACCCTTCGAGGAGGACGAGCACTTCCCGCGTGACTCCTTCTTCTGTTTCCCCTTTTAGAAAGTTAAAATACAAGAAGGGAGGGTTTCTAGCCCGCACACTCCCGTCCGCTTTAGTCGCCTTCTACGACACGTGAGGAATGCGCGGGAAGTATTCTTTCTTCCCTATCCCCAGGGATAATACGTATATATATATATATATATATATATATATATATATATATATATATATATATATATATATATATATATGTGTGTGTGTGTGTGTGTGTGTGTTTGATGTTACTAGAGTGTGCCTGTTAGAGGTTACATATGAGTAAAAAGTCATCTTTGACGAAGCTGTATCATTGGGAGTACAGTCATGTCAAAGATCTTGTCTCTGCAAAGGAGCTTACATTCCCCTGTAACTGGAAGTAGTGCAGCCTTAGGCTGCAAGAACCTTTATAAAGAGGTTCTGGTTAATACCAGGATTTTTTCTTAGTAACTGTTAGGTGGGTGATACCTCAATGCACATATTCACTACTTAACCGATTTTATACACTTTTGATTTCTTCCTGATAGACTTAAAACAATGAGAAGGTCATATATCAATTAAGAAAATGTTCATTTCTAATTTCTACTGAAAAATTTCTTATGGTAACATTTGACGTCATCAGGGGAATTAAAACTTTAAAACAGTGTGTAGAAGATTCATTCTTGAGTTTCATTCATAAAATTCTAAAGGAAAATGACTGACGAAGTGATGACGAGGCCTTTATGACGTCGGGTCGAAGAGCCATTATCAGACCGGGCTGGGGAGGCGCGGTTGTGGCCTGAGAATCTGGCCGGGGAAGATGTGTGTGGGTGAAAGTCTGCCTTCTGGGTGCGTCCCAGATGGTTTTATAGCACTAGCAATGTAGGACTGAGGAGAACATGGCTTGAGTGTTCTCGATATTCCATTGTTTTGAATATTCAGTGCTAGGCTGTTTACTCTAATACATATTGCTTCGAGTACCTATAGTTTTTGCATGCAGCTAAATTGTATAAGAATCCATATGTTCCCAACTATCATTCATCTGGTGAGAGAAACGTTGAATTCTTCATGCGGGTGTTGGAGTCACCATTCTTGAAGAATCATCATAACTTTATTCTTACCTGGCAAGTCATGGTAGAGCACACCATTATATTTCCCTACTCCTGTCTGGAGTGCAGCCTTGAAACTGCGAGTTCCCTGGGGCTGTATAACTGACCAAAATTATAGATACACACCGAATGAGTGAATCCTTTGAGGGACTGTTGAATGTGTTTGATAACAGGGTAATAGATGAAGGGTGTTTAGGTCGGGGATGTATGTGAAGTGAGATTCTTGGAAGTGATTTGGTGAGAGGAGATGAGGTGGTGAAAGCCTTGAGTAAGACAAAATGTTGCAAGAAAACTGAATTGGATGGTACTGCAGTTGTATTTCTTAGAAAATAGGGTGGCTGTGCTGTTGACTGGTTAGTTAGGATTTTAAGTGTATGCATGGATCATGGTAAAGTGCCTGAGGATTAGTGGAATGCATGCATAGTGTCATTGTTCGAAGGCAAGTGGGACAAAGGTAAGTTCGAATTACAGGTAAAAGTTTGTTGAATGTACCCAGTAAGCTGCACAGAAGGATAGTGATTGAGAGTGGTGGTGGCATGTACAGAGCAGCAGAATAGGGAGGAGCAATGTGGTTTCAGGAGTGGTAGAGGATGTATAGATCAGATGTTTGCTTTGAAGAATGTATGTGAGAAATATTCAGAAGAACAGAACCTTTATGTAGTATTCATGAACCTGGAGAAAGCGTAATGATAAGGTTGGTAGAGATGCCTTGTGGAAGGTGCTGCGAATATATGGTGTAGGAGGAAAGATATTAGAAGCAGTGAGGAGTTTTTGTCGTGGTAGTAAAGCGTGTGTATGTGTAGGTGGAGAGGAGGATGAGCAGTTCAAGGTGATGGTAGGTAGTAGGGGTGTGTGATGTCACCATTGTTGTTTAATTTGTTTATTGATGGGGTGGTAAGGGAGGTAAATGAAAGAGTCTAGGAGAAAGGAGTGTGTGTGCAGTTTGTAGTGGGTGAGGTGAGGGATGGGAAGTGAGTAGGTCGTTCTTTGCTGATGACACGACAATGGAGGCAGATTCGAGTGAGAATCTGCAGAAGTTGGTGTCTGAATCTGGGAGGGTATGTACAAAAAGAAAGTTGGGAGTAGATGTGAATAAAAGCAGTGCTATCATGTTCAGCAGTGCGGAGAAACAAGCTCGTTTGAGTGTGATTTTGATGGATAAAACTTGGGGAAATAAAATGCTTTAGATACCAGGGAGTGGAAATGGCAGCGAATGGAACCAAAGAAGCAGAGGTGAGTCACTTGGATGGTTGAGATGGCGATGCTTTGGAGTACTGTGGAATGTGCTAAAGGAGAGATCATTATCTGGAAGAGCAAAAATGATTGAAGACATAATAGTCCCATCGATGTTGTATGCATGCAAGGCATGGCTACTGATGAGAATGTACGGAGGAGAGCAGATGTGTTAGAAATGGAATGTTTGAGGACAATATGTGGTGTGCGGAGGGTTGATCGAGTAAATAATAATAGTATAAGAGAGAGGTATGGTTCTAAGAAGAGCATAGTTGAGAGAGAAAAGAGGGTATGCTGAAATGGCTTGGACATATGGAACGAATGAATAAGGAAAGGTTAACAAAGAGGATATATGTGTAAGAAGTAGAGGGAGCAAGAAGAAGTGAAGGCCGAATTGTAGATGGAAGGATGAAATCAAACAAAATTCTGAGTGCTCGTAGCTAGAACATACCGGATGATGAGAGCGTGCGATTGATAGTGAATTGTGGCGATATGCTGTCACTGGACTGAGCCAGGGCATGTGAAACGTCCGGGGTAAACCAAGGAAAGGCCTGTGGGGCCTGATGTGGATAGGGAGCTGTGGTTTCGGTGCATTGCACATGACAGCTAGAGAATGGATGTGAGCGAATGCAGCCAATTGTCATCTGCTCCTGGAGCCACCTCGTTATTCTTCCATATCATTGCCGACCACAGATTAACCAGAGAATAAAGAATATTGAAGCGTTACGAGAGAAACAGAAATACTTTAGGAGAATCGAAGAATAAGAACGAACATTCTAGGTGAAGCTTCCAATAGAGAAAGTGTCAGTAAACTAGGAGGCATAATCTTACAAGGACAAGAACTGCAGCTGATGCTCTGGGCTCTGGAACACTAGGATTAAGTTGAACAAATGAGAATACCAGACTTGCAAGCATTACACTAAGTCAATGAAAAATGTGAGGCATTTGAGTCAAGAGCTGGGTATCACAAGACCTTCACTACTGATGATTTTACGTTCATATAGCGAATAGAAACCACCTCTATTGCATAGGTTGCTTGAAGATGAGGGTGATTGCAGACCCCACACGTGTGAACTTCAATATCAAAGTGAACATGCTGATCAACATTTCAGAGGAAATTGTTTGGTCATGTGAGGCAAACTTCAAAACTGATCAGATCTGGATATTGGCGCATTTATGTTTAGGACGCCACCAAGCCTCCAGATATCACTTTGGGAACACAACTTAACCCACTGGGAATAACAGTTGCGAGCGCAATTTCTAGCCTGGAAGTCACTGAGCCAAACTTTTTCATCGACGCTGGAAATGCTAATAACCATCACGAGGCGTTTACTGCCCAGATGACACCACAGTTGCAACAGTAATAGAAGTTATATCCCATGTTGGAACACTGCAGCTAATACCCCATCCACTAATGTTACAACACTGCAGCTAATACCCCATCCACTAATGTTACAACACTGCAGGTAATACCCCATCCACTAATGTTAGACCACTGCGTGTAATACCCCCTTCCACTAATGTTAGAACACTGCAGGTGATACCCCATCCACTAAAGTTAGGACACTGGGTAATACCCCATCCACTAATGTTAGAAGACTGCAGGTAATACCCCATCCACTAATGTTACAACACTGCCGGTAATACCCCATCCACTAATGTTAGACCACTGCGGGTAATACCCCCTTCCACTAATGTTAGAACACTGCAGGTGATACCCCATCCACTAAAGTTAGGACACTGGGTAATACCCCCATCCACTAATGTTAGAAGACTGCAGGTAATACCCCAACCACTAATGTTACAACACTGCAGCTAATACCCCATCCACTAATGTTGGAACACTGCGGATAATACCTCCTTCCACTAATGTTAGAACACTGCAGCTACTACCCCCATCCACTAATGTTAGACCACTGCGGGTAATACCCCCTTCCATTAATGTTAGAACACTGTAGGTGATACCCCATCCACTAAAGTTAGGACACTGGGTAATACCCCTCCACTAATGTTAGAAGACTGCAGGTAATACCCAATCCACAAATTTTAGAACACTGCGGTAAATACCCCATCCACTAATGTTAGAACACTGCAGGTAATACCCGATCCACTAATGTTACAACACTGGGTAATACCATATCCACTAATGTTACAACACTGTAGGTAATACCCCATCCACTAATGTTAAAACAGTGGGTAATGCCCCATCCACTAATGTTAGAACACTGGGTAATACCCCATCCACTAATGTTAAAACACTGGATAATACCCCATCCACTAATGTTAGAACACTGGGTAATACCCCATCCACTAATGTTAAAACACTGGATAATACCCCAACCACTAATGTTAGAACACTGGGTAGTACCCCATCCACTAATGTTAAAACACTTGGTAATACCCCATCCACTAATGTTACAACACTGCAGGTAATGCCCCATCCACTAATGTTACAACACTGCAGCTAATACCCCATCCACTAATGTTACAACACTACAGGTAATACCCCATCCACTAATGTTACAACACTGCAGGTAATACCCCATCCACTAATGTTACAACACTGCAGGTAATACCCCATCCACTAATGTTACAACACTGCAGCTAATACCCCATCCACTAATGTTACAACACTGCAGCTAATACCCCATCCACTAATGTTAGAACACTGCGGGTAAAACCCCCCTTCCACTAATGTTAGAACACTGTAGGTGATAACCCATCCACTAATGTTAGAACACTGGGTAATACCCCATCCACTAATGTTAGAACACAGCGGGTAATACCCCATCCACTCATGTTACAACAATGCGGGTAATACCCCCATCCACTAATGTTAGAACACTGCGGGTAATACCCCCATCCACTAATGTTAGAACACTGCGGGTAAACCCCATCCCATACCACCCACTAACGTTAGAACATTGCAGGTAATACCTCATCCACTAACGTTAGAACATTGGAACAATATCCTATCCACTAACGTTAGAACACTGGGAGTAATACCCCATCCAATGATACGATGAACAAAAGGGCATTGGAGACAATAATCCATCCAGTAATACTAGAACACTGAAGGTAATACCCCGTCCAGTGCTGATGAAGAACCCAAGAGACAATAACTCATTCAATAATGTCAGATCACTTGGGAAAGTACACTATCTAGTGCTGGTAGAACACCAGGGACAATGTTTTACCCAGTAATGTTAGAACACTGGAGGAATATCCCACCTAGCAATGTTAGAACACTGGAGGAATTTCCCACCTAGCAATGTTAGAATACTGGAGGAATATCCCACCTAGCAATGTTAGAACACTGGAGGAATATCCCACCTGGCAATGTTAGAACACTGGAGGAATATCCCACCTGGCAATGTTAGAACACTGGAGGAATATCCCACCTGGCAATGTTAGAACACTGGAGGAATATCCCACCTAGCAATGTTAGAACACTGGAGGAATATCCAAACTAGAAATTTTAGAAAAATAGAGAAATATCCCAACTAGCAATGTTATAGCACTGGAGGAATATCCCACCTAGCAATGTTAGAAAAATAGAGAAATATCCCAACTAGCAATGTTATAGCACTGGAGGAATATCCCACCTAGCAATGTTAGAAAAATAGAGGAATATCCCACCTAGCAATGTTAGAAAAATAGAGGAATATCCCACCTAATAATGTTAGAACACTGGAGGAATATCCCACCTAGCAATGTTAGAAAAATAGAGGAATATCCCACCTAATAATGTTAGAACACTGGAGGAATATCCCACCTGGGAATGTTAGAAAAGTAGAGGAATATCCCACCTAGCAATGTTAGAACACTGGAAGAGTATCTCAGCTAGCAATGTTAGAAAAAAAAAGGAATACCCCACCTAGCAATGTTAGAACACTGGAGGAATATCCTACCTAGCAATGTTAGAACACTGGAGGCAATGCTCCATTACCGTTATAACAGTGGGGGCAATGCCCCAACCACTAACGTTAGAACACGGGACAATATCATATTCATCAATTTTAGAACACTGGAGAAATGTCCCATCCACAAACATTAGAACACAGAAGGCATTATCCAATCCAGTAATGTTAGAAAACTGGAAGCAATACCCCATCCAGTAATGTTAGAACACTGGAAGCAATACCCCATCCAGTAATGTTAGAACACTGGAAGCAATACCCCATCCAGTAATGTTAGAAAACTGGAAGCAATACCCCATCCAGTAATGTTAGTACACTGGAAGCAATATCCCATCCAGTAATGCTAGAACACTGGAAGCAATACCCCATCCAGTAATGTTAGAACACTGGAAGCAATACCCCATCCAGTAATGTTAGAACACTGGAAGCAATACCCCATCCAGTAATGTTAGAACACTGGAAGTAATACCCCATCCAGTAATGTTAGTACACTGGAAGCAATACCCCATCCAGTAATGTTAGAACACTGGAAGTAATACCCCATCCAGTAATGTTAGTACACTGGAAGCAATACCCCATCCAGTAATGTTAGAACACTGGAAGTAATACCCCATCCAGTAATGTTAGAACACTGGAAGTAATACCCCATCCAGTAATGTCAATACACTGGGGTCAGTCCCCGATGCAACAATTATCTGAACAAGGTAAAAAAGTGGCGAGCCATTAAAAAGTCTTTACAAGAGTCACCACAAAAACCATATCAATTTCTTGGAAAGACAGAATTAGAGATTTTTCTCAGAGGAAAGAGGTTCAAGTGTAGGGATGGAGGATCGCTCAGGAGAAACTGAAGAGAAAAATCGTAAAGGAAATCTGAATTTGAAGACAATAGGTTGTACAGGACACGAACCATATAGAAGACTGGCAACAATCCAGCGTCAAGCTCACAAAGAAGGACTCAAGGCACTTAATTCATTTCAAGATAATGAGGATTACACCCATAGATGAATGACGCTGCTGCTAAAAAGCAGACAGTGGTATCATTGAGAGAGAGAGAGAGAGAGAGAGAGAGAGAGAGAGAGAGAGAGAGAGAGAGAGAGAGAGAGAGAGAGAGTTCCTCATATATCTTTCATGAAATGATCCAGGTATTCATCACTAGTCCTGATAGTATGTTGGCTGTCGATAAAACATTTGAAATAATCTGACAAAACTCATTCATATGTGAGCTTATCTGCTTCGGAAATTGACATCACAGGAGTGTGTGTACGAACTCACATACACACATCTATACCATCATTATTTTCACTTTCATTGTTATCTTTATCACTATTAACATTATCATTATTTTATCATCATCATCATTATCATTGTTATCAATATCATTAATACTATCATTATCATTATTATCATTATTATTATTATCATTATTATTATTATTATTATTATTATTATTATTATTATTATTATTATTATTATTATTATTATTATTATTATTATTATTGTTATTATCATTATTATTATCATTATTATTTTTATTATTATTATTGTTATTATTATTACAATCATTATTGTTATCATTGCTATCATTATTGTTGTTATCGTCATTGCTATCATCACCATATCATTATTTCATTATCATTATCAAAATCATGATCATTAGTAGCAAGATATAGGAGAGAAAATTACCACCCACATATCTCGTGCGTGTTGTGTGAGGCAAGTAAGGGAGGCAGGAGGAGAGCGAGGTAAACTCTCCCCTCCCTCATTATCAATGTCTAAAAACAGAACACACCAGGGGGCCAAGGGGGAATTTTCCTCAAAGGCTCAGCTTGGTGCGTCTCAGTGTTCATGGCTGCGGGCAAAATGAATAGAAGGGAGAGATACGTGCAATGTTTGATAGGAGAAGCCTGCATGTTCTAGTTATGGGAGAAGCCTGCATGTTCTAGTTATTGAAGAAGCCTGCATGTTCTAGTTATGGGAGAAGCCTGCATGTTCTAGTTATTGAAGAAGCCTGCATGTTCTAGTTATGGGAGAAGCCTGCATGTTCTAGTTATTGAAGAAGCCTGCATGTTCTAGTTATGGGAGAAGCCTGCATGTTCTAGTTATAATCGAAACAGAATTGAAGAATAGATGTATGAATGGTTCAGACATGTTCAGGGTCGAGGGTTAGTCAGTAGACGAGAGGACAAGATAGGACGATTGAGGAATGACCCGTAGAATGGAACTGAAGAGAGTGAGGGAGTGAACACAAGGTTGATATGGGTTGTAATGAAGGTACACTTCGAAAGTTTGGAGTCGCCCAGGGAGTGAAGATAGCAAAGAAGTAATTTTTGGGAGGAGTTAAGTAAGCGTGCGACTGTTTTGATGCTGGGGATCGAGTGATGGTATCCCGGCTTGTGAGGCTGGGTGCATGAGGGTATGTATGACCAGGACGCATAGGGTCCCCTGTGGAAATGGAAATGGGGGAAAGCTTTTCGACTCGTGCCAGTAGGGGACTGGTCATCCATCACTTATGGTGGAAAGGTGAGTACGTGGGTGAATACGTAGGTGCGTGAGGCTGAGGACCCACGGGGTTATGGAACAGAGAAGAGACTGATGTTGTGAACGTGCTGAGAGGATCGGTGGGTGGAAGGTTGTGAACGTGCTGAGAGGATCGATAGGTCGAAGGTTGTGAACGTACTGGGAGGATCGGGAGGTGGAAGGTTGTGAACGTGTTGAGAGGATTGGTAGGTGGAAGGTTGTGAACGTGCTGAGAGGATCGGTGGGTGGAAGGTTGTGAACGTGCTGTGAGGATTGGTAGGTGGATGGTTGTGAACGTGCTGGAAGGATCGAGAGGTGGAAGGTTGTAAACGTGCTGGAAGGATCGGGAGGTGGGAGGTTGTGAACGTGCTGTGAGGATTGGGAGGTGGGAGGTTGTGAACATACTGGAAGGATCGGGAGGTGGAAGGTTTGGTCATTTCCTGGTGGAGGTGAACGCAAAAGTTGGTCTTGGGATCAGGAAAAAAGAAATGATACACGTGTGAAAGAAGTGGTGATGGGTAGCGAGCTTGTAAAGGTATCCTATGAGCAGAGATGGTAGGAAGGTTAACGTGAAGAACGGCACTGGATGCGAGGTAGTGAGACAAGAGGAGGCAGTTGTGAAGCGTGCGGGTGAGGTGTGTGACATAAGAAGGGTGGGATATGAAACGATGAGAAAGGATGGTGAGTGGCAGGACGAGAAATTTAAATTGCTAATCAAAGTGAAAATGGTGGCGTGTGGATGTTATCTACAGGGAAGGAGTACAGGTAAAAACGACATGAAGTCAAGTGAAGGAATGACAGATGAAGAACAGAGAAGACAGATCGGGCTGCAGTATGCCGACCAACTCCAGAGACAAAGAAATTGTTTTGGATGGAAGTGAAGAATGTGAGGAAAACATGAGAAAAAAATATTAGCGACAGTGAGGGAAGTGAAAGACAGAGTGAGTATTTTGAGAGACCACTGAATGTGTTGGATGAAAATATGGCGGATGTGGTGTGTCTGGGACAAGGTGGCATGTGGAATGAGAGTTGTGGCAGAGGAGATTGTAAGAAGAGCGGGGACAGTGAAATCTTCGAGCAGGAAGTAATATGGCAAAGTTTTAGTAGTGCGTGGAATTGCAGTTGAGTTCCTAAAGAAAAGAGGAGAAGGTGTTTCTAATTGGTTCGTCAGGCTGTTTAGCATATATGTGACCCAACGTGGGGATTTGAGGACTGGCAGAGCGTACGTAAAATGTCCTTGCATTAAAGCAAGTGGAAAAAAAAGGAATGTTCGATTAAAAGAGGATGAGTTTGTTGAGTGTATTTTGTAAGGTGTATTGGCGAGTGGCGATGAAGAGAGTGGCATCATGAACAAAGTAGTTGACTTGTGAGGACCAACATGGTTTCAAGGGAGGTAGGAGGTGTGTGGATCTGGTGTTTACTTTGAAGAATGTGTGTGAGTAATAAATGGGAAGAGTTAACTAAATGTGGCATCTGGAGAAAAACAGTAAGGTAAGGTTGACAGAGGAGCCGTGTGGAATGTGGGTTAAACTGCGAGCTAGTTGGTGTAATAGGGACATTATCTCGGGAGGGTAAGCCATGTGCACAGGATGACAAGAGGTAAGGAAAATGTATCCCGGTGAAGGTACGACTAGTCGAGGACGTCTTTTTTGTTATTGTTGTTGTTGGAGGCTCCAGCCACGGACCAAAGTCTGTATCAAGACCATGGCTGTTTAATCTTTATATGGACGGGGATGTGAGGGATCAAGGGGCAAGTCTGTAGTATGCAGCATGTAGGGATGAGGGTGAGAGCATCCGAGTGAATCAGCTGCTGTTTGCAGATGACACAGCTCTGGTGGCAGACTTGAGAATGTCTGATGTCAGTTGGGAAAATTGCATGAATGGGGGAAAATGACATGGAATGTGAATAGAATAGAGAAAAAGAGGAATTGCAGGGTTGTGATACACGGAGTGAGTTTTAATGGAAATATTCTGAAGGAGATGGAGTGCATTATGTACCAGGGAATAGATATGGCAGTAGGTGGAGCCATGGAGCTGTACTGAAGTTTCGGGTGAAAGAGAGAGCTATAGTCCTTTGTGTATAAGTAAAGAAATGAAAGGAAATGTATATCTATGGATTACAAGTGGCATGAAGTGAGTTGTTACTGGAGAAAGGGATGGTAGAGGGGTCAGGTCTCACTGATACGCCCACCACAGTGTGTTGAGAATGCTCTGAGATATGGCTGGGTTGAGTGAGGCGAGAGCGAAAAACAAAATCTATGTGTGAGATGTGGGGAGAGCAAGCAGTAGGGATGGGGAAAGGCGAAAGAAAGGCGTGCATTGGATGAAATGAATCGAATCACTATGGTATATCGTGGGCGACGTGGCATCAGAAGGCTAATGAACGGCATATGAAGCCGTCAAGGAAGACCATGGAATAATCCACAGGCTTTGGCTGTGGATGGTGAGCTCTGCTTGCGGTGCATTGTACGTGTTAGTGAGAGGATGTCTGGCTGTGGATGGTGAGCTCTGGTTACGGTGCATTGTACGTGTTAGTGAGAGGATGTCTGCAAATGAGGCCTTTGATCGCGACGCTGGCTAGCGAAGGTTAAAGAGGAAATGATGTAAGAAAAATGATAATCATCGTTATAATCATTATCATTATTATCATTACTATCATTATCATTATTACTATCATTATTATTATTATTAAAATCATCATTATTATCATTATCATTATTGCTATCATTATCATTATTACTATCATTATCATTATTATCAATATCATTATTATTATCATTATCATTATTGTTATCATTATCATTATCATTATTAGTATTTTCATTATTATAATGATGATTATCATTATCATCAATGTTGGTGTACTTGTTGATATCGTTTAGAATGATACTAACGATATTAATAGTAACTATGATAATGATAAAAATGATTATTGCACTGGAACTAAAGAATTTTTTTCTTTGCTTTGCTAAGCTGAACCAGGCCGGGCACCTGAATGCCCTGACCATAATGTAGTACCATGTATGATGCTGGTGGTAGATAACGAAGGAACTGTAGAGGAACTGATGGCAAGAGATATCGTTAGCACAAGCCACTTAAAAGAGGTGTTCTATTTCAGAGAGAGAGAGAGAGAGAGAGAGAGAGAGAGAGAGAGAGAGAGAGAGAGAGAGAGAGAGAGAGAGAGAGAAATAGAATGTGTGCATTATGGATTTAGAAAAGGTTTGAGTAATTCTTTATCATCCCAGTTAATTAGAAAACCCAGGAATAAAAAAAAAGATATCAAAACAAACAAGCAAAAAGAAAAAAGAAAGAATGAGAATTCAGACGTAGTTGGGGAAATATTGGGAGAAAGAATGGTGGTATTTTTGACGTCCAGCTCTCGAGATAATGACTGAGTGCGGAAATGGATTATGGAGTGTTAGTAGGGCCTGAGTAATGGGAGTAATATGGGAGAATTAGATTCCAATTACCTTGGGTCTCCAGAGAACCATCTCTTTTGACGACTAAAGAGGGATAGTCTAAGTATCTATGATTATCTCAGGGTAAAGATATCTTTCACTGGAAATATCTGTTTTTGTTGCATAAGGCAATGTAATTGTAATAGGTAGGTTCGTATTTGTGCTCAATACATCACATTCAGGTTAATCATAACATATGTGTATATTCTATCAAACATACGTGTAGTCTGATCCTATGATCTTCATAAGGTACATCGAGTATGAGGAAAGTTCTCCACTTGTGACATCCTGTAAAAGAATCTCACACCGTTTACATAATTTACATCACGACTGAGTGATGGTAAACGTATGAAGTTGACAGTCCGGGTTTGTCTCAGGCGCCAGCCCTAGCTAATGTTTGGTCTAAGTGATCTTCCTCAGCAGGGAGTGGGTGACATTAATGCTGACCCTCCTCAGCTGTGGCAGCTGAGGAAGGTGTTGATCTTCCTCAGGTAATCAGCTCTGGTCAACTGGTTAAACTCGGTGCTGTGCTGACTTCACTCAGCAGGGAAGAAGGTGAGTGAATGGTGACGACCATCATCACTACCACCCTTCCTCAGCACTGGTGTGGTGAAGAACAGTCATGTCTGACCTCAGGAACCAATGACAACAACACACGGGTGTACAACAACAGCAGTTACTGACCTTCCTCAGCAGCCAGGACTGACGAGCGTCCACTCAGCAGCAGTAGAGGTACCAACAGGTCCAGGAGGCAGCACGGTGTCATGATGTAATTCACCTCAGCCGAGGGAACTGGACTTCCTCAGTGTCACTCTATGTTTGCACTGCATTACCTCTCACGAATTCGTCACCTCACGAACGTTTGTTCAGCTGCATTAGCAAACTTTTGGTTTTCTAGAATATAAACTTTATGTAGCGTGTTAGTCCTGGGAAAACACCTCGTTACATGCAGTGCATTGAATCTTGTATGACAGAAGACACGACAACGCAACACTCGTGAGTCATAGATTCGTCTACACGGACGACTGTAGGCGAAACTGTAGAGAATCCATCATGTACTGGACAAACGCGCGACTTGAAAATCAACAGATTAATGAATATTAAGATTGAAGTAGCGAACGTCAGTAAGAGAGGCTAGCTATCACCGTCCATAGTCTGCTGCACACACAGCAGTTGTAACAGCAGGAGCAGTAGTGGCTCTCGTCCTTTACTCCAGCAGGAGGAGGAAGGAAGTGGAGGAGGAGGAGGAGGAGGATGAGGAGGAGGAGGAGGAGGAGGATGAGAGATCTTCTTGCGGTTGGCCGTACCCCAGCCTGGCTCTTCCGTCGGCCACACCTGCCGGAGACACACTGAACTCTGGTCGGCCTCGGGACCCCCAACACCAGCCTGGCCCTGCACAGGCGCCCCCAGCCGCCACCACCACCTCCACCACCACCGCCGCTGCTGCTCCTGCCCTCCCTCCGGCCCCGCCCTGTGCAAATCACCGTATTTTGCTCAGGTTATCAACCACCCCGATGCACAGGTACGGGAAATATCGGGAATATCTTGTGTGCAAACTGCAGCGGGAGGAGATGAATCTGAGAGAGCAGAGTCTTGCGAGTTGGATAAAGAAGCGAGGGCGGGAACCTGAGGTGTGAGGGAAGACGTGAGGTATGTATTAAAGGTAAAGCTACAGGTACCACTTGTGGAGCTATGTAACTGCATCACATCCCAGCCACTTACAGTGATAATGTATACTGTATGGACGCACGCAGCCGTGTGTGTGTGTGTGTGTGTGTGTGTCTCTGTGTTATGGGGAGAGAGTTTTACACTTGCGTTGCCCCGTCCCTTAACCTTGTGCATATGCGCTACATCTTTCTCGTGAATGAGTGTGTAATTACCCACACGTACGGTACAGAGAGAGAGAGAGAGAGTTCTACACTCGTGGGGTCCCATCTCTTGGGCTTTCTATATATACCACCAGATATCACCATCAGGCAGAGGTAGTGTGTAGCGCATATACGTAATATGATTTGATGTTTATGGTAAATAGTCGTGCAAGATACATGTCCGATGTTGTGTGTAAGATGGGCAGAGCTTGTGTTCGCAAGTGATTACTGCTTGCGTGTTACGCAGAGAGAGATTTACACTCGCGTGCATACGTATCATAACCTTGTATATATGTATCATAATTTCCATCTTATGTGTTACATACGTACAGACACACTCCCCAGCTTTAGACAAGTACCCATTTATGGAACAGCTCCAGTGTGCGTGTGTATGTGTGTGTGTGTGTGTGTGTGTGTGTGTGTGTGTGTGTGTGTGTGTGTGTGTATCTATCGAAGTGTGTACATATATAACTTATGAGTGCATGTGTATGTAGGCAAAACTCTACAGAGTTCACTATGAAACAAAAATGTTTATATAGCAGAGGGCCACCCCTTCTCTAACAGATCCATCAGTCTTCCAAAAAACAATTATATATATGTGTGCATATATATATATATATATATATATATATATATATATATATATATATATATATATATATATATATATATATATATATATTTTTTTTTTTTATACTTTGTCGCTGTCTCCCGCGTTTGCGAGGTAGCGCAAGGAAACAGACGAAAGAAATGGCCCCCCCCCCCCCCCCCACACACATGTATATACATACGTCCACACAAGCAAATATACATACCTACACAGCTTTCCATGGTTTACCCCAGACGCTTCACATGCCTTGATTCAATCCACTGACAGCACGTCAACCCCGGTATACCACATCGCTCCAATTCACTCTATTCCTTGCCCTCCTTTCACCCTCCTGCATGTTCAGGCCCCGATCACACAAAATCTTTTTCACTCCATCTTTCCACCTCCAATTTGGTCTCCCTCTTCTCCTTGCTCCCTCCACCTCCGACACATATATCCTCTTGGTCAATCTTTCCCCACTCATCCTCTCCATGTGCCCAAACCACTTCAAAACACCCTCTTCTGCTCTCTCAACCACGCTCTTTTTATTTCCACACATCTCTCATACCCTTACGTTACTCACTCGATCAAACCACCTCACACCACATATTGTCCTCAAACATCTCATTTCCAGCACATCCATCCTCCTGCGCACAACTCTATCCATAGCCCACGCCTCGCAACCATACAACATTGTTGGAACCACTATTCCTTCAAACATACCCATTTTTGCTTTCCGAGATAATGTTCTCGACTTCCACACATTCTTCAAGGCCCCCAGAATTTTCGCCCCCTCCCCCACCCTATGATCCACTTCCGCTTCCATGGTTCCATCCGCTGCCAGATCCACTCCCAGATATCTAAAACACTTCACTTCCTCCAGTTTTTCTCCATTCAAACTCACCTCCCAACTGACTTGACCCTCAACCCTACTGTACCTAATAACCTTGCTCTTATTCACATTTACTCTTAACTTTCTTCTTCCACACACTTTACCAAACTCAGTCACCAGCTTCTGCAGTTTCTCACATGAATCAGCCACCAGCGCTGTATCATCAGCGAACAACAACTGACTCACTTCCCAAGCTCTCTCATCCCCAACAGACTTCATACTTGCCCCTCTTTCCAAAACTTTACCTCCCTAACAACCCCATCCATAAACAAATTAAACAACCATGGAGACATCACACACCCCTGCCGCAAACCTACATTCACTGAGAACCAATCACTTTCCTCTCTTCCTACACGTACACATGCCTTACATCCTCGATAAAAACTCTTCACTGCTTCTAACAACTTTCCTCCCACACCATATATTCTTAATACCTTCCACAGAGCATCTCTATCAACTCTATCATATGCCTTCTCCAGATCCATAAATGCTACATACAAATCCATTTGCTTTTCTAAGTATTTCTCACATACATTCTTCAAAGCAAACACCTGATCCACACATCCTCTACCACTTCTGAAACAACACTGCTCTTCCCCAATCTGATGCTCTGTACATGCCTTCACCCTCTCAATCAATACCCTCCCATATAATTTACCAGGAATACTCAACAAACTTATACCTCTGTAATTTGAGCACTCACTCTTATCCCCTTTGCCTTTGTACAATGGCACTATGCACGCATTCCGCCAATCCTCAGGCACCTCACCATGAGTCATACATACATTAAATAACCTTACCAACCAGTCAACAATACAGTCACCCCCTTTTTTAATAAATTCCACTGCAATACCATCCAAACCTGCTGCCTTGCCGGCTTTCATCTTCCGCAAAGCTTTCACTACCTCTTCTCTGTTTACCAAATCATTTTCCCTAACCCTCTCACTTTGCACACCACCTCGACCAAAACACCCTATATCTGCCACTCTATCATCAAACACATTCAACAAACCTTCAAAATACTCACTCCATCTCCTTCTCACATCACCACTACTTGTTATCACCTCCCCATTTGCGCCCTTCACTGAAGTTCCCATTTGCTCCCTTGTCTTACGCACTTTATTTACCTCCTTCCAGAACATCTTTTTATTCTCCCTAAAATTTGATGATATTCTCTCACCCCAACTCTCATTTGCCCTTTTTTTCACCTCTTGCACCTTTCTCTTGACCTCCTGTCTCTTTCTTTTATACATCTCCCACTCAATTGCATTTTTTCCCTGCAAAAATCGTCCAAATGCCTCTCTCTTCTCTTTCACTAATACTCTTACTTCTTCATCCCACCACTCACTAACCTTTCTAATCAACCCACCTCCCACTCTTCTCATGCCACAAGCATCTTTTGCGCAATCCGTCGCTGATTCCCTAAATACATCCCATTCCTCCCCCACTCCCCTTGCTTCCATTGTTCTCACCTTTTTCCATTCTGTACTCAGTCTCTCCTGGTACTTCCTCACACAGGTCTCCTTCTCAAGCTCACTTACTCTCACCACCCTCTTCACCCCAACATTCACTCTTCTTTTCTGAAAACCCATACAAATCTTCACCTTAGCCTCCACAAGATAATGAACAGACATCCCTCCAGTTGCACCTCTCAGCACATTAACATCCAAAAGTCTCTCTTTCGCACGCCTGTCAACTAACACGTAATCTAATAACGCTCTCTGGCCATCTCTCCTACTTACATAAGTATACTTATGTATATCTCGCTTTTTAAACCAGGTATTCCAAATCATCAGTCCTTTTTCAGCACATAAATCTACAAGCTCTTCACCATTTCCATTTACAACACTGAACACCCCATGTATACTAATTATTCCCTCAACTGCCACATTACTCACCTTTGCATTCAAATCACCCATCACTATAACCCGGTCTCGTGCATCAAAACCACTAACACACTCATTCAGCTGCTCCCAAAACACTTGCCTCTCTTGATCTTTCTTCTCATGCCCAGGTGCATATGCACCAATAATCACCCACCTCTCTCCATCAACTTTCAGTTTTACCCATATTAATCGAGAATTTACTTTCTTACACTCTATCACATACTCCCACAACTCCTGTTTCAGGAGTATTGCTACTCCTTCCCTTGCTCTTGTCCTCTCACTAACCCCTGACTTTACTCCCCAGACATTCCCAAACCACTCTTCCCTTTTACCCTTGAGCTTCGTTTCACTCAGAGCCAAAACATCCAGGTTCCTTTCCTCAAACATACTACCTATCTCTCCTTTTTTCACATCTTGGTTACATCCACACACATTTAGGCACCCCACTCTGAGCCTTCGAGGAGGATGAGCACTCCCCGCGCGACTCCTTCTTCTGTTTCCCATTTTAGAAAGTTAATATATTTATCTATATATCTATATATATATATATATATATATATATATATATATATATATATATATATATATATATGTGTATATATATATATATATATATATATATATATATATATATATATATATATATATATATATATATATATATATATATATATATATATATATATATATATATATATATATATATATATATATATATATATATATATATATATATATATATTATCTCTGGGGATAGGGGATTAAGAGTACTTCCCACGTATTCCCTGCGTGTCGTAGAAGGCGACTGAAAAGGGAGGGAGCGGGGGGCTGGAAATCCTCCCTTCTCTCTTTTTTTTTTTCTTTTTTTTTTTTTTTTAATTTTCCAAAAGAAGGAACAGAGAATTGGGCCAGGTGAGGGTATTCCCTCAAAGGCCCAGTCCTCTGTTCTTAACGCTACTTCGCTAATGCGGGAAATGGCGAATAGTTTGAAAGAAAAGAAAATATATATATATATGGTAAAGTGTGTGGAAGAAGAAAGTTAAGAGTAAATGTGAATAAGAGCAAGGTTATTAGGTACAGTAGGGTTGAGGGTCAAGTCAATTGGGAGGTGAGTTTGAATGGAGAAAAACTGGAGGAAGTGAAGTGTTTTAGATATCTGGGAGTGGATCTGTCAGCGGATGGAACCATGGAAGCGGAAGTGGATGATAGGGTGGAGGAGGGGGCGAAAATTTTGGGAGCCTTGAAAAATGTGTGGAAGTCGAGAACATTATCCCGGAAAGCAAAAATGGGTATGTTTGAAGGAATAGTAGTTCCAACAATGTTGTATGGTTGCGAGGCGTGGGCTATGGATAGAGTTGTGCGCAGGAGGATGGATGTGCTGGAAATGAGATGTTTGAGGACAATGTGTGGTGTGAGGTGGTTTGATCGAGTAAGTAACGTAAGGGTAAGAGAGATGTGTGGAAATAAAAAGAGCGTGGTTGAGAGAGCAGAAGAGGGTGTTTTGAAATGGTTTGGGCACATGGAGAGAATGAGTGAGGAAAGATTGACCAAGAGGATATATGTGTCGGAGGTGAAGGGAACGAGGAGAAGAGGGAGACCAAATTGGAGGTGGAAAGATGGAGTGAAAAGGATTTTGTGTGATCGGGGCCTGAACATGCAGGAGGGTGAAAGGAGGGCAAGGAATAGAGTGAATTGGAGCGATGTGGTATACAGGGGTTGACGTGCTGTCAGTGGATTGAATCAAGGCATGTGAAGCGTCCGGGGTAAACCATGGAAAGCTGTGTAGGTATGTATATTTGCGTGTGTGGACGTGTGTATGTACATGTGTATGGGGGGGGGGTTGGGCCATTTCTTTCGTCTGTTTCCTTGCGCTACCTCGCAAACGCGGGAGACAGCGACAAAGTATAAAAAAAAAAAAAAAAATATATATATATATATATATATATATATATATATATATATATATATATGGTGACTGAGTTTAGTAAAGTCTGTGAAAGAAGAAAGCTGAGAGTGAATGTGAATAAGAACAAGGTTATTAGGTACAGCAGGGTTGAGGGACAAGTCAGTTGGGAGGTAAGTTTGAATGGAGAAAAACTGGAGGAAATGAAGTGTTTTAGATATCTGGGAGTGGATTTGGCAGTGGATGGAACCATGGAAGCGGAAGTGAATCATAGGGTGGGAGAGGGGGTGATAGTTCTGGGAGCGTTGAAGAATGTGTGGAAGTCGAGAACATTATCTTGGAAAACAAAAATGAGCATGTTTGAAGGAATAGTGGTTCCAACAATGTTATTGTTGCGAGGCGTGGGCTATAGATAGATTTGTGCGGAGGAGGGTGGATGTGCTGGAAATGAGATGTTTGAGGACAGTATGTGGTGTGAGGTGGTTTGATCGAGTGAGTAGTAATAGGTAAGAAAGATGTGTGGTAATAAAGAGAGTGTGGTTGAGAGAGCAGAAGAGGGTGTTTTGAAATGGTTTGGTTTTATGGAGAGAATGAGTGAGGAAAGATTGACCAAGAGGATATATGTGTCAGAGGTGGAGGGAACTAGAAGTGGGAGACCAAATTGGAGGTGGAAAGATGGAGTGAAAAAGTTTTTGAGTGATTGGGCCTGAACATTCAGGAGGGTGAAAGGCATGCAAGGAATAGAGTGAATTGGAATGATTTGATATACCGTGGTCGACGTGCTGTTATTGGATTGAACCAGGGCATGTGAAGTGTCTGGGGTAAACCATGGAAAGTTCTGTGGTGCCTGGATGTGGAAAGGGAACTGTGGTTTCAGTGCATTATACATGACAGCTAGAGACTGAGTGTGAACGAATGTGGCCTTTGTTGTCTTTTCCTAGCGCTACCTCATGCACATGCGGGGGGAGGAGGTTGTTATTTCATGTGTGGCTGGGTGGCGATGGGAATGAATAAAGGCAGACTATGAGTTATGTACATGTGTATATATGTATATGTCTGTGTGTGTATATATATGTATACGTTGAGATGTATAGGGATGTATATTTGCGTGTGTGGACATGTATGTATATACATGTGTATGTGGGTGGGATGGGCCATTCTTTCGTCTGTTTTCTTGCGCTACCTCGCTAACGCGGGAGACAGCGACAAAGCAAAAGCAAAAGCATATATATATATATATATATATATATATATATATATATATATATATATATATATATATATATATATATATATATATATATATATATATATTTTTTTTTTTTTTTTTATACTTTGTCGCTGTCTCCCGCGTTTGCGAGGTAGCGCAAGGAAACAGACGAAAGAAATGGCCCAACCCCCCCCCATACACATGTACATACACACGTCCACACACGCAAATATTCATACCTACACAGCCTTCCATGGTTTACCCCAGACGCTTCACATGCCTTGATTCAATCCACTGACAGCACGTCAACCCCTGTATACCACACCGCTCCAATTCACTCTATTCCTTGCCCTCCTTTCACCCTCCTGCATGTTCAGGCCCCGATCACACAAAATCTTTTTCACTCCATCTTTCCACCTCCAATTTGGTCTCCCTCTTCTCCTCGTTCCCTCCACCTCCGACACATATATCCTCTTGGTCAATCTTTCCTCACTCATTCTCTCCATGTGCCCAAACCATTTCAAAACACCCTCTTCTGCTCTCTCAACCACGCTCTTTTTATTTCCACACATCTCTCTTACCCTTACGTTACTTACTCGATCAAACCACCTCACACCACACATTTTCCTCAAACATCTCATTTCCAGCACATCCATCCTCCTGCGCACATCTCTATCCATAGCCCACGCCTCGCAACCATACAACATTGTTGGAAACACTATTCCTTCAAACATACCCATTTTTGCTTTCCGAGATAATGTTCTCGACTTCCACACATTTTTCAAGGCTCCCAAAATTTTCGCCCCCTCCCCCACCCTATGATCCACTTCCGCTTCCATGGTTCCATCCGCTGACAGATCCACTCCCAGATATCTAAAACACTTCACTTCCTCCAGTTTTTCTCCATTCAAACTCACCTCCCAATTAACTTGACCCTCACCCCTACTGTACCTAATAACCTTGCTCTTATTCACATTTACTCTTAACTTTCTTCTTCCACACACTTTACCAAACTCAGTCACCAGCTTCTGCAGTTTCTCACATGAATCAGCCACCAGCGCTGTATCATCAGCGAACAACAACTGACTCAATTCCCAAGCTCTCTCATCCCCAACAGACTTCATACTTGCCCCTCTTTCCAGGACTCTTGCATTTACCTCCCTAACAACCCCATCCTTAAACAAATTAAACAACCATGGAGACATCACACACCCCTGCCGCAAACCTACATTCACTGAGAACCAATCACTTTCCTCTCTTCCTACACGTACACATGCCTTACATCCTCGATAAAAACTTTTCACTGCTTCTAACAACTTGCCTCCCACACCATATATATATATATATATATATATATATATATATATATATATATATATATATATATATATATATATATATATATATATATATATATATGTATATATATATATATGTGTGTATATATATACATATGTATATATATGTTATACTTTATCGCTGTCTCCCGCGTTAGTGAGGTACCGCAAGGAAACAGACGAAAGAATGGCCCAACCCACCCACATACTCATGTATATACACACACGTCCACACACGCAAATATACATACCTATACATTTCAACGAATACGCATATATACATACAAAGACATATACCTATATAAACATGTACATAAATCATACTCGCCACCTTTATTCATTCCCGTCGCCACCCGTCAAACATGTAATGGCAACGCCGTCCTCCCTCACTCTCGCAAGGTAGCGCCAGGAAAAGACAACACGCGCCTCATTCGTTCACACTCAGTCTCTAGCTGTCATGGATAATGCACCGATAACCAGAGGTCCCTTTCCATATCTAGGCCCCACAGAACTTTCCATGGTTTACTCCAGACGCTTCACATGCCCTGATTCAATCCACTTACAGCACGTTGACCCCGGTATAACACATCGTTCCAATTCACCCTATTCCTTGCACGCCCTTCACCCTCCTGCATGTTCACGCCCCGATCGCACAAAATCTTTTTCTCTCCATCCTTTCACCTCCAATTTGGTTTCCCAGTTCGCGTTCTCTCCATCTCTGACACATATATACTCTTTGGCAATCTTTCCTCACTCATTCTCTCCATGTGACCAAAACATATCAAAACACACTCTTCTGCTCTCT
The DNA here is from genome assembly GCF_036320965.1 of Panulirus ornatus. Taxonomy (NCBI): domain Eukaryota; kingdom Metazoa; phylum Arthropoda; class Malacostraca; order Decapoda; family Palinuridae; genus Panulirus; species Panulirus ornatus. The sequence continues at coordinate 29,365,513 of NC_092261.1, forward strand.
CAACCAAGCTCTTTTTATTACCACACATCACTCTTACCCTTTCATTACTTACTCGATCAAACCACCTCACACCACATATTGTCCTCAAACACATCCACCCTCCTCCGCACAATTCTATCCATAGACCAGGCCTCCTCGCAACCATATAACATTGTTGGAACCACTATTCCTTCAAACATAGCCATTTTTGCTTTCGGAGATAATGTTCTCGACTTCCACATATTCTTCAACGCCCCCAGAACTTTCGCCCCTTCCCCCACCCTATGATTCACTTCCGCTTCCATGGTTCCTTCCGCTGCCAAATCCACTCCTAGATATCTAAAACACTTCACTTCCTCCAGTTTTTGTCCATTCAAACTTACCTCCTAATTGACTAGTCCCTCATCCCTACTGCGCCTAATAACCTTGCTCTTATTCACATTTACTCTCAACTTTCTTCTTTCACACACTTTACCAAACTCAGTCACCACCTTCTGCAGTTTCTCACACGAATCAGACACCAGCGCTGTATCATCAGCAAACAACAACTGACTCACTTCCCAAGCTCTCTCATCCACAATAGACTGAATACTTGCCCCCTTTTCCAAAACTCTTGCATTCACTTCCCTAACAACCCCATCCATAAACAAATTAAACAAATATGGAGACATCGCACACCCCTGCCGCAGACCTACATTCCCTGAGAACCAATCACTTTCCTCTCTTCCTACACGTACATATGCCTTACATCCTAAATAAAAACTTTTTACTGATTCTAACAACTTGCCTCCCACACCATATATTCTTAATACCTGCCACAGAGCATCTGTCAACTCTTTTATATGCTTTCTCCAGATCCATAAATGTTACATAAAAATTCATTTGCTTTTCTAAGTATTTCTCACATACATTCTTCAAAGCAAACGCCTGATCCACACATCCTCTACCACTTCTGAAACAACGCTGCTCTTCCCCAATCTGATGCTCTGTAAATGCCCTCACCCTCTCAATCAATTCCCTCCCATATAATTTCCTAAGAATACTCAACAAACTTATACCTCTGTAATTTGAGCTCTCACTTTCATTCCTTTGCCTTTGCACAATGGCACTATGCAAGTATTCCGCCAATCCTCAGGCACCTCACCATGAGATATACATACATTGAATAACCTTTCCAACCAGTCAACAATACAGTCACCCCCTTTTTTAATAAATTATACTGCAATACCATCCAAACCCACTGCCTTACCGGCTTGCAGTATAATTTATATACATATATATATATATATATATATATATATATATATATATATATATATATATATATATATATATATATATATATATATATATATATAATATATATATATATATATTATATATATATATATATATATATATATATATATATATATATATATATATATATATATATATATATATATATATATATATATATATATATATATATATATATGTATATATACATACGAATAAAGTGTAGGGTGTTGAGGGTCAAGTCAATTGGGAGGTGAGTTTGAATGGAGAAAAACTGGAGGAAGTAAAGTGTTTTAGATATCTGGGAGTGGATCTGGCAGCGGATGGAACCATGGAAGCGGAAGTGGATCATAGGATGGGGGAGGGGGCGAAAATTCTGGGAGCCTTGAAGAATGTGTGGAAGTCGAGAACATTATCTCGGAAAGCAAAAATGGATATGTTTGAAGGAATAGTGGTTCCAACAATGTTGTATGGTTGCGAGGCGTGGGCTATGGATAGAGTGGTGCGCAGGAGGATGGATGTGCTGGAAATGAGATGTTTGAGGACAATGTGTGGTGTGAGGTGGTTTGATCGAGTAAGTAGCGTAAGGGTAAGAGAGATGTGTGGAAATAAAAAGAGCGTGGTTGAGAGAGCAGAAGAGGGTGTTTTGAAATGGTTTGGGCACATGGAGAGAATGAGTGAGGAAAGATTGACCAAGATATATGTGTCGGAGGTGGAGGGAACGAGGAGAAGAGGGAGACCAAATTGGAGGTGGAAAGATGGAGTGAAAAAGATTTTGTGTGATCGGGGCCTGAACATGCAGGAGGGTGAAAGGAGGGCAAGGAATAGAGTGAATTGGAGCGATGTGGTATACCGGGGTTGACGTGATGTCAGTGGATTGAATCAGGGCATGTGAAGCGTCTGGGGTAAACCATGGAAAGCTGTGTAGGTATGTATATTTGCGTGTGTGGACGTATTTATATACATGTGTATGGGGGTGGGTTGGGCCATTTCTTTCGTCTGTTTCCTTGCGCTACCTCGCAAACGCGGGAGACAGCGCAAAAAAAAAAAAAAAAAAAAAAAAAATATATATATATATATATATATATATATATATATATATATATATATATATATATATATATATATATATATATATATATATATATATATATATATATATATATATATATATATATATATATATATATATATATATATATATATATATATATATATATATATATATATATATATATATATATATATGTATATATATATATATATATATATATATATATTATATATATATATATATGGATAAATTCTTATTGCAGTAGAGTTAGATCCTAAATTAGCAGGATCAGGGCAGATAACGCAAATATCCATGTAATCCTGACGAGCTTACAGTAAAGCCAGCAACAGTGGGGCAGAAAAGCGGGAATGGCCACATTCAACCCAACAATTCGCAAGAACGTAGGAGAAACTCAACGAAGCATAGGTAATTAATCTTGGTCCACCACTCACGTGGAAGTTCGGACCACAAATCTTGACTGTGGACAGCTCACACCGAACCCGGGAGGTACTATTTCATGGCTGATGTAATATTTCAGTCAGAGAGACAATATATTTCTCTCTAGGGCCATTAAAGTCCTCCCAGGGACAACGAATTCCTCATTAAGATTAAGACGATCAGGCCAAGGGTAGGAAAAATACTCTCTCTCACGTCCTCTAATCTAGATCAGTAATGAGAAGAATTTAGAAAGTGTTCCATCCAGAAGCAGGGTCTGGTGGGCTCCTTTTGGGCAGCATGTTCCTCGACGGTGTTTCTATATATTTTTTATACCTTGTCGCCGTCTCCCGTGTCAGCGAGGTAGCGCAAGGAAAAAGACGAAAAAAAGGCTCAACCCACCCACATACACATGTATACACATACACGTCCACACACGCACATATATATACCTACACATCTCAACGTATACATATACACACACACGCAGACATATACATATATGCACATGTGCATAATTCATACTGTTTGCCCTTATTCATTCCCGTTGCCATCCCGCCACACATGAAATAACCTCCTCCCCCGTATGTGCGCGATGTACCGCTAGGAAAAGACAAGAAGGGCCACATTCGTTCACACTCAGTCTCTAGCTGTCATGTATAATGCACCGAATCCACAGCTACCTTTCCACATCCAGGCCTTACAGAACTTTCCATGGTTTACCCTAGACACTTTACATGCCCTGGTTAAATCCATTGACAGCACGTCGACCCCGGTATATTACATTGTTCCAATTCACTCTATTCCTTGCACGCCTTTCACCCTCCTGCATGTTCAGGCTCCGATCACTCAAAATCTTTTTCACTCCATCTTTCCACCTCCAATTTGGTCTCCCACTTCTTGTTCCCTCCACCTCTAACACATATATCATCTTTGTCAATCTTTCCTCACTCATTTTCTCCATAAAACCAAACCATTTCAAAACACCCTCTTCTGCTCTCTCAAACACACTCTTTTTATTTCCTTTCATGATTTACTCGATCAAACCACCTCACACCCATATCGTCGTCAAACATCTCATTTCAAGCACATCCATCCTCCTCCGCGCAACTCTACAGCCCACGCCTCGAAACCATATAACATTGTTGGAACCAATATTCCTTCAAACATACCCATTTTTGCTTTCCAAGATAACGTTCTCGACTTCCACACATATTTCAACGCTCCCAGAACTTTGACCCCCTCCCCCACCCAATGATTCACTTCCGCTTCCATGGTTCCATCCGCTGCCAAATCCACTTCCAGATATCTAAAACACTTCACTTCTTCTAGTTTTTCTCTATTCAAACTTACTTCCCAATTGACTTGTCCCTCAACCCTACTGTACCTAATAATCTTGCTCTTATTCATATTTACGCTCAGCTTTCTTCTTTCACAAACTTCACCAAACTCAGTCACCAGCTTCTGCACCCAAATCAGCCACCAGCGCTGTATCATCAGCGAACAACAACTGACTCACTTCCCTAGCTCTTTCATCCACAACAGCCTGCATAGTTGCCCCTCTTTCCATAATTTTTGCGTTCACCTCCGTAACAACCCCATCCTTAAACAAATTAAACAACCATGGAGACATCACACACCCCTGCCGCATACCAACATTCACTGAGAACCAATCACTTTCCACGCTTCCTACCCGTACACATGCCTTACATCCTCGATAAAAACTTTTCACTGCTTCTAGCAACTTGCCTCCCACACCATATATTCTTAATACCTTCCATAGAGCATCTCTATCAACTCTATCATATGCCTTCTCCAGATCCATAAATGCTACATATAAATCCATTTGCTTTTCTAAGTATTTCTCACATACATTCTTCAAAGCCAACACCTGATCCACACATCCTCTACCACTTCTGAAACCACACTGCTCTTCCTCAATCTGATGCTCTGTATATGCCTTCACCCTCTCAATCAATACCCTCCCTTAGGATTTCTCAGGAATGATAAGCAAACTTATACATCTCTAATTTGAGCACTCAGCTTTATCCCCTTTGCCTTTGTGCAATGGCACTATGAATGCATTCCTCCAATCATCAGGCACCTCACCATGAGTCATACATACATTGAATAACCTTACCAACCAGTCAACTATACAGTCACCCCCTTTTTTTGATAAATTCCAATGCAATGCCATCCAAACCCGCTGCCTTGCCGGCTTTCATCTTAGGCAAAGCTTTTACAACCTCTTCGCTGTTTACCAAATCATTCTCCCTGACCCTCTCACTTTGCACACCTTCTCGACCAAAACACCCTATATCTGCCACTCTATCATCAAACACACTCAGCCAACCTTCAAAATACTCACTCATCTCCTTCTCACATCACCACTACTTGTTATAGCCTCCCCATTAGCCCCTTCACTGATTTTCCATTTGTTCCCTTGTCTTACGCACTTTATGTACCTCCTTCCAAACCATCTTTTTATTCTCACTAAGATTTAATGATACTCTCGTATCCCTCTTGCACCTTCCTCTTGACCTCCTGCCTCTATCTTTCATACATCTCCCAGTCATTTGTATTATTTCCCTGCAAAAATCGTCCAAATGTGTCTCTCTTCTCTTTCACTAATAATCTTACTTCTTCATTCCACCACTCACTAACCTTTCTAATCCTCCCTCCTCCCACGCTTCTAATGCCACAAGCATCTTTTGTGCAATCCATCGCTGTTTCCCTAAATATATCCCATTCCTCCCCTACTCCCCTTACGTCCTTTGTTCTCACCTTTTTTCATTCTGTACTCAATCTCTCCTGGTACTTCCTCACACAAGTCTCCTTCCCAAGCTCACTTACTATCACCACTCTCTTCATCCCAAGATTTTCTCTTCTGTTCTGAAAATTTCTACAAATCTTCACCTTCGCCTCCAGAATATGACGATCAGACATCCCTCCAGTTGCACCTCTCATTACATTAACATCCAAAAGTCTCTGTTTCACGCGCCTATCAATTAACGCGTAATCCAATGACGCTCTCTGGCCATCTATCCTACTTTCATACGTATACTTATGTATATCTCTCTTTTCAAACCAGGTATTCCCAATCATCAGTCATTTTTCAGCACATAAATCTACAAGCTCCTAACCATTTCCATTTACAACACTGAACACCCCATGTACACCAATTATTCCCTCAACTGCCACATTACTCACCAATGCATTCAAATCACTCATCACTATAACCCGGTCTCGTGCATCAAAACTGCTAAGACATTCACTCAGCTGCTCCCAAACACTTGCCTCTCATGATTTTTCTTCTCATGCCCAAGTGCATAGGCATCAATAATCACCTACATCTCTCCATCCATTTTAAGTTTCATCCATCGGCGCGTGAAAGAAAGACTTGAATGTTAATGTGCTTCGAAGTGCATTTAGAGGGGTGTCAATCATTATCTTGTGTAGGCAAAGGTGAAGATTTGTTGAGGTTTTCAGAAAAGAAGAGGGAATGTTGGGGTGAAGAGAGTGGTGAGAGTAAGTGAGCTTGGGAATTAGACTTGTGTGAGGAAGTACCAGGAGACACTGAGTGCAGAAGAAAAAGGTGAGGGTAAAGTACGTAAGGGGAGTGGGGGAGGAATGGGATGTATTTAGGGAAGCATTGATGGCTTGTGCAAAAGATGATTGTAGCATGAGTAGTGTGGGAGGTGGGCAGATTGGAAAGGGTAGTGAGTGGTGAGATGCAGTAGTAAGATTATTAGTGAAAAAGAAGAGAGGCATTTGGACGACTTTTGCAGGGAAATAGTACATATGACTAAGATATATATACAAGAAAGAAGCAGGAGGTTAAGAGAAAAGTGCAAAAGGTTAAAAAGAGGGCAAATGAGAGTTGGATAAGAGAGTATCATAAGCTTTTTGGGAGAATAAGATGTTTTGTAAGGAGGTAAATAAAGTACGTAAGACAAGAGAACAAATGATAACATTGGTGAATGGGGTTAATGGGGAGGTAATAAGTAGTGGTGATGTAAGAAGTAGATGGAGTGAGCATTTCGAACGGTTGTTGAATGTGTTAGATGATAGAGTGGAAGATATAAGGTGTTTTGGTCGAGGTGGTGTGCGAAGTGAAAGGGGTCAGGGAGAATGATTTGATAAACAAAGAAAAGGTAGTGAAAGCTTTGAGGAAGATGAAAGCTGTTAAGGCAGCGGGTATGGATGGTATTGCAGTGTAATTTATTGAAAAGGGGGTGACTGTGTTGTTGACTGGCTGTTGAGGATATTCACTGTATGTATGACTTATGTTGAAGAGGCTGAGGATTAGAGAATGCATTCATAGTGCCATTGTACAATGGCAAAAGGGATAAATGAGAGTTTTCAAATTACAGAGGTATAAGTTTGTTGAGTATTCCTGCGAAATTATAAAGGAGGGTATTGATTGAGTGGGAGAAGGCATGTACAGAGCATCAGATTGGGGAAGAGCTGTGTGGTTTCAGAAGTCGTAGGTTATGTGTGGATCAGGTGTTATCTTTGGAGAATGTATGTGAGAAACAAATGGATTTGTAAATAGCATTTTTGGCTCTGGAGAAGGCATATGATAGAGTTGATAGAGGTTCTTTGTAGAAGGTATTAGGAGAGTATGGTGTGGGAGGGAAGTTACTTGACACAGTAAAACGTTTTTATCAAGAATGTAAGGCATGCGTATGAGTAGGAAGAGAGGAAAGTGATTGGTTCTCAGTGAATGTCGGTTTGCGGCAGGGGTGCGTAATGTCTTAATGGTTGTTTGCTTTGTTTATGGATGCGGCTGTTAGGGAGGCGAATGCAAGAGTTTTGGAGATGACAAGCATGCAGTCTGATGTGAAAGACAGGGGTTGGGGAGTGAGTTAGTTGTTATTCGCTGATGATACAGCACTGGTGGCTGATTCGGGTGAGAAACTGCAGAAGCTGGTGACTGATTTTGGTAAAGTGGGCGACAGAAGAAAGGTGAGAGTAAATGTGAATAAGAGTAAGGTTATTAGGTACAATAGGGTTGAGGGACAAGTCAATTGGGAGGTAATGTTGAATAAAATAAAACTGGAGGAAGTGAAGGGTTTTAGATATCTTGGAGTGGACTTGGCAGCGGATAGAACCATGAAAGCGGAAGTGAGTCACAGGTTCGGGGAGGGAGCGAAAGTTCTGGGAGTGTTGAAAAATATATGAAAGGCGAGAACATTATCTCAGAAAGCAAAAAAGGTATGTCTGAAGGGTTAGATGTTCCAACAATGTTATACGGTTGCGAGGCGTGGGCTATAGATAGGGTTATGCGGAGGAGGGTGGATGTGCTGGAAATGAGATGTTTGAGGACAATATGTGGTGTGAGGTGATTTGATCGAGTAAGTAGTGAAAGAGTAATAGAGATGTGTGGCAATAAAAAGAGTGTGTTTGAGAGAGCAAAAGTGGGTGTATTGAAATGGTTTGTTCATATGGAGAAAATGAGTTGGGAAAGATTGACAAAGAGTATATATGTGTCAGAGGTGAAGGGACAGAGGAGAAGTGGGAGACCAAATCAAAGGTGGAAGGATTGGTTGAAAAAGCTTATGAGTGATCGGCGCCTGAACATGCAGGAGGGTGAAAGGCGTGCAAGGAATAGAATGAATTGGAACGATGTGGTATACCGGGGTCGACGTGCTGTCAATGAATTGAACTAAGGCGTGTGAAGCGTCTGGTGTCAAACATGGAAAATTTTATAGAGCCTGGATGTGGACATGGACTTGTTGTTTCGGTGCATTATACATCACAGTTAGAGACTGAGTGTGAACGAATGTAGCCTTTGTTGACATTTTCTAGCGCTACTTCGCACGCGTGCGGGGTAGGGGGTTGTCATTTCATGTGTGGCGGGGTGGTGACATGAATGAATATAGGCAGCAAGTATGAATCATATACATATGTATATATGTATATGTCTGTGTATGTATATATATATATACGTTGAAATGTAAAGGTATGTATATATGCGTGTGTGGACGTGCATGTTTATACATGTGTATGTGGGTGGGTTGGGCCATTCATTCGTCTCTTTCCTTGCGCTACCTCGCTAACACGGGAGACAGCGACAAAGTATGATAGAACAGAATAGAACTTTATACATGTATACACACACACACACACACACACACACACACACACACACACATATATATATATATATATATATATATATATATATATATATATATATATATATATATATATATATATATATATATATATATATATATATATATATATATATATTCTTTTTCTTTCTTTCAAACTATTCGCCATTTTCCGCATTAGCGAGGTAGCGTTAAGAACAGAGGACTGGACCTTGAGGGAATACCCTCACCTGGCCCAATTCTCTGTTCCTTCTTTCGGAAAAAAAAAAAAACAAAAAAAACGAGAGGGGAGGATTTCCAGCCCCCCGCTCCCTCCCCTTTTAGTCGCCTTCTACGACACGCTGGGACTACGTGGGAAGTATTCTTTCTCCCCTATCCCCAGGGATAATATATATATATATATATATATATATATATATATATATATATATATATATATATATATATATATATATATATATATATATATATTTGTAATATTTATTTAATTTTGCTTAGTCGCTGTCTCCCGCGTTAGCGAGGTAGCGCAAGGAAACAGACGAAAGAATGGCCCAACCCGCCCACATACACATGTATATACATACACGTCCACACACGCAAATATACATACCTATACATCTCAATGTACACATATATATATACACACAGACATATACATATATACACATGTACATAATTCATACTGTCTGCCTTTATTTGTTCCCATCGCCACCTCGCCACACATGGAATAACAACCCCCTCACCCCTCATGTGTGCGAGGTAGCGCTAGGAAAAGACATCAAAGGCCCCATTCGTTCACACTCAGTCTCTAGCTGTCATGTAGTAATGCACCGAAACCACAGCTCCCTTTCCACATCCAGGCCCCACACAACTTTCCATGGTTTACCACAGACGCTTCACAAGCCCTGGTTCAATCCATTGACAGCACGTCGACCCCGGTATACCACATCGTTCCAATTCACTCTATTCCTTGCACGCCTTTCACCCTCCTGCATGTTCAAGCCCCGATCACTCAAAATCTTTTTCACTCCATCTTTCCACCGTTCAATTTGGTCTCCCACTTCTCCTCGTTCCCTCCACCTCTGACACATATATCCTGTTGGTCAATCTCTCCTCACTCATTCTCTCCATGTGACCAAACCATTTCAAAACACCATCTTCTGCTCTCTCAACCACACTCTTTTTATTTCCACACATCTCTTACCCTTGAATTACTTACTCGATCAAACCACCTCACACTACATATTTTCCTCAAACATCTCATTTCCAGCACATCCACCCTCCTGCGCACAACTCTATCCATAGCCCACGCCTCGCAACCATACAACATTGTTGGAACCACTATTCCTTCAAACATACCCATTTTTGCTTTCCGAGATAATGTTCTCGAATTCCAAACATTCTTCAAGGCTCCCAGAATTTTCGCCCCCTCCCCCACCCTATGATTCACTTCCGCTTCCATGGTTCCATCCGCTGCCAGATCCACTCCCAGATATCTAAAACACTTCATTTCCTCCAGTTTTTCTCCATTCAAACTTACCTCCCAATTGACTTGACCCTCAACCCTACCGTACCTAATAACCTTGCTCTTATTCACATTTACTCTTAACTTTCCTCTTTCACACACTTTACCAAACTCAGTCACCAGCTTCTGCAGTTTCTTACATGAATCAGCCACCAGCGCTGTATCATCAGCGAACAACAACTCACTTCCCAAGCTCTCTCATCCACAACAGATTGTATACTTGCCCCTCTTTCCAAAACTCTTGCATTCACCTCCCTAACAACCCCATCCATAAAGAAATTAAACAGCCATGGAGACATCACACACCCCTGCCGTAAACCTACATTCACTGAGAACCAATTACTTTCCTCTCTTCCTACACGTACACATGCCTTACATCCCCGATAAAAACTTTTCACTGCTTCTAACAACTTGCCTCTCACACCATATATTCTTGAAACCTTCCACAGAGCATCTCTATCAACTCTATCATATGCCATCTCCAGATCCAGAAATACTACAAACGAATCCATTTGTTTTTCTAAGTATTTCTCACATACATTCTTCAAAGCAAACACCTGATCCACACACCCTCTACCACTTCTGAAACCACACTGCTCTTCCCCTTACAACGGTTTAATGAGAAGTAGATGGAGTGAGTATTTTGAAGGTTTGTTGAATTTGTTGGTTATAAGAGTGGCAGATATAGGGCGTTTTGGTTGAGGTGTTGTGCGAAGTGTGAGGGTCAGGGAGAATGGTTTGATACATAGAGAAGAAGCCGTGAAAGCTTTAAGGATGATGAAAACCGGCAACGCAGCGGGTTTGGATGGTATTGCTATGGAATTCATTAAAAAGTGGGTGACTGTGTTGCAGACTGGTTGGTAAGGATATTCAATGCATGTATGGTTCATGATGAAGTGCCTGAGGATTGACGGAATGCATGCATTGTGCCATTTTAGAAAGGCAAAGGGGATAAAGCTCAGTGTTCAAATAACAGAGGTATAAGTTTGTTTAATATCACTGGGAAATTATATGGAAGGGTATTGATTAAGAGGGTAAAGGTATGTACGGAGCATCAGATTGGAAAAGAGTAGTGTGGTTTCAGAAGTCGTGAAGGATGTGTAGATAAGGTGTTTTAGTTGAAGAAAAATGTATGTGAGAAATACTTAGAAAAACAGATGGACTTGTATGTACCACTTATGGATCTGAAAAAGGCTCATGATAGGGTTGATAGAGAAGCTTTGTAGAATGTATTGAGAATAAATGGTGTGGGAGGTAAGTTGCTCGAAGCAGTGCAAAGCTTTACCAAGGATGTAAGGCATGTATACGAGCAGGAAGAGAGGAAAGTGATTGGTTCCCAGTGATGTCGGTTTGCGGCAGGGGTGCGTGATGTCTCCATGGTTGTTTGATTTGTTTATGGATGGTGGGGTTAGGGTAGTGAATGCAAGATTTCTGGAATGAGGGGAAAGTATGCAGTTTGTCGTGGATGACAGGGCTTGGGAAGTGAGCAAGTTGTTGTTAACTGATGTTACGGCGCTGGTGGCTGAATTGGTGAGAAACTGTAGAAGTTGATGACTGAGTTTAGTAAAGCATGTGCTAGAAGAAAGCTAAGAGTAAATGTGAAGTGTTTTAGATATCAGGGAGTGGATTTAGCAGCGGATGGAACCATGGAAGCGTAAGGGAGCCATAGTGTAGAGGAGGGAGTAAAGGTTTTAGGAGCGTTGAAGAATATATGGAATTCGGAAGCAAAAATGGGTATGGTTGATGGAATAGTAGTTCCAACAATGTCACATGGTTGCGAGGCATGGACTTTAGATAGGGTTGTGCGAACGAGGGTGGATGTTTTGGGAATTGATTATTTGAGAAAAACATGTGGTGTGGGGTGGTTTAATCGAGTAAAGTAATGAAAGGGTAAGAGAGATGTGTGGTAATAAAAAGGGTGTGGTTGAGAGAGCACAAGAGGGTATATTAAAATGGTTTGGTCACATGAGTGAGGAAAGATTGACAACAATTGACTCACTTCCCAAGCTCTCTCATCCACACCAGACTGCATACGTGCTCCTCTCTCCAAAACTCTTGCATTCACCTCCCTAACAACCCCATCCATAAACAAATTAAACAACCATGGAGACATCACACACCCCTGCCGCAAACCGACATTCACTGAGAACCAATCACTTTCCTCTCTTCCTACACGCACACATACCTTACATCCTCGATAAAACTTTTCACTGCTTTTAACAACTTGCCTCCCACACCATATATATTTGATACCTTCCACAGAGCATCTCCATGAATTCTATCATATGCCTTCTCCAGATCCATAAATGCTACATACAAATCCATTTGCTTTTCTAAGTATTTCTCACATACATTCTTCAAAGAAAAAACACCTGATCCACACATCCTCTACCACTTCTGAAACCAAACTGCTCTTCCCCAATCTGATGCTCTGTACATGCCTTCACCCTCTCAATCAATACCCTCCCATATAATTTACCAGGAATACTCAACAAACTTATACCTCTGTAATTTGAGCACTCACTCTTATCCCCTTTGCCTTTGTAAAATGGCACTATGCAAGCATTCCGCCAATCCTCAGGCACCTCACCATGAGTCATACATACATTAAATAACCTTACCAACCAGTCAACAATACAGTCACCACCTTTTTTAATAAATTCCACTGCAATACCATCCAAACCTGCTGCCTTGCCGGCTTTCATCTTCCGTAAATCTTTTACTATCTTTTCTCTGTTTACCAAATCATTCTCTCTAACCCTCTCACTTGGCACACCACCTCGACCAAAACACCCTATATCTGCCACTCTATCATCTAACACATTCAAACCTTCAAAATACTCACTCCATCTCCTTTTCACATCACCACTACTTATAACCTCCCATTAGCCCCCTTCACCGATGTTCCCATTTGTTCCCTTGTCTTACGGACTTTATTTACCTCCTTCCAAAACATCTTTCCATTCTCCCTAAAATATAATGATACTCTCTTACTCCAACTCTCATTTGCCCACTTTTTCACGTCTTGCACCTTTCTCTTGATTTCCTGCCCCTTTCTTTTATACATCTCCCAGTCATTTACATCATTTCCCTGCAAAAATCGTCTAAATACCTCTCTCTCTTCTCTTTCACTAATAATCAAACTTCTTCACCCCACCACTCATTACCCTTTCTGATCTGCGCACCTCCCACGCTCCTCATGCCACAAGCATCTTTTGCGCAAGCTATCACTTCTTCCCTAAATACATCCCATTCCTCCCCCACTCCCCTTACGTCCTTTGTTCTCACCGTTTTCCATTCTGTACTCCTGGTATTTTCTCACACAATCTCCTTCAGAAGCTCACTTACTCTCACCACTGTCTCCACCCTAACATTCTCTCTTCTTTTCTGAAAACCTCTACAAATCTTCACCTTCGCCTCCACAAGATAATGATCAGGCATCCCTCCAGTTGCAACTCTCAGCACATTAACATCCCAAAGTCTCTCTTTCGCAAGCGTATTGATTAACACGTAATCCAACAACGCTCTCTGGCCGTCTCTCCTTTTTTAAACCAGGTATTCCTAATCACCAGTTCTTTTCCAGCGCACAAATCTATAAGGTCTTCACCATTTCCATTTACAACACTGAACATCCCATGTACACCAATCATTCCCTCAATTGCCACATTACTCACCTTTGCATTCAAATCACCCTTCACTATAACCCGTCTCGTGCATCAAAACTACTAACACACTCACTCAGCTGCTCCCAAAACACTTGCCTCTCATGATCTTTCTTCTCATGCCCAGGTGCATATGCACCAAAGATCATCCATCTCTCTCCATCAACTTTCAGTTTTACCCATATCAATCTAGAGCTTACTTTCTTACACTCTATCACATACTCTCACCACTCCTGTTTCTGGGGTAGTGCTACTCCTTCCCTTGCGCTTGTCCTCTAACCAACCCCTGAATTTACTCCGAAGACATTCCTAAACCACTATTCCCCTTTACTATTGAACTTAGTTTCACTCAGAGCCAGACATCCAGGTTTCTTTCTTCAAACATATTACCAATCTCTCCTTTTTTCTGATCTTGGTTACATCCATACACATTTAGACACCCCAATCTGAGCCTTCGAGGAGGATGAGCACCCCCAGCGTGACTCCAGAGTATATATATATATATATATATATATATATATATATATATATATATATATATATATATATATATATATATATATATATTCTGCTTTGTCGCTGTCTCCCGCGATAGCGAGGTAGCGCAAGGAAACAGACGAAAGAATGGCCCAACCCACCGACATACACATGTATATACATACACGTCCACACACGCAAATATACATACCTATACATCTCAACGTACACATATATATACACAAACAGACATATACATATATACACATATACATAATTCATACTGTCTGCCTTTATCTATTCCCATCGCCACCCCGCCACACATGGAATAACAACCCCCTCCCCCCTCATGTGTACGAGGTAGCACTAGGAAAAGACAACAAAGGCCACATTCGTTTACACTCAGTCTCTAGCTGTCATGTAATAATGCACCGAAAGCACAGCTTCCTTCCCACATCCAGGCCCCACAGAACTTTCAATGGTTTACCACAGACGCTTCACATGCCCGGTTTCAATCCACTGACAGCACTTCGACCCCGGTATACCACATCGTTCCAATTCACTCTATTCCTTGCACACCTTTCACTCTCCTGCATGTTCAGGCCCCGATCACTCAAAATCTTTTCCACTCCATCTTTCCACCTCCAATTTGGTCTCCCACTTCTCCTCGTTCCCTCCACCTCTGACACATATATCCTCTTCGTCAATCTTTCCTCACTCATTCTCTATATGTGACCAAACCATTTCAAAAACCCCTCTTCCGCTCTCTCAACCACACTATTTTTATTACCACACATCTCTCTTACCCTTACATTACTTACTCGATCAAACCACCTCACACCACATATTGTCCTCAAACATCTCATTTCCAGCACATCCACCCTCCTGCGCACAACTCTATCCATAGCCCACGCCTCGCAACCATACAACATTGTTGGAACCACTATTCCTTCAAACATACCCATTTTTGCTTTCCGAGATAATGTTCTCGACTTCCAAACATTCTTCAAGGCTACCAGAATTTTCGCCCCCTCCCCCACCCTATGGTTCACTTCCGCTTCCATGGTTCCATCCGCTGCCAGATCCACTCCCAGATATCTAAAACACTTTACTTCCTCCAGTTTTTCTCCATTCAAACTTACCTCCCAATTGACTTGACCCTCAACCCTACTGTACCTAATAACCTTGCTCTTATTCACATTTACTCTTAACTTTCTTCTTTCACACACTTTACCAAACTCAGCCACCAGCTTCTGCAATTTCTCACACACACATACACACACACACACACACACACATATATATATATATATATATATATATATATATTTATATATATATATATATATATATATATATATATATATATATATATATATATATATATTTTCTTTTCTTTCATAACTATTCGCCATTTCCTGCATTAGCAAGGTAGCGTTAGGAACAGAGGACTGGGCCTTTGAGGGAATATCCTCACCTGGCCCCCTTCTCTGTTCCTTCTTTTGGAAAATTAAAAAAAAACGAGAGGGGAAGATTTCCAGCCACCCGCTCCCATATATATATATATATATATATATATATATATATATATATATATATATATATATATATATATATATATATATATATATATATATATATATATATATATATATATATATATATATATATATATATATATATATATATATATATATATATATATATATATATATATATATATATATATATGCGAAGGTGAAGATTTGTAGAGGTTTTCAGAAAAGAATAGAGAATGTTCTGGTGAAGAGAGTGGTGAGAGTAAATGAGCATGGGAAGGAGACTTTTGTGAGAAAGTACCAGGGGAGAGTGAGTGCAGAATGGAACAAGGTAAGAGCAATGGACGTACGGGGAGCTCAGGAAGATGGGGTGTACATAGGGAAGCAGTGTTGGCTTCTGCAAAAGATGCTTGTGGTATGAAAAGCGCGGGAGATGGGCAGATTAAAAAGGGTAGTGAGCAGGGAGATGAATAGGTCAGATTATTGGTGAAACAGAATAGAGAGGCATTTGACGAAAATAATGCAAATGATTGAAAGATGTATAAAAGAAAGAGGCTGTAGGTCAAGAGAAAGTTGCAAGAGGTAGAAAAGAGGGCAAATGAGAGTTGGGGTGAGAGAATATCATTAAATCTTAGGGAGAATAAAAACATGTTTTGGAAGGAGGTAAACAAAGTGCGTAAGACAAGAGAACAAACGGGAACATCGGTGAAGGGGGAGGTGATAACAAGTAGTGGTGATGTGAGAAGAGGATGGAGAGAGTATTTTGAAGGTTTGTTGAATGTGTTAGATGATAGAGTGCTAGATATAGGGTGTTTTTGTCGTGGTGGTGAGCGAAGTGAGAGGGTCAGGGAGAATGATTTCGTGAACACGAAAGTGGTAGTGAAAGCTTTGCTGAAGATGTAAGCCGGTAAAGCGTCGGGTTTTAATGGTACTGCAGTGGAATTTATTAAAAAAGGGGGTCACTGTGATGTTGACTGGTTGGTGAGGATATTCAATGTATATATGGCTCATGGTGAGGTGACTGAGGATTGGCGAAATGCATGGATAATGCCATTGTACAAAGACAAAGGGGATAAAGGTGAGTGCTCAAATTACAGACGTATAAGTTTGTTGAGTATTCCTGGGAAATTATATGGGAGGGTGTTTATTGAGAGGATGAAGACATGTACAGAGCATCAGATTGGGGAAGAGCAGTGTGGTTTCAGAAGTGGTGGAGGATGTGTGGATCAGGTGTTTGCTTTGAAAAATGTATGTGAGAAATACTTAAAAAGCAAATGGATTTGTATGTAGCATATATGGATCTGGATAAGACATATGATAGAGTTGATAGAGATGCTCTGTGGAAGGTATTAAGAATATATGGAATGGGAGGCAAGTTGTTAGAAACAGTGAAAAGTTTTCATCGAGGATGTAAGGCATGTGTACGAGTGCGAAGAGAGGAAAGTGATTAGTTCTCAGTGAATGTTGGCTCGCGGCAGGGGTGCATGATGTCTCCATAGTTGTCTAATTTGCTTATGGATGGGGTTGTTGGGGAGGTGAATGCAAGAGTTTTGGAAAGAGGGACAAGTATGCAGGCTGTTGTGAATGAGAGACCTTGGGAAGTGAGTCAGTTGTTGTTCGCTGATGATACAGCGCTGGTGGCTGATTCGGGAGAGAAACTGCAGAAGCTGGTGACTGAGTTTGGTAAAGTGTGTGAAAGAAGAAAGCTGAGAGTAAATGTGAATAAGAGTAAGGTTATCAGGTACAGTAGGGTTGATTGACAAGTCAATTTGGAGGTAAGCTTGATTGGAGAAAAATGGAGGAAGTGAAGTGTTTTAGATATCTGGGAGTAGATTTGGCAGCGGAATAGAACCATGGAAGCGGAAGTGAATCATAGGGTTGGGGAGGGGGCGAAAGTTCATGGAACGCTTAAGAATGTGTGGAAGTTGAGGAACATTATCTCGGAAAGCAAAAATGGGTATGTTTGAAGGAATAGTGGTTCCAACAGTATTATATGGTTGCGAGGCGTGGGTTATTGATAGAGTTGTGCTTAGGAGGGTGGATGTGCTGGAAATGAGATGTTTGAGAACAATATGTGGTGTGAGGCGGTTTGACCGAGTAAGCAATTATAGGGTAAGAGAGATGTGTGGTAATAAAAAGAGTGTGGTTGAGAGGGCAGAAGAGGGTGTTTTGAAATAGTTTGGCCACATGGAGAGAATGTGAGGAAAGATTGACCAAGAGGATATATGTGTCAGTGGTGGAGGGAACGATGAGAAGTGGAAGACCAAATTGGAGGTGGAAAGATGGAGTGAAAAAGATTTTGAGTGATTGGGTCCTGAACATGCAGGAGGGTGAAAGGCGTGCAAGGAATATAGTGAATTGGAACGGTGTGGTATATCGGGGTTGACGTGCTGTCAGTGGATTGAACCAGGGCATGTGAAGCGTCTGTGGTAAACCATTGAAAGTTCTGTGGGGCCTGGATATGGGAAGGAAGCTGTGCTTTCGATGCATTATTACATGACAGCTAGAGACTGAGTGTGATCGAATGTTGCCTTTGTTGTCTTTTCCTAGCGCTACCTCGCACACATGAAGGGGGAGGGGGTTTTTATTTCACATGTGGCATGGTGGCGATAGGAATGAATAAAGGCAGACAGTATGAATTATGTACATGTGTATATATGTATATGTCTCTGCGTGTATATATATGTATACGTTGAGATGTATAGGTATGTATATTTGCGTGTGTGGACGTGTATGTATATACATGTGTATGTGGGTGGGTTGTGCCATTCTTTCGTCTGTTTCCTTGCGCTACCCCGCTAACGCGGGAGACAGTGACAAAGCAAAATATATATATATATATATATATATATATATATATATATATATATATATATATAGATATGTGTGTGTGTGTGTGTGTGTGTGTGTGTGTGCGTGTGTGTGTGTGTGTCTGTCTGTCTGTCTGTCTGTCTGTCTGTTTGTGTGTATGTGAGTGTGTCTGTTTGCGTGTGTGTGTGTGTGTGTGTGTGTGTGTGTGTGTGTGTGTGTGTGTGTGCGTGTGTATTTCATTCAATATCTTTTTCCATACCAGTTCGCCATTTCCTGCGTCAGTGTGGTAACGTCAGGAACGGATGAAGAAAAGGCCTCATACGGTCGCACCTATTTTCTAGCTGTCATGTGTAATGCCCTCACATCACAGCGCCCTGTCTACAACCAGGCCCCACACCTCTCTGTGGTTCTATATCTCTCCCCTTAACTCTTTCCCGTGCACGCCTTTCAGCATGTTCAGGCCACGAGCACTGAAAATCAGTTTCACTCCACCTTTCCATCTCCAATTTCGTCTCCCTTCTCTTTGTCCCCTCCGCTTCTAATGCGCATAACCTCTTTATCAATCAAGCCATTTCAGTTCAGTCTCTTCAATTCTCTCAAACTTACTTTCTCGATCAAGGCTCCTTATACCACATACTGTTCCGAAACATTCCATTTTTAACACTTCCACCTTCCTCCCATATCTTGATCTACGGCTCATGACTCGCATCCATACAACATCGTTAGGACTACTATACCCTCAAATATACCCATTTGCATCCTTCTAGATACCTATATTTCAGCAGATACTCAGTGCTCCCAGAACCTTCAGCAGATACTCAGTGCTCCCAGAACCTTCAGCAGATACTCAGTTCTCCCAGAAACTTCACCGCTCTCACCCACCCTACGTTTCACTTAACCGTTCATGTTTCTATTCCGTGCCATGTCCATTCCCAGGTACTAAAGAGCTTCACTTACAATTTTTTTCTATTCAAACTTCCTAGCTAATTTGTCTCTCTGTACTCTTGTTGACATTTACTCTCAACTTTCTCATTTCACAGACTTTCCCAAACTCAGACACCAACTTCTGCACTTTCTTTGTCGAATCCGTCAGCAGTGTTTTGTCATCAGTATACATCACTTGACTTACTTTGCAGCCCTCCTAACCCCCTACAGACAGCATACATGTCCCTTGCATTTGCCTCCTTCCCCAACCCATCCAAAAGCAAATGAAATATCCGTTGTGACTTCGCACACTCCCCAACGCAGGCCAACCTTCAACTTGAACCATTCAAACTCCTCTCTATTCAGTCTCCCGCAAGCCTTACTCTTTTGATAAAAGCTTCTCACTGTTTTTAATAGCTTTCCTCCTACATTATATATTCGTAACATCTTCCGAAAACTCTCTCTCTCAACCTTATCCTATATTTTCCCCAGATGCATAACTTCCATATTCAAATCTCGCTTTTCTCTAAGTATTTCTTGTACAAATTCCTTGAAGCAAGCACCTGATCCACACATTCTCTACTTTTCTGAAACTACAGTTAACCTCTTCAATCTGATGCTCTGTATATGCCTATACCCTCTCAATCAATACCCTCCCATACAATTTCCCAGGAGTACTCAACAAACTTATGCCTCTGCAGTTTGAACACTCACCTTTATCACCCTTGCTCTTATATAGCGGCACTGTCCACGTATTTCACCTATCGTTAGGCACTTCATGGTCTATATATATACGTTGAATAACCTTACCAACCAATCAACAACACAGTCACCCTCTTTCTTAAGAAATTCAACAAGATTTTTCCTCTCCACTGCCGCCTTGCCACATTTCATTTCATGCAAAGCTATCACTACCTCTTTTATCATCACTAACCTATTTGCCATGACTCTTTCACTTCACATATCTCCCCAACCCTACAACCTGCAACCCATTCATCAAACATTTTCAATAGTCCTTCAAAATACTCACTCCCTCTCCTCCTCACTCATCACTGCCTGTTATCACTTCTCCATTTTTCCCGCTTCACCGATGTTCCTTTTCATTCTTTTCTTTTTCTCACACTATCAACTTGATTATGAAATACCTTCTGATTCTCCCTGATGTTTGCTGATACTTGTTCGTTTCAGCTTTCATTCGCCCACTTTAGAACCGTCACATCTTCCTCTTGACCTCCTGCCGGTTTCGTTTATACATCTCCCTATTACTCACAATCCTTCCCTTTAAGTACCATCCATACACTAGTGGCAGAACTCAGTCCCAGTTCAGACATAGTCACTAAGCACGAGTCCTGCAGGGGATTCACTCGGTATGGGTCGGGGCGAACCAACAAGCGAACTCTTCCCTAAACTCCCAGTGTTTGAGAAGTCTGGTTTATAACAAAGGATGTCGTTAAGGGGATCTTTTCTGGGGAAGTATTTGATAGCGTTACTTGGACAGGGTGTGCTAGTTGCACAAGAGATGTTAGATAATTTGAATTATTTATCATCTGTTAAATCTCACTAGTCATTAACTCACAGCATATTCAAAAACTAGTGCAACTCAGTCTTTCCCCTTGTACCTGACCTCTCACTCTATAACTAACTCTTGAACTGATAGATCCGTCCTGATCCAATGTTCCTGTATTTTTTTGGTGCTAGGTTGCACAAGGTCTGTGGCCCGGCTGGTCTAGGCGTCGGAGAAGATAGTGTGTGTGGGCTGGCTGCCATCCCTGTACACCAATTTCGCCCCTCAAGAAGAAACCTAATCTTGCCTTACGTCATATGATGACCATAGAAAAAAGACAATTCTGACTCTTTCAACTGTCAACTCATTGCTTACACTTTTTTCATATCCAACGTCCTTGAACTTCTCCTCAACGGCCATTTTCTTAAGCACTTAGACTCATCTCCTTCCTTCAGATCACCTATGTGATTTTAACCGTCCAAGATCCATGGGTGATCACATCTCTGCGTGACTCTCATGTTGTCTTTCTCGCTAGGGGATTTGTTGTGAATATTTCTTGTCGACATCTTCCAAGCATGGGAGTGGGCGATGCACAAGTCTTTTCTCGCAATATTTCCTTCCTTTGACCTTCTCTGACGCAAGTGTTCTTTAGTAACAGTCGCTCATCTTAGTAGTCGATGATGTAGTGACTTCTCACTCTTACCCTGTCACTTCTGGTGTCCCCTACAAGGCTCTGTCCAATCGCCTCACCTCCTTCTTTCTCTCCATATATGATCGTCTTCCTTCATCCTCTCACTCTAGTCACTCTTACGTCGACAACCCCACTGTACATACTCATTTCCCTCCCCCTTTAGCTCTAATATTCGTTCTTTTCTCACAGTGAACATATTTTCTCTTTTTCATCGTATTTTTGCTGTATTCCCGAATGTTAATCAGCATCCTGGTTAAATTTGAGAGCAAAAAGGCAATTTCTACATACATACATCTTTCCAATTCTAATTTCTTTCCAACTTTTATCAGATCTAATCTCAAAGCACTGCAAAGCAACCCTGGACTGACATAAGCCAGTTAGGTGAGTCCAAATCCAATACTCTATCTTAGAAGCCCCACTTACTGAGCCTCACAAATTCCGCTTCCCAAAAGCTGGGAATACTTACTGGTGTTGCTTCTTATGTGTCCTCTGATTGGTCATATCCAGAGGGGCGTCCATCGTCCCAGTATGGGGTACTGCTCGCATACCTGGGATGGCCCTTCCAAATCTCTTTTAATCAGGGTTGGCGTCAAAAGCCTTATGTCTAATTCCCTTATAATTACACCCCCTCAATCATCCCTCTTAACTTACCATGGTGTTGCTCCCCTCTCTCTTTTCTTCAGGTATTTTATTTCGATCACTACTGTTTTAACAAGTCTCCTCATGTCTCACACTCTATGAGCTGGATCCACGGCGCACATCTGGCCACTGATTCACATGGTATAGGTGTGGGGGCCAACAACACAAGGATTGGTCGTTATAATACATCCATCTTCCCTTGCACAGCGACACTGTGGAATTCTCTTCCCTATTTTGTTCTTCTGAGATCGTCCCATGTGAGGCAGGCTTTTGTCTGTGCCATGTTAAGTATAGTAAGATAAAAAAGGTTAGCAGTGAGTATTGTAAATGTATAGTTCATGTACACAATTTGCCATACAGACAGAAGAGCAAAAACCTTCTGTAAGGAGTTTCGTTAACATGGGCTCATGTTGTAGCATATCTGAACAGAGAGAGAGAGAGAGAGAGAGAGAGAGAGAGAGAGAGAGAGAGAGAGAGAGACAGCATAACAAAGAAGAGGTAGGAACACCACCTGAGGGTACAGGGAGTGAGGGCCACATGGGAGAGGTGATATATGACGCACCTGGCCTGGCCTGGCCTGCAGGCCGACCCACACACTCCCTCCAGACATATGAAAAATGCTCTGTCCTTCTGGATGCAGGAGGTCACGTCTTACATTTATAGTATACATAATAATGATACACAGGCGTGTGAGACACTAGTGTGATACACAGGTGTGTGATACATAGTCGTGATGCACTAGTGTGATACACAGTTGGTACACAGGTGTGATACACAGGTGTCTGCTTTACGGGTGTGATACACAGATGTCTGATACACAGGTGTGATACACAGGTGTATGATACACAAGAGTTGCACCAGGATTATCACTCGCTTTTATAACGCATACAAGCCGAGTAACTCGAGTGATTGCATACTTTAAGCCCTAGCTTCGTTGATTGGATATCCAGTACATTCCAACCAACAGCTGAGAGTCGGAAGTTGTCCAGCTACTCTTACTGGTACAGTAGGGCAACTACCAAAGGGCAATCCCCAGGACTGAAGCGCAGCGGCAGTGTCCACCAACTGACTGCAGTCCTCTGCTTCCTTCGGGCGGCAGTACTGTGCGACTTGAGCCGGAGCGTCCACCCTTGTCACGGGTTTTCACTTCGTGGTACTCATCACGCATAACCCATTCCTTAGGAATAGCGTGCCAGCCTCTGTTGGTATGTCGGGTACCAGCTACAGTCATGAGAGAACGGACGACGACCGTTTATCCACTTGCCCACATTGTGGGAAGACCTTTGCCAGCTTTCGTAGCCGTAGGGTCCATGAAAGGCAGGCACATGCCAACTCCTTCCACCAGGAGTTGGCAACCAGGCATGTTATATCCAAGGCTCGATGGTCTGACGAGGAGGTGGAGCTCCTCGCCAGGGCTGAGGCCGGGATGGCAGCTGGCCCCTCACTAGATGCCGGACAGGGCCTGAACCAGCGGTTGCGGGAGATTGTTCCTTCTAGGACGGTCGAAGCGATCAAAGGTCTCCGACGCAAATCGTCGTATAAGACCAGGGTTCAGGAACTGACCTTTAACTTAAACCTCCTCCAGGAAACTGGTGAAGACGAGGTGATGGATGGTGTGTCGACTGAGAGGCGTGTCCCATCCACAAGGCGAAGCAACACGCGGGGTGGCACCCCGGAGGAAGCACCACGTACAGAGATGTACGCGAGTGCGGATCCCAGTGGTGAGACTACTCCTCCCACGGTTTTAACTGTCCCAGCCGTCCCGCGGGTCCCCCAATCCCAAACAATTGCTTCCTTTGTGGCGGAGACTGTCGCTTATCTCGACACATTAGGACCTGGCCCCACAAGTCCATCGTGGGGCGAGGACATCCTAAATGCAGCCCTTGACCACTTGCGTCAGGGTAACAGCCTCGCCGCAATCAGGGTAGCCGCAGAGCACGCCACACACGTGACAAGCTCCTGTGGCTCACCCGAAGACCGCCAGAATCGTGGTGGAGGTGGTTCAAGGCAGTCAGCGAACTCTGGCCGCGTACGCTGAGCGGAGGAGGTTCCTTTGCGTGGAAACCGGCTTAGAAGAGAACAATACCGGAAAGTACAGAGACTCTATCGAGAAAATAGGTCTTTGGCCGCTGGACTGGTCCTTAAAGGTGAATGGGGAGGTACCGCCAACCTCGGTTGGGCCAGAACGCCTCAATCCCTTTTGGGGGGCTCTCTTCTCTCGACCATCTGAGCCGAATGAACGTGCCATAACCGATTGCGACCAAGAACATGGATAACTAGCAGGAGTTGTCACCGTAGGCGAGGTAGCACACCACCTCAAAGCCACCCGAACATCTGCCCCTGGTCCTGATGGGATGTCGACTCGATTACTGAAGTCCATTCCTCCGAGGATCCTGGCCAAAATGTTTAACCTGTGGCTGGCTACGTCTGCTTTACCAGAACCACTGAAGACAAACCGAACGGTGCTGATACCCAAGGTACCCAATCCAACTGAACCCAAGGGCTATAGGCCGATTACCATCTCTTGTGCCATAGTCCGCCTGCTCCATAAGATCCTGAGCAGCCGCATCTCGAGCCTCGTCCAAATCGATGAAGCTCAAAAGACATTCGTCCCAATAGACGGATGCCTTGAGAACCTCACGATCTTGGATGCGATCGTCGGTCGTGCGCGGGCACACACCCACGGTGTGCACCTGGCATTCCTCGACATAGCCAAAGCATTCGATAGTGTTAATCATAGCTCTATCGAGCGGGCCATGTCGCGGAAGGGCATCCCAGCCCCAGTCAGGGCATATGTCATGTCGACGTATGACCGAGCCTTCACTCACATCGAAGGCAGCGGCGAGATGTCGGAGAAAGTGTATATGACTCGTGGGGTCAAGCAGGGCGATCCCTTATCACCAATTCCCTTAATTCAACCTTGTGATTGACGAGGGAATCGCAAGGGTGAGAGACTGGTGTATGGGTTAGGTTGGGTGACCAAAGGGTATCAGCATTGGCGTTTGCCGATGATTTGGTCCTGGTGGCGCAGACGCCCACTGGCCTGCAGCAGGCAATGAACGTGATGACTGAGACCCTCGCGGGGGGTGGGCTTCATGTTAATCCAGGGAAATGTCGTACCCTCAGCATGGAGGTCGACGGCAAACGCAAGACTTGGTACGTCAATAGAAATAGGACGTTCCAAGTCTTGGGCAGTGCTGTCGGCTCCATGAGTGCTGAGGACGAATATAAGTACCTCGGCGTTCTTGTCGGAGCTGAGGGGCGGCGAAAGTCCTACGGTGCCCTGTTAGAAGAGGGGCTCCTTAACATCACCAGAGCCCCTCTAAAACCTCAACAGCGGATTGCGTTGCTTGTGGGACATCTGGTGCCCAAGCTCATGCATCGACTGGTGTTGGGGGAAGTTTATAAGACACAGTTAGCACGCATGGACAGGCAAGTGCGAGTGGCGGTTCGCCGCTGGCTGCGCCTAGCCCATGACGTGCCCTGCTCATACTTCCACTCGGCAGCTGGAGATGGTGGGCTGGGTATACCGGACTTTGTCTCAACCGTCCGGCCGAATAAACAAGCGCGGTTCGAGAAACTACTCACCTCGACCGACCCGGTGATTCATGCGGCTGTCCGGGAGCCTGCGGTGTTGAGCAAGCTGCAGCGCTGGACCGGACCCGCATGCACTGCTGGTCGGCAGGCGGGTAATAAACCCGAACGCCTACACGTATGGAGGGCCAATCTGGTCAGCACCGTTGACGGAGCGGGTCTCGCTCCATCTGCTGCCGTGCCTCAGGTTAGCAGATGGGTAAATAGCGGGAACCGGTTCCTGTCCGGTTCTGATTACGTGAAGGCCGTCCAAGTGAGGATAGGCGCGTTACCCACCCCTGCCAGGGCGTCCAGAGGCCGGCCCGAGATCAACGGCCTCTGCGACATCTGTCAGAAGCCGGGTACACTCGGGCACATCGCACAGATGTGCCCCCGTACCCATGGCGGGAGGGTAAAACGGCACGATAACATCAGTGCCTATTTGGCCTGACGATTGAGGCAGAGGGGTTACGAGGTGTTCTGCGAGCCGCGCATTCCAGTTGTGGGGTCCTTTCGGAAGCCGGACATCGTGGCTTCTAAAGGTACAGAGGCCTATGTGATAGATACCCAGGTCTCTGGAGTCCATTTCGCGCTTTCAGCTGCACACCAGCACAAGTGCAGCTACTACGGCAACCCGGAAGTCCTACAAGGCGTACGGGAACTCACCGGAAAGGGCACCGTGCATATAACATCTGCCACATTAAACTGGCGTGGCGCATGGTGCCAAGAAAGCGCGAGTGCTCTCACTGGGCTAGGGCTGACATACCAGGACCTTGAGGTGTGCAGTGTCAAAGCCCTAACCTGGACCCACTCCCTTTACAGGATGTGGTCCAAGAGCACAGGTTAGCACTCGGGCCTGCCTTGTCCATCTGGTGTCGGCCACCGGGCAGGTTGAAGGTCATCTCCCCTTTGTTGGCTTGAGGTGTGCGGGATTAGGCTGTTCTCCCGTGGCTCCCGGGCAGGTACCAGTTCCTGAGGTCGGGTTGTCGGGCGGGCGGTGGACGCCTTGGCAGGGTTGC
The DNA here is from genome assembly GCF_036320965.1 of Panulirus ornatus. Classification (NCBI taxonomy): domain Eukaryota; kingdom Metazoa; phylum Arthropoda; class Malacostraca; order Decapoda; family Palinuridae; genus Panulirus; species Panulirus ornatus. The sequence continues at coordinate 29,392,741 of NC_092261.1, forward strand.
CCATTGCTCCCGTCTGACAGGCCGCACTGGAAGGTTGAGCGGTGCTGGGAGGTCGCTGTGTCTTTACGTCAGTAAGGTATATTTCGAACCATCATCTAACTACCACCTCTTAACTTACTCCTACCTATGCTATCAGCAGTCTGGTCTGAAAATCTTCCTCTTATTGTGTTCATACAGTCTTCCTGCAATTAAACACTTCTTTCACTATCTACATGTAGATTGGTCGCTTACCGACAACCACCCCTTTGTGTAGATTCACAAAAAAGAAAGCACAGTTTAGTAAGTAGTTAGATCTTCCTGCACGTCCCAATCACTAATTGGGAATCTATGAAGACAATATACAGGTGTGATGCACAGGTGCCTGATACACAAGTGTCTGATATACAGGTGTGATACAGAGGTGTATGATACACAAGTGTCTGGTATACAGGTGTGATGCACAGGTGTCTGATACACAGGAGTGATACACAAGTGTCTAATACACAGGAATGATAAACATATGTCTGGTACAAAAGTGTGATACACAAGTGTCTGACACACAGATGTCTAGTATGCAGGTCTGATACATAGGTGTCTGATACACAAGTGTATGATACAGAGGAGTGATACACAAGTGTGTGGTACGCAGGAGTGGTACACTGGAGTGATACATGGGTGTGATACACAGGAGTGATACACGGCTGTGTGATACATAGGTGTGATACACAGGTGTCAGATACAAAGGTATCAGATATATATGAGTGATACACAGGTGTCTGATACATATGACTGATACCAAGATGTCTGATACAAAAGAGTGATACACGCGAGGCTGATACACAGGATTGATATACCTGTGTCTGATACATATGAGTGATACACAGGTGTCTGATACACAGGAGTGATACACAGATGTCTGATACACACGAGTGATACACAGGTATCTGATTTACAGGAGTGATACACCTGTATCTAATACATAGGAGTGATACACAGGTGTGATACACATGTGTAATATACAGGTGTCTGATACACAAGAGTGATACACAGGTGTATGAAACACATGAGTGATGCACATGTGTCTGATACACAGGAGTGATACAAAAGTGCCTGATACACAGGTGTCTGATACACATGAGTGATACACAGGAGTGATACATCTGTGTCTGATACATAGGAGTGATACACAAGTGTGATCACAGGTGTCTGACTCACAGGAGTGATACACAGGTGTATGATGCACGTGAGTGACACATAGGTGTCTGATACACATGAGTGATACACAAGTGTCTGATATACAGGAGTGATACACAGGTGTGATGCATAGGAGATATACACAAATGTCTGATAAACAGGTGCGATACACGTGTCTGATATACAGGTGTGATAAAAAGGTTTATGATACCGAGATGTGATACACGGAAGTCTGATACACATGGGCGATACACAAGTGTCTGATACACGGGTGTGATACACAATTAATTGGTACACAGGAGTGATACACAAATGTCTGATATACAGGTGTGATACACGGGTCTGATATACGGGTGTGATAAAAAATGTATGATACAGAGATGTGATACGCAGGTGACTGATACATAGGAGTGTACACAGGTGTCTGATTCACAGGTGTGATACACAAGTGTCTGATGTAGAAGAGTGATACACAAGTGTTTGATATGAGGTGTGATACTCAAGTGTCTGATACACAGGTGCGATACACAGGTGTCTGGTACAGAGGAGTGATACACATGTGCGTGATACACAGGAATGATACACATGTGTCTGATCCAAGGAGTGATACACAGGAGTCTGATATATAAGAGCGATATGCAGATGTGATAAACAGGTGTCTGATGTACAGGCGTGATACACAAGTGTCTGATATACAGATGTGACACTCAAGTGTCTGATACACAGGTGTGATGAACAAGCGTCTGATATGCAAGGGTGACGCACAGGTGTCTGATACACAGGAATGATTCACAGGTGTCTTATAAACAGGTGTGATACACAAGAGTCTGATACGCAAGAGTGATGCACAGGTGTCTGATACACAGAAATGATACGTAGGTGTCAAATACATAGGAGTGGTACACAGGTGTCTGATAAACAGGTGTGATATACAAGAGTCTGCTACGAAAGAGTGATATACAGGTGTCTGATACAAAGGAGTCATACACAGGTGTGCGATACACAAGATGTGATGCACAAGTGTCTAATACATAGGAGTGGTACAAGAGTGTCTGACACACACGAGTGATAAGGAGGTGTGATACACAGGTGTGGTACACAGGTGTCTGATACACAGGTGTGATACACAAGTGTCTGATACACAAGAGTGATACACAGGTGTCTGATACGCAGAAGTGATACAGAGGTGGGATGCACAGGTGTGACACACAGGTCACTAAATAAACATGAGTGATACACACGTGTCTGATACACAGGAGTGATACACAGATGCATGATACACAGGAGTGATACCGATTGGTGATACACAGAAGTGATACAAAGGGGTCTTATACACAGGAGTGATACACAAGTGTCTGATACAAAGGAGCGACACACAGGTGTCTGATATACAGGTATGATACACAGGCGTCTATTGCATAGGAGTGATACGCAAGTGTCTGACACACACGAATCATACACAGGTATAATACTAAGGAAAGATACACAGGTGTCTGGTATACAGGAGTGATACACAGGATTGATACACTGTTGTTTGATACACCAGAGTGATACACAAGTGTCTGATACATAGAAGTGATACACATGTCTGATACACAGGAGTGATACAGAGGTGCCTGATGCAGAGTCGTGATACACAGGTATCTGATACACAGATGTGATACGCAAGTCTCTGATACACAAGAGTGATACACAAGAGCCTCAAACACAAGAATGATTTACATGTGTGATACACAGGAGTGATACACAAGTGTTTGATACACAGAAGTGGTACACAGAAATCTGATACGCAGGAATAATACACAAGTGCCTGATACACATAAGTGATACACAGGTGTCTCATACACAGGTGTGATACACACGTGTCTAATACACAGGATTGATACAAAGGTGTGATATACAGGAGTAGTACAGAGGTGTCTAATACTCAGAAGTGATACACAAATGTCTGATACACAGAATAGATAAACAGGTGTCTGATACACAGGAGTGATGCACAATTGTATAATATACAGTTTGATACACAGGAGTGATACATAAGTCTGATACGCAGGAGTGTTACACAAGTGTCTGATACACAGGAGTGATACAAAGGTGTGATACACAAGTGTCTGATACAAAGGTGTTATACACAAGTGTTTGATACACAGGAGTGATACAAAAGTGTCTGATTAAAAAGAGTGATACACAGGTTTCTATTAAACATGAGTGTTACACAGGAGTGTTGCAAAAGTGTTTGATACACAGGGGTAATACGCAAGTGTCAGAAACACTGGTGTGATACACAGATGTGTTATACACAGGTGTGATATCCAAGTGTCTGATAAACAGGAGTGATACACAGCTGTGATACACAGGGTGTGATACACAGATGTGATAGACAGGTGTCTGATACACAGGTGAGATACACAAGAGGTTGATATGTAAGATCGATATACAAGTGTCTGATACACAGAAATGATACACAAGTGTGATACACAGGAATGATACACAGGTGTCTGATACAGAGGTGTGATACGCAAGTGTCTGATACACAGGAGTGATTTACAAGTGTCTGAATCACAGGAGTGATACACAGGTTTCTGATACACACGTGTGCTACACAGGTGTCTGATACACAGGAGTGATACACAGGTGTCTGATACACAGGAGTGATACACAGGTGTCTGATACATAGGTGTGCTACACAGGTGTCTGATACACAGGAGTGATACACAGGTGTCTGATACACAGGAGTGATACACAGGTTTCTGATACACACGTGTGCTACACAGGTGTCTGATACACAGGAGTGATACACAGGTGTCTGATACATAGGTGTGCTACACAGGTGTCTGATACGTAGGTGTGCTACACAGGTGTCTGATACACAGGAGTGATACACAGGTGTCTGATACACAGGAGTGATACAAATTTGTCTTATACAAAGGGGTGATACACAGGTTTGATACAAAGGTGTCTGATACGTAGGAGTGATACACAAGTGTCTGACACACAGGAGTGATACACACACAGGTGTGATACACAGGAGAGATACATAGATGTCTCATATGTACGTATAATACACAGATGTGATGTAGGAGTGATAAACAGGTGTCTGATACATAGGACTGATAAACTGGTGTTTGATATACAGGTGTGATACACAAGTATCTGATATACAGGAATGATACACAGGATTGGTAAACTGGTGTTTGATATACAGGTGTGATACACAAGAATCTGATAAACAGGAGTGATACACAGGTGTCTGATGCACAGGAGTGATACACAAGCGTCTGATACATAAAAGTCATACACAGGTGTCTGATACACAGGAATGATACAGAAATGCCTGATACACAGGTGTAATACACAGGTATCTGAAATACAGGTGTGATACACTAATCTCTGGTGTACAAGTATGATTCACAAATGTCTGATACACAGGAGTGATACAAAAGAGAGATTCACAAGTGTCCGATACATAGGAGCGTTACAGATGTGTCTGATACACAGGAGTGATGCACATGTGTCTCATACAGGGAAGTGATATACAGATGTCTCATACAGGGGAGTGATATACAGATGTCTTAAACACAGGAATTATACACTAGTGTCTGATAAACAGGTGTGATACACAAGTGTCTGATGCACAGGTGTGATACGCAAGTGTCTGATACAAAGTAGTGATACAGAGGTGTGATAGAAATGTGTGATACACAGGAGTGATACACGAATGTTTGATACACAGGAGTGATAAATAGGTGTCTGATACACCTGAGTGATACACAAGTGTCTGATACACAGGAGTAATACAAAAGTGTTTGACATACAGGTGTGTTACTTAAGAGTCTGGCATGCAGGAATGATACACAGGTGTCTGATACACAGGAGTGATACACAGTTTCTGATACACAGAAATGATATACAAGTGTTTGATATACAGGTGTGATACACAAGAGTGATATACAGGTGTCTGTTACACAGGAGTGATGTACAGGTTTTTGATACACGGGTGCGATACACAAGTGTCTGATACACAGGAGTGATACACAGTTTCTGATACAAAGGAATGATATACAAGTGTCTGATATACAGGTGTGATGCACAAGAATCTCATGCACGGAAATGATACACAGGTCTCTGATACACAAGTGTCATACACAAGTATCTGATACACAGGAGTGATAAGAAGTGTGTGATACACAAGAGTGATATACAGGTGTCTGTTACACAGGAGTGATACATATGTGTAATACCTAAGTGGATGATACACAGCAATGATACACAGGTTTTTGATACACAGGTGCGACACAGGTGTGATACAAAAGTATCTGACACACAGGAGTGACACAAATTTAGTTATATACATTTATATATATATATATATATATATATATATATATATATATATATATATATATATATATATATATATATATATATATATATATATATATATATATATATATATTTTTTTTTTTTTTTTTATACTTTGTCGCTGTCTCCCGCGTTTGCGAGGTAGCGCAAGGAAACAGACGAAAGAAATGGCCCAACCCACCCCCATACACATGTATATACATACGTCCACACACGCAAATATACATACCTACACAGCTTTCCATGGTTTACCCCAGACGCTTCACATGCCCTGATTCAATCCACTGACAGCACGTCAACCCCGGTATACCACATCGCTCCAATTCACTCTATTCCTTGCCCTCCTTTCACCCTCCTGCATGTTCAGGCCCCGATCACACAAAATCTTTTTCACTCCATCTTGCCACCTCCAATTTGGTCTCCCTCTTCTCCTTGCTCCCTCCACCTCCGACACATATATCCTCTTGGTCAATCTTTCCTCACTCATCCTCTCCATGTGCCCAAACCACTTCAAAACACCCTCTTCTGCTCTCTCAACCACGCTCTTTTTATTTCCACACATCTCTCTTACCCTTACGTTACTCACTCGATCAAACCACCTCACACCACACATTGTCCTCAAACATCTCATTTCGAGCACATCCATCCTCCTGCGCACAACTCTATCCATAGCCCACGCCTCGCAACCATACAACATTGTTGGAACTACTATTCCTTCAAACATACCCATTTTTGCTTTCCGAGATAATGTTCTCGACTTCCACACATTCTTCAAGGCCCCCAGAATTTTCGCCCCCTCCCCCACCCTATGATCCACTTCCGCTTCCATGGTTCCATCCGCTGCCAGGTCCACTCCCAGATATCTAAAACACTTCACTTCCTCCAGTTTTTCTCCATTCAAACTCACCTCCCAATTGACTTGACCCTCAACGCTACTGTACCTAATAACCTTGCTCTCATTCACATTTACTCTTAACTTTCTTCTTCCACACACTTTACCAAACGCCGTCACCAGCTTCTGCAGTTTCTCACATGAATCAGCCACCAGCGCTGTATCATCAGCGAACAGCGAATATATACATATATATATATATATATATATATATATATATATATATATATATATATACGAACAAAGTGCATATGAATGCGCACCTTCATAGAACATAAAAACCTCCAACAGCCTGGATCGAACCCGTGACTCCTGTGCAACAGGCGGGAGCGCTACCGCTAGGCTATGATCGCCCCTAACAGGGAAATAATTATTCGAATACTATGTACTCGAATACCCTTCGTCTCACGTTGGTGAGCAACGGGGTCTACACCGGTCATTTCCCATCAGGCTCACACAGCCAGTAGATGGCATTTTACCGAACCTAACTGTACAACATGGAGGCATATTAATACGAACAAATGGATTTGTATGTAGAATTTATTGAATTGGAGAAGGCATATATAGAGTTGACAGAGATGCTCTGTGGAAGGTATTAAGAGTATATGGTGTGGCAGGCAAGTTGCTAGGAGCAGTGAGAAGTTTTTATCGAGGATGTAAGGTATATGTACGAGTAGGAGGAACGGAAAGTGATTTGTTCCCAGTGAATATCGGTTTGCGGTAGGGGTACGAGGTGTCTCTATGGTTTGTTAATTTGTTTATGGATGGGGTTGTTATGGAGGTGAATGCAAGAGTTTTCGAGAGAGGGGCATGTATGCAGTCTGTTGTGGATTAGAGGGCTTGGGAAGTGAGTCAGTTGTTGCTCACTGGTGATAAGCACTGGTGGCTACCTCGGGTGAGAAACTGCAGAAGCTGGTGACTGAGTTTGATAAAGTGTTTGAAAGAAGAGAGCTGAGAGTAAATGTGAATGAGAGCAAGGTTATTAGGTCCAGTAGGGATAAGGGACGAGTCAATTAGGAGGTAAGTTTGAATGGAGAAAGACTGGAGGAGAAGTGTTTCAGATATCTGGGAGTGGACTTAATAACGGATGGAACTATGGAGGCGGAAGTGAGTCACAGGGTGGGGGAGGGGGCGAAGGTCTGGGAGAGTTGAAGAATGTATGGAAGGCGAGAACATTATCTCGGAAAGCAAAAATGAGTATGTTTGGAGGAATAGTGGCTCCAAAAATGTTATATGGTTGCGAGGCGCGGGCTATAAATAAGGTTGTGCGGGGGAGGGTGGATGTGTTGGAAATGAGATGCTTGAGGTCAATATGTGGAGTGAGGTTGTGTGATCGAGTTAGTAATTAAAGGATAAGAGAGATGTATGGTAATAAAAAGCGTGTGGTTGAGAGAGCAGAGGATGGTGTATTGACATGGTTTGATGGCATGGAGAGAATGAGTAAGGAAAGATTGACAAAGAAGATATACGTGTTGGAGGTAGAGGGAACAATGAGAAGTGGGAGACCAAATTGAAGGCGGAAGGATGAAGTGAAAAAGATATTGAGCAGTCGGGGCCTGAACATGCAGGATGGAGAAAGGCGTGCAAGGAATAAAGTGAATTGGAACGATGTCTTATACCGGGGTTGCCTTGCTGTCAATGGATTGAACCAGGGCATGTGAAGTGTCTGGGGTAAACCATGGAAAGTTTTGTGGGCCTAAATGTGGAAAGGGATCAGTGGTTTCGGTGCATTACACATGACAGCTAGAGACTGAGTGTGAACGAATGTGGCCTTTGTTGTCTTTTCCTAGCGCTACCTCCGCACGTGCAGGGGAAGGGGGGTGCCATTTCATATGCACCGGTGTGGCGACGGAGGGCAGCAAGTATGAGTATATGCATGTGTATATATGTATTTGTCTGTGTATGTATGTGTATGTATACATCGAAATGTATAGTATGTATATGTGCGTGTGTCGGCGCGTATGTATATGCATGTGTGCGTGTGGGTGGGTTGGGCCATTCTATCGTCTGTTTCCTTGCGCTACCTCGATAACGCAGGAAAAACCGACAAAGTATAATAAACATAGATGAATAAATAGATATATATTTTGAAAGTTTGTTGAATGTGTTTGATGATAAAGTGACAGATATAGGGTGTTTGGGTCGAGGTGGTGCATGAGATTCTTGTGCAGCACATCTGTATATCAGACACTTGTATATCATTCCTGTGTATCAGAAATTGTGTATCACTCCTGTGTATCAGACGCCTGTGTATCACTCCTGTATGCCAGACTCTTAAGTAGAAGGATTTGGAAAACAGAGAAGAGGTAGTGAAAGCTTTGCGAAAGATGAAAGCCGGCAAGGCGGCGTGTTTCGATGGTATTGCTGTGGAATTTATTAAAAAGGAGTGACTGTGTTGTTGACCGGTTGGTGATAATATTCAATGTATGTATGTTTCATGGTGAAGTACCTGAGGATTGGTGGAATGCATGCATAGTGCCATTGTACAAAGGCAAAAGGGATAAAGGTTAGTGTTCAGATTACAGAGGTATAAGTTATTAGTTGAGTATTCCTGGGAAATTTTATAGGAGGATATTAATTGAGAGGGTGAAGGCATGTACCGAGCATCAGACTGGGGAAGAGTAGTGTGGTTTCAGAAGTGGTAGAGGATGTGTGGATCAGGTGTTTCCTTGAAGAATATGCATCACCCACTTCTTATCACTCCTGTGTATCAGATACTTGTGTATGACACTTGTGTATCAGAGACCTGTGTATCATTTCCGTGCATGAGATTCTTGTGCATCACACCTGTATATCAGACACTTGTATATCATTCCTGCATATCAAAAATTGTGTATCACTCCTGTGTATCAGACACCTGTGTATCACTCCTGTATGCCAGACTCTTAAGTAGAAGGATTTGGAAAACAGAGAAGAGGTAGTGAAAGCTTTGCGGAAGATGAAAGCCGGCAAGGGGGCGTGTTTCGATGGTATTGCTGTGGAATTTATCAAAAAAGGAGTGACTGTGTTGTTGACTGGTTGGTGATGATATTCAGCGTATGTATGTTTCATGGTGAAGTGCCTGAGGATTGGCGAAATGCATGCATAGTGCCATTGTACAAAGGCAAAAGGGATAAAGGTGAGTGTTCAGATTACAGAGTTATAAGTTATCAGTTGAGTATTCCTAGGAAATTTTATAGGAGGATATTAATTGAGAGGGTGAAGGCATGTACAGAGCATCAGAGTGGGGAAGAGCAGTGTGGTTTCAGAAGTGGTAGCGGAGTTGTGGATCAGGTGTTTCCCTGAAGAATGTATGTGAGAAATACTTAGAAAAACAGATGGATCTGCATGCAGCATTTATGGAACTGGAGAAGGCATATGATAGATTTGATAGAGATGCTCTGTAGAAGGTATTAAGAATATATGGTGTGGGAGGCAAGTTGCTGAAAGCAGTGAAATGTTTTTATCGAGGATGTAAGGCATGTGTACGAGTAGGAAGAGAGAAAAGTGATTGGTTCTCACTGAATGTCGGTTTGCGGCAGGGGTGCGTGATCTCTTTATGGTTGTTTGATTTAAGAGCTAGTATGCAGTCTGTGGATGATAGGGCTTGGGAAGTGAGTCAGTTGTTCGCTGATGATACATCGCTGGTGGATGATTCGGGTGGGAAACTGTAGAACCTGGTGACTGAGTTTGGTAATATGTGTGAAAGAAGAATGCTGAGGGTAGATGTGAATTAGAGCAAGGTTTTTGGGTACAGCAGGGCTGAGGGACAAGTCAATTGGGAGGTATGTTTGAATGGAGAAAAACTGGAGAAAGTGAAGTGTTTTAGATATCTGGGAGTGGATCTGGCAGCGGATGGAGCCATGGAAGCAGAAGTGAGTCACATGGTGAGAGAGGGGGGGCGAAAGTTCTGGGAACGTTGAAAAATGAGTGTAAGGCGAGAACATTATCTCGGAAAGCAAAAATGGGTATGTTTGAAGGAATAGTGGTGCCAACAATGTTATATGGTTGTGAGGCATGTGCTATAGATAGGGTTGTGCTGAGGATGGTGGATGTGTTGGAATTGAGATGTTTGACGACACTATGTTGTGTGAGGTGGTTTGATCGAGTAAGTAATGAAAGGGTAAGAGAAATGTGTGATAATAAAAAGAGTGTGGTTGAGAGAGCAGAAGAGGGTGTATTGAAATGGTTTTGTCACAATGAGAGAAAGATTGAGGAAAGATTGACAAAGAAGATATATGTGTCAGAGGTGGAGGGAACGAGGAGAAGTGGGAGACCAAATTAGAGGTGGAAAGATAGAATGAAAAAGATTTTGAGCGATCGGGGCCTGAACATACAGGAGGGTGAAAAGCGCGCAAGGAATAGAGTGAATTTGAATGATGTGGTATACCGAGGTCAACGTGCTGTCAATGGATTGAACCAGGGCATGTGAAGCGTCTGCGGTAAACCATGGAAAGCTTTGTGAGGTCTGGATGTGGAAAGGGAGGTGTGGTTTCGGTGCATTACATATGAAACCATAGCTCCCTTTCCACATCCAGGCCCCACAAAACTTTTGGTAAATAAGTGATTGTATAAGACAGACAATGAGCGTATCATAAACCTATGTGAACAAGAAGGGGAATTGTTTACAAATTTTATCAACAATAAAGCTATCCAATTTGTATAGACCTTCAATAATATTAAGGTTATAATTCTTTGTGTATTCACTACTAGAAGATTTAATGAAATTTTTCGTGGTACTGGAGATAGAGTTGGTAACTGAGATGGCATTACTACAGTCAATACAATAATCATAGCTTTTAGCGTGATGAGACAAGGCATTTGAATCTTGTCTTATTATCATACTATGTTTACATTGTTTAAGACTAACGGAAGATCCTTACCAGTCTGCCCAACATAAAACTTATCACAATTTTTACATGGAACATTATAGATTCATCCAGGAGAATTTTCTGGTGAGTTCCTGAATAAGATATTCCTTTTAGTATTACTGATGATGAAGGCAACATTTACATCAGAGGATTTATGCAACATGGGAAGTATAGTAGAATTATTATTAGAAGGATCAAGTAAAAGTTTCTTTGTGTCATTGGGAAGCTTGGTTTCAACTCTATAAAATGATTTCTTTGCTAACTTGAGGGATTTAGCAATTCAAAATCTAGGGTACTTTAACTTAGATCCAAATGAATATATCTCCTCAAACTCATCATCAATTTACTCTGAACTGCAAATACGTAATGCCCTAAGGAACATAGATTGAAATGATAATGATTGAACTCTGTCATGTTGAGATGAGTGATAATGGATATATGAGCATACATTAGTAGGTTTTCTGTATATGCTAAACTTAAACTTGTTTTCTTACCTTTGGATCATGCAATCTAAAACTAGTAGCATTACATTATTTTTAATTTCTACAGTAAATTTGATGGAAGACACTAAATTTTTAAGTAAGGGGAGAAATGTGTGTAAATTTTCATTTGTTGATCAAACACAAAGAACATCATCTACATACCTAAACCAAAATGCATTAAAAGGTAAGGTAACCTTTAGTAATTTTGTTTTAAAGAATTCCATATAAAGAATACAGGTGAAAGAGCGTTATCTATTACTATACCAATTTTTTGAGCAAAATATTCTCCATTGAATTGAAATACACAGACTTCATGCACAATTTTATCAGTTCAAGAAAAACAGACTTTGAAGCAGGTAAATGAATATCATCCAAAACATCAAAACATATCTTCTAAAAGTTCATCAATTGGAACTTTTGTGGACAGTGAGGAAACATCAAAGCTAACAATATCAAAATCAAAATTAACAATGATACTGTTAAGCTTGTTAACTAAATCCACATTGTTCATGATATTAGAATTTGATATCTTACCCACTAAAAGGCTTAATATAGAAACTAACCACTTTGACAATTTATATGTGAGGGGACTTACTGAACTCACTATAGGTCTTTCCGGAAAATTTTGTTTATGTGTTTTGATAAGTCCATACAAATATGGCAATGAAAGGAACAAAGACGACAAACTTTTAATAAGAGAACCATTACCTTTCAACAACAACTTCAGTTCTTTATTGAAATGGGAATTAACTGCTTCTATGGGATTCTTACTGAGTTTGAAAAATGTTGTGTCATCATCTAAAAGATAATTCATTCTGGGAAAATAATTACTTTTCTCCATGATCACAACAGTGTAAACCTTATCTGCTTCAGTAATATGTATATCATTGTCTTTTCTTAAAGTGTTAGTAGCTCTTATAAATCTTTTAGGGCAACTAGATCTACTGGTTTTGACAAACTGGCATACACTAAACCCTTACAGACAATAATTTCATTAGACACTTTACTGTACTTCTCTAAATTACAAATAGACTTTGTGACATCAACACTGCTAGCTTCACTGTTAGAGCACATAAAACTTAATCCATAGCCTAAAGCACACTCAGAGTTCGTGTTCTTAGTCCAGTCACTGTTCTCAATAAGATGGTCCAACATACAATTCATTTCCATTTGTAGCCTCTTGCGTTCACTTCTTAATCTAATAGAGCAATAGTCCAACATCTAGTTCTTCCAATATGTAGGTATAGCCATTTGAAAGTCACGTTTCTTCTCTCTTGTAATACGAAAAGCTTCCTCTATTTCAATCTTCTTTAATTCAACATGTTTCTTTAGAATGATGGTTTAGAATTCGTTAAATGGTTGACCAGACAGCTGCAACAATCGCAGGGTTAGGACAGATCTTGGCAAATCGTAGCTTCAGTTAGTGGGCCTTGATTAACGGTTTGGAGAAAGCAGTAACTGAAAGGAGAAAGTCCAGGACAGCTTGTAGAGAAGCAATAGAAGAGCCGTGTGAAATCCATGTTGGAAAGAATCGCAGTTTTGCACGTGATCAAGTATATTTCTATGAGTCCACGGGGAAAATGAAACACGATAACTTCACAAGTGCACTATGGTGTAATTATCACATCATTAGGGGAGATACAAATATATATATATATATATATATATATATATATATATATATATATATATATATATATATATATATATATATATATATATATATATATATGTATATATATATATATATATATATATATATATATATATATATATATATATATATATATATATATATATATGTATATATATATATATATATATATTTTTTTTTTTTTTTTTTTTTTTTTTATACTTTGTCGCTGTCTCCCGCGTTTGCGAGGTAGCGCAAGGAAACAGACGAAAGAAATGGCCCAACCCCCCCCCCCCCATACACATGTACATACACACGTCCACACACGCAAATATACATACCTACACAGCTTTCCATGGTTTACCCCAGACGCTTCACATGCCTTGATTCAATCCACTGACAGCACGTCAACCCCTGTATACCACATGACTCCAATTCACTCTATTCCTTGCCCTCCTTTCACCCTCCTGCATGTTCAGGCCCCGATCACACAAAATCTTTTTCACTCCATCTTTCCACCTCCAATTTGGTCTCCCTCTTCTCCTCGTTCCCTCCACCTCCGACACATATATCCTCTTGGTCAATCTCTCCTCACTCATTCTCTCCATGTGCCCAAACCATTTCAAAACACCCTCTTCTGCTCTCTCAACCACGCTCTTTTTATTTCCACACATCTCTCTTACCCTTACGTTACTTACTCGATCAAACCACCTCACACCACACATTGTCCTCAAACATCTCATTTCCAGCACATCCATCCTCCTGCGCACATCTCTATCCATAGCCCACGCCTCGCAACCATACAACATTGTTGGAACCACTATTCCCTCAAACATACCCATTTTTGCTTTCCGAGATAATGTTCTCGACTTCCACACATTTTTCAAGGCTCCCAAAATTTTCGCCCCCTCCCCCACCCTATGATCCACTTCCGCTTCCATGGTTCCATCCGCTGACAGATCCACTCCCAGATATCTAAAACACTTCACTTCCTCCAGTTTTTCCCCATTCAAACTCACCTCCCAATTGACTTGACCCTCACCCCTACTGTACCTAATAACCTTGCTCTTATTCACATTTACTCTCAACTTTCTTCTTCCACACACTTTACCAAACTCAGTCACCAGCTTCTGCAGTTTCTCACATGAATCAGCCACCAGCGCTGTATCATCAGCGAACAACAACTGACTCACTTCCCAAGCTCTCTCATCCCCAACAGACTTCATACTTGCCCCTCTTTCCAGGACTCTTGCATTTACCTCCCTTACAACCCCATCCATAAACAAATTAAACAACCATGGAGACATCACACACCCCTGCCGCAAACCTACATTCACTGAGAACCAATCACTTTCCTCTCTTCCTACACGTACACATGCCTTACATCCTCGATAAAAACTTTTCACTGCTTCTAACAACTTGCCTCCAACACCATATATTCTTAATACCTTCCACAGAGCATCTCTATCAACTCTATCATATGCCTTCTCCAGATCCATAAATGCTACATACAAATCCATTTGCTTTTCTAAGTATTTCTCACATACATTCTTCAAAGCAAACACCTGATCCACACATCCTCTACCACTTCTGAAACCGCACTGCTCTTCCCCAATCTGATGCTCTGTACATGCCTTCACCCTCTCAATCAATACCCTCCCATATAATTTACCAGGAATACTCAACAAACTTATACCTCTGTAATTTGAGCACTCACTCTTATCCCCTTTGCCTTTGTACAATGGCACTATGCACGCATTCCGCCAATCCTCAGGCACCTCACCATGAGTCATACATACATTAAATAACCTTACCAACCAGTCAACAATACAGTCACCCCCTTTTTTAATAAATTCCACTGCAATACCATCCAAACCTGCTGCCTTGCCGGCTTTCATCTTCCGCAAAGCTTTTACTACCTCTTCTCTGTTTACCAAATCATATATATATATATATATATATATATATATATATATATATATATATATAAATATATATATATACATATATAAATATATATATATATATATATATATATATATATATATATATATATATATATATATATATATATATATATATATATATATATATATATATATATATATATATATATATATATATATATATATATATATATATGTCTGATCATTATCTTGTGGAGGCTAAGGTGAAGATTTGTATGGGTTTTCAGAAAAGAAGAGTGAATGTTGGGGTGAAGAGGGTGGTGAGAGTAAGTGAGCTTGGGAAGGAGACTTGTGTGAGGAAGTACCATTAGAGAATGAGTACAGAATGGAAAAAGGTGAGAACAATGGAAGTAAGGGGAGTGGGGGAGGAATGGGATGTATTTAGGGAATCAGTGATGGATTGCGCAAAAGATGCTTGTGGCATGAGAAGAGTGGGAGGTGGGTTGATTAGAAAGGGTAGTGAGTGGTGGGATGAAGAAGTAAGAATATTAGTGAAAGAGAAGAGAGAGGCATTTGGACGATTTTTGCAGGGAAAAAATGCAATTGAGTGGGAGATGTATAAAAGAAAGAGACAGGAGGTCAAGAGAAAGGTGCAAGAGGTGAAAAAGAGGGCAAATGAGAGTTGGGGTGAGAGAGTATCATTAAATTTTAGGGAGAATAAAAAGATGTCCTGGAAGGAGGTAAATAAAGTGCGTAAGACAAGGGAGCAAATGGGAACTTAAGTGAAGGGCGCAAATGGGGAGGTGATAACAAGTAGTGGTGATGTGAGAAGGAGATGGAGTGAGTATTTTGAAGGTTTGTTGAATGTGTTTGATGATAGAGTGGCAGATATAGGGTGTTTTGGTCGAGGTGGTGTGCAAAGTGAGAGGGTTAGGGAAAATGATTTGGTAAACAGTGAAGAGGTAGTAAAAGCTTTGCGGAAGATGAAAGCCGGCATGGCAGCAGGTTTGGATGGTATCGCAGTGGAATTTATTAAAAAAGGGGGTGACTGTATTGTTGACTGGTTGGTAAGGTTATTTAATGTATGTATGACTCATGGTGAGATGCCTGAGGATTGGAGGAATGCGTTCATAGTGCCATTGTACAAAGGCAAAGGGGATAAGAGTGCTCAAATTACAGAGGTATAAGTTTGTTGAGTATTCCTGGTATATTATATGGGAGGGTATTGATTGAGAGGGTGAAGGCATGTACAGAGCATCAGATTGGGGAAGAGCAGTGTGGTTTCAGAAGTGGTAGAGGATGTGTGGATCAGGTGTTTGCTTTGAAGAATGTATGTGAGAAATACTTAGAAAAGCAAATGGATTTGTATGTAGCATTTGTGGATCTGGAGAAGGCATATGATAGAGTTGATAGAGATGCTCTGTGGAAGGTATTAAGAATATATGGTGTGGGAGGAAAGTTGTTAGAAGCAGTGAAAAGTTTTTATCGAGGATGTAAGGCATGTGTACGTGTAGGAAGAGAGGAAAGTGATTGGTTCTCAGTGAATGTAGGTTTGCGGCAGGGGTGTGTGATGTCTCCATGGTTGTTTAATTTGTTTATGGATGGGGTTGTTAGGGAGGTGAATGCAAGAATTTTGGAAAGAGGGGCAAGTATGAAGTCTGTTGGGGATGAGAGAGCTTGGGAAGTGAGTCAGTTGTTGTTCGCTGATGATACAGCGCTGGTGGCTGATTCATGTTAAAAACTGAAGAAGCTGGTGACTGAGTTTGGAAAAGTGTGTGGAAGAAGAAAGTTAAGAGCAAATGTGAATAAGAGCAAGGTAATTAGGTACAGTAGGGTTGAGGGTCAAGTCAATTGGGGGGTAAGTTTGAATGGAGAAAAACTGGAGGAAGTAAAGTATTTTAGATATCTGGGAGTGGATCTGGCAGCGGATGGAACCATGGAAGCGGAAGTGGATCATAGGGTGGGGGAGGGGGCGATAATCCTTGGAGCCTTGAAGAATGTGTGGAAGTCGAGAACATTATCTCGGAAAGCAAAAATGGGTATGTTTGAAGGAATAGTGGTTCCACCAATGTTGTATTGTTGCGAGGCGTGGGCTATGGATAGAGTTGTGCGCAGGAGGATGGATGTGCTGGAAATGAGATGTTTGAGGACAATGTGTTGTGTGAGGTGGTTTGATAGAGTAAGTAACGTAAGGGTAAGAGAGATGTATGGAAATAAAAAGAGCGTGGTTGAGAGAGCAGAAGAGGGTGTTTGAAATGGTTTTGGGCACATGGAGAGAATGATGGAGGAAAGATTACCAAGAGAAATATATGTGTCGGAGGTGGAGGGAACGAGGAGAAGTGGGAGACCAAATTGGAGGTGGAAAGAAGGAGTGAAAAGGATTTTCGTGATCGGGGCCTGAACATGCAGGAGGGTGAAATGAGGGCAAGGAATAGAGTGAATTGGATCGATGTGGTATACTGGGTTGACGTGCTGTCAGTGGCTTGAATCAGGGCATTTAAAGCGTCTGGGGTAAACTATGGAAAGCTTTGTGAGGTCTGGATGTGGAAAGGGAGGTGTGGTTTCGGTGCATTACATATGAAACCATAGCTCCCTTTCCACATCCAGGCCCCACAAAACTTTTGGTAAATAAGTGATTGTATAAGACAGACAATGAGCGTATCATAAACCTATGTGAACAAGAAGGGGAATTGTTTACAAATTTTATCAACAATAAAGCTATCCAATTTGTATAGACCTTCAATAATATTAAGGTTATAATTCTTTGTGTATTCACTACTAGAAGATTTAATGAAATTTTTCGTGGTACTGGAGATAGAGTTGGTAACTGAGATGGCATTACTACAGTCAATACAATAATCATAGCTTTTAGCGTGATGAGACAAGGCATTTGAATCTTGTCTTATTATCATACTATGTTTACATTGTTTAAGACTAACGGAAGATCCTTACCAGTCTGCCCAACATAAAAACTTATCACAATTTTTACATGGAACATTATAGATTCATCCAGGAGAATTTTCTGGTGAGTTCCTGAATAAGATATTCCTTTTAGTATTACTGATGATGAAGGCAACATTTACATCAGAGGATTATGCAACATGGGAAGTATAGTAGAATTATTATTAGAAGGATCAAGTAAAAGTTTCTTTGTGTCATTGGGAAGCTTGGTTTCAACTCTATAAAATGATTTCTTTGCTAACTTGAGGGATTTAGCAATTCAAAATCTAGGGTACTTTAACTTAGATCCAAATGAATATATCTCCTCAAACTCATCATCAATTTACTCTGAACTGCAAATACGTAATGCCCTAAGGAACATAGATTGAAATGATAATGATTGAACTCTGTCATGTTGAGATGAGTGATAATGGATATATGAGCATACATTAGTAGGTTTTCTGTATATGCTAAACTTAAACTTGTTTTCTTACCTTTGGATCATGCAATCTAAAACTAGTAGCATTACATTATTTTTAATTTCTACAGTAAATTTGATGGAAGACACTAAATTTTTAAGTAAGGGGAGAAATGTGTGTAAATTTTCATTTGTTGATCAAACACAAAGAACATCATCTACATACCTAAACCAAAATGCATTAAAAGGTAAGGTAACCTTTAGTAATTTTGTTTTAAAGAATTCCATATAAAGAATACAGGTGAAAGAGCGTTATCTATTACTATACCAATTTTTTGAGCAAAATATTCTCCATTGAATTGAAATACACAGACTTCATGCACAATTTTATCAGTTCAAGAAAAACAGACTTTGAAGCAGGTAAATGAATATCATCCAAAACATCAAAACATATCTTCTAAAAGTTCATCAATTGGAACTTTTGTGGACAGTGAGGAAACATCAAAGCTAACAATATCAAAATCAAAATTAACAATGATACTGTTAAGCTTGTTAACTAAATCCACATTGTTCATGATATTAGAATTTGATATCTTACCCACTAAAAGGCTTAATATAGAAACTAACCACTTTGACAATTTATATGTGAGGGGACTTACTGAACTCACTATAGGTCTTTCCGGAAAATTTTGTTTATGTGTTTTGATAAGTCCATACAAATATGGCAATGAAAGGAACAAAGACGACAAACTTTTAATAAGAGAACCATTACCTTTCAACAACAACTTCAGTTCTTTATTGAAATGGGAATTAACTGCTTCTATGGGATTCTTACTGAGTTTGAAAAATGTTGTGTCATCATCTAAAAGATAATTCATTCTGGGAAAATAATTACTTTTCTCCATGATCACAACAGTGTAAACCTTATCTGCTTCAGTAATATGTATATCATTGTCTTTTCTTAAAGTGTTAGTAGCTCTTATAAATCTTTTAGGGCAACTAGATCTACTGGTTTTGACAAACTGGCATACACTAAACCCTTACAGACAATAATTTCATTAGACACTTTACTGTACTTCTCTAAATTACAAATAGACTTTGTGACATCAACACTGCTAGCTTCACTGTTAGAGCACATAAAACTTAATCCATAGCCTAAAGCACACTCAGAGTTCGTGTTCTTAGTCCAGTCACTGTTCTCAATAAGATGGTCCAACATACAATTCATTTCCATTTGTAGCCTCTTGCGTTCACTTCTTAATCTAATAGAGCAATAGTCCAACATCTAGTTCTTCCAATATGTAGGTATAGCCATTTGAAAGTCACGTTTCTTCTCTCTTGTAATACGAAAAGCTTCCTCTATTTCAATCTTCTTTAATTCAACATGTTTCTTTAGAATGATGGTTTAGAATTCGTTAAATGGTTGACCAGACAGCTGCAACAATCGCAGGGTTAGGACAGATCTTGGCAAATCGTAGCTTCAGTTAGTGGGCCTTGATTAACGGTTTGGAGAAAGCAGTAACTGAAAGGAGAAAGTCCAGGACAGCTTGTAGAGAAGCAATAGAAGAGCCGTGTGAAATCCATGTTGGAAAGAATCGCAGTTTTGCACGTGATCAAGTATATTTCTATGAGTCCACGGGGAAAATGAAACACGATAACTTCACAAGTGCACTATGGTGTAATTATCACATCATTAGGGGAGATACAAATATATATATATATATATATATATATATATATATATATATATATATATATATATATATATATATATATATATATATATATATGTATATATATATATATATATATATATATATATATATATATATATATATATATATATATATATATATATATGTATATATATATATATATATATATTTTTTTTTTTTTTTTTTTTTTTTTATACTTTGTCGCTGTCTCCCGCGTTTGCGAGGTAGCGCAAGGAAACAGACGAAAGAAATGGCCCAACCCCCCCCCCCCATACACATGTACATACACACGTCCACACACGCAAATATACATACCTACACAGCTTTCCATGGTTTACCCCAGACGCTTCACATGCCTTGATTCAATCCACTGACAGCACGTCAACCCCTGTATACCACATGACTCCAATTCACTCTATTCCTTGCCCTCCTTTCACCCTCCTGCATGTTCAGGCCCCGATCACACAAAATCTTTTTCACTCCATCTTTCCACCTCCAATTTGGTCTCCCTCTTCTCCTCGTTCCCTCCACCTCCGACACATATATCCTCTTGGTCAATCTCTCCTCACTCATTCTCTCCATGTGCCCAAACCATTTCAAAACACCCTCTTCTGCTCTCTCAACCACGCTCTTTTTATTTCCACACATCTCTCTTACCCTTACGTTACTTACTCGATCAAACCACCTCACACCACACATTGTCCTCAAACATCTCATTTCCAGCACATCCATCCTCCTGCGCACATCTCTATCCATAGCCCACGCCTCGCAACCATACAACATTGTTGGAACCACTATTCCCTCAAACATACCCATTTTTGCTTTCCGAGATAATGTTCTCGACTTCCACACATTTTTCAAGGCTCCCAAAATTTTCGCCCCCTCCCCCACCCTATGATCCACTTCCGCTTCCATGGTTCCATCCGCTGACAGATCCACTCCCAGATATCTAAAACACTTCACTTCCTCCAGTTTTTCCCCATTCAAACTCACCTCCCAATTGACTTGACCCTCACCCCTACTGTACCTAATAACCTTGCTCTTATTCACATTTACTCTCAACTTTCTTCTTCCACACACTTTACCAAACTCAGTCACCAGCTTCTGCAGTTTCTCACATGAATCAGCCACCAGCGCTGTATCATCAGCGAACAACAACTGACTCACTTCCCAAGCTCTCTCATCCCCAACAGACTTCATACTTGCCCCTCTTTCCAGGACTCTTGCATTTACCTCCCTTACAACCCCATCCATAAACAAATTAAACAACCATGGAGACATCACACACCCCTGCCGCAAACCTACATTCACTGAGAACCAATCACTTTCCTCTCTTCCTACACGTACACATGCCTTACATCCTCGATAAAAACTTTTCACTGCTTCTAACAACTTGCCTCCAACACCATATATTCTTAATACCTTCCACAGAGCATCTCTATCAACTCTATCATATGCCTTCTCCAGATCCATAAATGCTACATACAAATCCATTTGCTTTTCTAAGTATTTCTCACATACATTCTTCAAAGCAAACACCTGATCCACACATCCTCTACCACTTCTGAAACCGCACTGCTCTTCCCCAATCTGATGCTCTGTACATGCCTTCACCCTCTCAATCAATACCCTCCCATATAATTTACCAGGAATACTCAACAAACTTATACCTCTGTAATTTGAGCACTCACTCTTATCCCCTTTGCCTTTGTACAATGGCACTATGCACGCATTCCGCCAATCCTCAGGCACCTCACCATGAGTCATACATACATTAAATAACCTTACCAACCAGTCAACAATACAGTCACCCCCTTTTTTAATAAATTCCACTGCAATACCATCCAAACCTGCTGCCTTGCCGGCTTTCATCTTCCGCAAAGCTTTTACTACCTCTTCTCTGTTTACCAAATCATATATATATATATATATATATATATATATATATATATATATATATATATATAAATATATATATATACATATATAAATATATATATATATATATATATATATATATATATATATATATATATATATATATATATATATATATATATATATATATATATATATATATATATATATATATATATATATATATATATATATATATATATGTCTGATCATTATCTTGTGGAGGCTAAGGTGAAGATTTGTATGGGTTTTCAGAAAAGAAGAGTGAATGTTGGGGTGAAGAGGGTGGTGAGAGTAAGTGAGCTTGGGAAGGAGACTTGTGTGAGGAAGTACCATTAGAGAATGAGTACAGAATGGAAAAAGGTGAGAACAATGGAAGTAAGGGGAGTGGGGGAGGAATGGGATGTATTTAGGGAATCAGTGATGGATTGCGCAAAAGATGCTTGTGGCATGAGAAGAGTGGGAGGTGGGTTGATTAGAAAGGGTAGTGAGTGGTGGGATGAAGAAGTAAGAATATTAGTGAAAGAGAAGAGAGAGGCATTTGGACGATTTTTGCAGGGAAAAAATGCAATTGAGTGGGAGATGTATAAAAGAAAGAGACAGGAGGTCAAGAGAAAGGTGCAAGAGGTGAAAAAGAGGGCAAATGAGAGTTGGGGTGAGAGAGTATCATTAAATTTTAGGGAGAATAAAAAGATGTTCTGGAAGGAGGTAAATAAAGTGCGTAAGACAAGGGAGCAAATGGGAACTTAAGTGAAGGGCGCAAATGGGGAGGTGATAACAAGTAGTGGTGATGTGAGAAGGAGATGGAGTGAGTATTTTGAAGGTTTGTTGAATGTGTTTGATGATAGAGTGGCAGATATAGGGTGTTTTGGTCGAGGTGGTGTGCAAAGTGAGAGGGTTAGGGAAAATGATTTGGTAAACAGAGAAGAGGTAGTAAAAGCTTTGCGGAAGATGAAAGCCGGCATGGCAGCAGGTTTGGATGGTATCGCAGTGGAATTTATTAAAAAAGGGGGTGACTGTATTGTTGACTGGTTGGTAAGGTTATTTAATGTATGTATGACTCATGGTGAGATGCCTGAGGATTGGAGGAATGCGTTCATAGTGCCATTGTACAAAGGCAAAGGGGATAAGAGTGCTCAAATTACAGAGGTATAAGTTTGTTGAGTATTCCTGGTATATTATATGGGAGGGTATTGATTGAGAGGGTGAAGGCATGTACAGAGCATCAGATTGGGGAAGAGCAGTGTGGTTTCAGAAGTGGTAGAGGATGTGTGGATCAGGTGTTTGCTTTGAAGAATGTATGTGAGAAATACTTAGAAAAGCAAATGGATTTGTATGTAGCATTTGTGGATCTGGAGAAGGCATATGATAGAGTTGATAGAGATGCTCTGTGGAAGGTATTAAGAATATATGGTGTGGGAGGAAAGTTGTTAGAAGCAGTGAAAAGTTTTTATCGAGGATGTAAGGCATGTGTACGTGTAGGAAGAGAGGAAAGTGATTGGTTCTCAGTGAATGTAGGTTTGCGGCAGGGGTGTGTGATGTCTCCATGGTTGTTTAATTTGTTTATGGATGGGGTTGTTAGGGAGGTGAATGCAAGAATTTTGGAAAGAGGGGCAAGTATGAAGTCTGTTGGGGATGAGAGAGCTTGGGAAGTGAGTCAGTTGTTGTTCGCTGATGATACAGCGCTGGTGGCTGATTCATGTTAAAAACTGAAGAAGCTGGTGACTGAGTTTGGAAAAGTGTGTGGAAGAAGAAAGTTAAGAGCAAATGTGAATAAGAGCAAGGTAATTAGGTACAGTAGGGTTGAGGGTCAAGTCAATTGGGGGGTAAGTTTGAATGGAGAAAAACTGGAGGAAGTAAAGTATTTTAGATATCTGGGAGTGGATCTGGCAGCGGATGGAACCATGGAAGCGGAAGTGGATCATAGGGTGGGGGAGGGGGCGATAATCCTTGGAGCCTTGAAGAATGTGTGGAAGTCGAGAACATTATCTCGGAAAGCAAAAATGGGTATGTTTGAAGGAATAGTGGTTCCACCAATGTTGTATTGTTGCGAGGCGTGGGCTATGGATAGAGTTGTGCGCAGGAGGATGGATGTGCTGGAAATGAGATGTTTGAGGACAATGTGTTGTGTGAGGTGGTTTGATAGAGTAAGTAACGTAAGGGTAAGAGAGATGTATGGAAATAAAAAGAGCGTGGTTGAGAGAGCAGAAGAGGGTGTTTTGAAATGGTTTGGGCACATGGAGAGAATGAGTGAGGAAAGATTTACCAAGAGAATATATGTGTCGGAGGTGGAGGGAACGAGGAGAAGTGGGAGACCAAATTGGAGGTGGAAAGAAGGAGTGAAAAGGATTTTCTGTGATCGGGGCCTGAACATGCAGGAGGGTGAAAGGAGGGCAAGGAATAGAGTGAATTGGATCGATGTGGTATACTGGGTTGACGTGCTGTCAGTGGCTTGAATCAGGGCATTTAAAGCGTCTGGGGTAAACTATGGAAAGCTGTGTAGGTATGTATATTTGCGTGTGTGGACGTATGTATATACATGTGTATGGGGGTGGGCTGGGCCATTTCTTTCGTCTGTTTCCTTGCGCTACCTCGCAAACGCGGGAGACAGCGACAAAGCAAAATAAATAAATAGATATGAATATATATATATATATATATATATATATATATATATATATATATATATATATATATATATATATATATATATATATATATATATATATACTTTTATATACTTTATTATTAACAATAAAGTTATCCAATTTGTATAGTCCATTACTAATATCAAGATTATAATTTTTTTGTATTTATTCATAGTAAACTTAATGTCATTTCTCTTGGTAATAGAGTTAGAGTTATTAATTGACATGGCATTATTGCAGTCAATACAATGATCATGGTTTTTAGCGTGACTAAGCTAGGCATATAGTTCTTGTCCCGTTGTTATACTATATTTATGTTGCCTTCAGCAACAGTAGTACTATAAAAGATATCTTAATCAGGAATTCACCAGAAAATTCTCCTGGATGCATCTATAAAGTGCCATGTGGACATTGTGATAAATTCTATGTTGGGCAGACATTCAAGGATCTATCTGTTAAACTTAAGCAACATGAATATAGTATAAGAGCGTGACAAGAATGAAATACCTTGTTCAATCACGTTAAACTCTATGATCATTGTATTGACTGGAGTAATGCCATCTCAGTTATTAACTCTACCTCTACTATCACGAGAAATATCATTGAATCTTCTATTATGAAATACACAAAAAATTATTATCTTAATATTAGTGATGGTTTATACAAATTAGATAACTTTATTTTTGATGAAATTGTAAAATGATAAGTTTATGAACGCTCGTTGTCTGTCTTGGACAATTGCATGCTTACCAAATGGCGTCCTAGCTTCGTCTCCTCGATGTATATCAACTGACTGTTACATTTATGTTGTATTTCCCTTGATGATATGATTATTTCACGAAAGTACAATTGGGAACTTATCGTATTTCATTTTCCCCGTGGACTCATAAGAATATATATATATATATATATATATATATATATATATATATATATATATATATATATATATATATATATATATATATATATATATATATATATATATATGTGTGTGTGTGTGTGTGTGTGTGTGTGTGTGAAGTGTTTACATTTTTCTTCAGTGGAGGAAGGATTATATAACGCAGCTGACGAGGCGAGGTTGTCGTCTCGACCAGACTCACCCAGACAGTGGCGCCTCACGCGGTAACGGCCGACGTATAAACACACTCAGAGTCCGCCTCGCCCCGCCTCCTTCATTTCTCAGGCAGTTAACGTTGGACCACTGTCGTACCCAGGAGGATAATGTGTCTGCTGAGGCTGTCACCGTCTGCTGACGCTGTCTGCTGTAATGCTATGTGCTGATATTTTCTTGTGCGGGGCTATGATCTGACGCTGTCTGCTACGGGGCTATGTGCTAACACTGTCATTCATCTCCCGTTTATATGGTCTAGTAGCACTATGTGTCGACGTAGCTGAAAATTGTCTCCCAACAAAGCCTACTTACACCTTTTCCCACCATCTTCCAACAGCCTCTGACTCCTCCTACCACGTCTGCCCTCAAAAGGCACAGGCTTACAACACCATCTGTAAACATTATAAGCTGACGTTGCATACTGACCCCACCTGGCCATATCTATCCACCTAACTATGTTGTCTCTCCTCCAGTGACATCTCCACCAATACCATTGTTGACTCTTTATCCTGACAACACTACCTGTACACTAGATGTTCCACTCCCTGACAACCCCACCGATACATTGGCTGTCTCTCCCGTGTGAACTCCACCATAGGGTGTCTCTTTCCCTGACAACCTCACCAATATCTTGGTTGCTTCTAACCCATCCCTCATGACAGCCCCACCAATACCATCATCCATGACACTACATACACACACTTCATGCTTCAACCACATTGGTGCTCCCCTTACGTGAGCGCCAGATGCATCTTCCACCGCATCTCCATGTTACCCCCCTGTCTCATATCTTTTCCTATCTCTTAACAAACTTTCCACACACACACACACACACACACACACACACACACAACGCACATCGCCTGTGGCACCATCCTACTTCTCCCTGTGAGCAGCTCAGCCGTCACCCTAACACCTGGGGGTGAGACTTGCCCCCAGCGTGACATGATCCAGGGGTCATCAGATCCTCTTGTCCTTCATATGTACATTATAGGTCCTCCCTCCCTCACCTATGTTGGGGGTAACGACCCAGGTCTTCTAAACACAGTGGTCCCTCAGATTATCAAAGATATCCCCGTTCTCTCTCTCTCTCTCTCTCTCTCTCTCTCTCTCTCTCTCTCTCTCTCTCTCTCTCTCTCTCTCTCTCTCTCTCTCTCTCTCTCTCTCTCTCTCTCTCTCTCTCTCTCTCTCTCTCTCTCTCTCTCTCTCTCTCTCTCTCTCTCTCTCTCTCTCTCTTATCCTCCGTGTCCCATTATACATTCTTTATATTCTTTCTCACTTATCCCGTGATGGCAGCAGAAACAGCAGCAGTAGCACCAGCAGCAGAAGTAGAAGGCGAAGCAGCAGCAGCAGCAGAAGCAGTAACAGTAGCACCAGCCGGAGAAGTAACAGCAGAAGCAGCAATAGAAGTAGCAGTAGCAGTGGTAGCAATATCATCATCAGCAGAAGCAGCAGCAGCAGTGGCAGCCGGGGTAGCAGAAAGAGGAGCAGCAACAACAGTAGTAATAGAAATAGGGACGATAACATCAGGGGCAGCAGCAGTAGCGGAGACAGTAGTAGTACAGCAATAGACAAGAAGCAGCAGCACACCGCTAGTAACAGCAGCAACAGTAGCAACAGCAGCAGTAGCAACAGCAGCAGCAGAAATAGGAGCAGCATCAGCAGTACCAATTGTAGCAGCAGCAGCAGTACCAACAGCAGCAGCAACAGCAGCAGCAGTACCAACAGTAGCAGCAGCAACAGCAGCAGTACCAGCAATAGCAGCAGCAGCAGCAGCAGTACCAACAGCACCAGCAGCAGCAGCAGTACCAACAGTAGCAGCAGCAGCAGCAGTACCAATTGTAGCACCAGCAGCAGTACCAACAGTAGCAGCAGCAGCAGCAGTACCAACAGTAGCAGCAACAGCAGCAGCAGTACCAACAGCACCAGCAGCAGCAGCAGTACCAACAGTAGCAGCAGCAGCAGTACCAACAGTAGCAGCAACAGCAGCAGCAGTACCAACAGTAGCAGCAGCAGCAGTAGTACCAACAGTAGTAGCAGCAGCAGCAGCAGCAGTAACAGGAGTAGCGGCAGCAACAGAAATAGCAGAAAGAACAGCAGTAGCAGCAGCAGCAGTAGCAGTAGCAGCAGTAGTAGCAGTAGCAGAAGGAATAGCAGCAGCGGAAGAATCATCATCAACAATAGGATCAATAGCATCAACGCCTGGAGCAGCAACAGCAGTAATAGCAGCAGAAACAACAGTAACAACAGTAACAGCATCAGTAGTATCAGCAGTATCAATAGCAGCAGCAGCAACAACAACAACAACAACAACAACAACAACAACAACAACAACAACAACAACAGAAGAAGCATCAGCAAGAACCTCAGCATCATCAATAGCAGCAGCAGCAGCAGCAGAAGCAGAAGCAGCAGCAGCAGCAGTAGCAGCAGCAGTAGCAGAAGCAGCAGCAGCAGAAGCAGAAGCAGCAGCAGCAGCAGTAGCAGCAGCAGTAGCAGAAGCAGCAGCAGCAGAAGCAGAAGCAGCAGCAGCAGCAGTAGCAGCAGCAGTAGCAGAAGCAGCAGCAGCAGAAGCAGAAGCAGCAGCAGTAGCAGCAGCAGTAGCAGCAGCAGTAGCAGAAGCAACAGCAGCAGAAGCAGAAGCAGCAGCAGTAGCAGCAGCAGTAGCAGCAGCAGCAGCAGCAGTAGCAGCAGCAGTAGCAGCAGCAGCAGCAGCAGAAGCAGAAGCAGCAGCAGCAGCAGTAGCAGCAGCAGTAGCAGAAGCAGCAGCAGCAGCAGCAGAAGCAGAAGCAGAAGCAGCAGCAGCAGCAGTAGCAGCAGCAGTAGCAGAAGCAGCAGCAGCAGCAGCAGCAGCAGAAGCAGAAGCAGCAGCAGCAGCAGTAGCAGCAGCAGCAGCAGTAGCAGAAGCAGCAGTAGTAGCAGAGGCAGCAGCAGCAGCAGAAGCAGAAGCAGCAGCAGTAGGAGAAGCAGCAGCAACAGTAGCAGAAGCAACAGCAGCAGTAGCAGAAGAAGCAGCAGCATTAGCAGAAGCAGTAGCAGCAGTAGCAGTAGCAGTAGCAGCAGCAGCAGCAGCAGTAGCAGAAGAAGCAGCATCAGCAGAAGCAGAAACAGCAGTAGCAGTAGCAGAAGCAGCAGTAGTAGCACAAGCAGCAGCAGCAGCAGAAGCAGCAGTAGTAGCACAAGCAGCAGCAGCAGCAGAAGCAGAAGCAGCAGTTGCAGTAGCAGAAGCAGCAGTAGTAGCACAAGCAGCAGCAGCAGTAGCACAAGCAGCAGCAGCAGTAGCAGAAGCAGCAGCAGCAGTAGCAGAAGCAGCAGTGGTAGCAGAAGCAGCAGCAACAGTAGCAGAAGCAACAGCAGCAGCAGTAGCAGCAGCAGCAGCAGTAGCAGAAGCAGCAGTAGTAGCAGAGGCAGCAGCAGCAGCAGAAGCAGAAGCAGCAGCAGTAGGAGAAGCAGCAGCAACAGTAGCAGAAGCAACAGCAGCAGTAGCAGAAGAAGCAGCAGCATTAGCAGAAGCAGCAGTAGCAGTAGCAGTAGCAGTAGCAGCAGCAGCAGCAGCATTAGCAGAAGCAGCAGCATCAGCAGAGGCAGCAGCAGTAGCAGAAGCAGCAGCAGCAATAGCAAAAGCAACAGCAGCAGCAACAGTAGCAGCAGCAGTAGCAGAAGTAACAGCAGCAGTAGCAGAAGAAGTAGCAGCATTAGCAGAAGCAGCAGCAGTAGGAGCAGTAGCAGAAGCAGCAGCAGCAGCAGAAGCAGCAGCAGTAGCAGAAGCAGCAGCAGCAGTAGCAGAAGCAGCAGCAGCAGCAACAGTAGCAGCAGCAGTAGCAGAAGCAACAGCAGCAGTAGCAGAAGAAGTAGCAGCATTAGCAGAAGCAGCAGCAGCAGTAGCAATAGCAGAAGCAGCAGCAGAAGTAGCAGTAGCAGAAGCAGCAGCAGAAGCAGCAGCAGCAGTAGCAGTAGCAGCATCAGCAGCAGCAGTAGCAGAAGCAACAGTAGCAGTTGCAGTAGCAGCAGCAGCAGCAGCAGTAGCAGAAGCAACAGTAGCAGTAGCAGTTGAAGCAGCAACAGCAGGAGCAGACTGAGCAACAGCAGCAGCAGCAGCAATAGCAGTAACAGCAGCAGCAGGAGTGGTAGCAGCGGCAGCAGTAACATCATCATCAGCAGCAGCAACAACAGCAGAAGAATCAGCAGCAGTATCAGTAACAGCAGTAACAGCAGTAGCAGCAGGAACAACAGCAAAAGGAGCAGCAGCAGTAGCAGCGGTAGCAGTAAAAACAAGTAGCAGGTGTAACAGCAGCAGTAGCACCAACAGCAGTAAGAACTGGGGCAGTAGCATCGGTAGCAATAGTGACAGTAGCAGTAACAGAAGTAGCAGCAGCAGCAACAGAAGGAGGAGGAGCTGCAGTAGCAGCGGTAGCGGTAAAAGCAGTTGCAGAAACAACTGGAGTAGCAGTAGCAGTAACAGCAAGAGCAGATGCAGGGAGAGCATCAGCAACAGCAAGAGGAGCAGCAGCAGCGGTGGCAGAAGGGGAGCAGGAGCAGAAGGAGCAGCAGCAACAGCAAGAGGAGCAGCATCAGCAGCAGCGGTGGCAGAAGGGGAGCAGGAGCAGAAGGAGCAGCAGCAACAGCAAGAGGAGCAGCAGCAACAACAGCAGCCGTGGCAGAGCAGGAGGAGCAGGAGGAACAGCAAGAGTTTCACCAACACAGGAGATGGGTGGGCGACGTGACCAGCGGGTCTCTCACGTGTAACAACCCGCTCGTCCCACCACAATATTTCCACCTCCTCTTCGAAATTACCAGAGTTTATTTTTCTTTCCAGATGTTTGTGTGTTTCTTTCTTACTTCATGAAAATATTTCTCAGGATCCCTTGAACGGGCTTTATTTTTCAGAGGATATGATATTGATATTATCTAAGATATGTTAGGTTAGGTTAGGTTAGGTTAGGTTTGCTTGTTCAAGTTAGTTTCAATCGTTATTTCCTGGTTCACAGCTTCGTACCCAACACCACTCCACACTCATACGGATTTCCTGTATTTCTCGCCCGCCTCCGTCATTACCATAACTGATAATGTCACTACCTCGTAAATTACCATCAGCCTCGTTAAATTAAAGCAGTAGAAGTGTTGGCAAAGTATTGCCTTCATGTGATGTTTCTCTCCATCTATTACCAATAGTTCATTCCTGGTTTAATGGCATGGGTCAGGTACATACATACACCTTCTGCATCATCACTCACACACATCCTCAACCCAAGCACAGTGTTATAGTGAAACATGGACTTATACAATTATAAAAGTACATCTTAATTTCCTCTTGACACACTGAGGAGATTCGTCAACTGAGATCGAATTCCCAACCCATATCACTTCCATATAAGATGCGTCCATTACATCCGATCCCCAATGTCTTCTCCAACACTTACATCTGAGGTATCCCCAGTCCTGATACTTTCTCTCACTACATGTATCGATATCTTACGTGGTCTACTTCTCCATGTTTTCACCTTCTGCTAAACTTCAGCACATTGGTTTGACCACTTTACCACCTGCCATACGCTCACATGACCACACTATCCTACTGGAATTTCAACTTTGCAACTTTCTAACAACAACACACTACATAATTTCACATCTTCATCCTTGTATCATGATTCCTTACTCCATATTCATTGTACAATTTCTATCTCTGCTGTTCTTATCTTTTCACCTCTCCTTCTCTATATACATCTGGGCTTCGCAGCCATAAATCAGCTTTGAAATTATTACTCCTTCATGTCTACCTTCATCTTCACCTCTCATACTGCCATTCTCCCTCGAACATCTACACTCATGAACAACATCCATTTCTGCACTACGCAGATGATCATAAAATATGATCGCCCTTCCATTTCAGCACATGGGACTTACATTCTCATATTCACTTTTAGTTTCCTCCTATATACATCTTCGCTCTCATCTTCCATAAAAACATTAGATAATCTGATGACATCACAAAACCTTGACACAGTCCATCATTTAATTCCTACCTCTCACTCATCTCACCATTTGAAAACCTCTTACCAGCTTTCACAAGTCTTCCTGGCACACCATACAGAGCAGCGGTTCTCACACGGTGGGTCACGACCCCCAGGGCATCATAAGAGGATTTCCGGGGAACTCGCGAGCTGTCTACAGTAAACCCAGAGATTTGTTTATACCCTGGAGATCTCAAGACGTCTGAGAGGTGCACTTGCCCTCCGGTTTACACATTTCTTTACGCGTTATATGACACATATAAAAGTTGATCATAATCCTTCAGGTGACAAATGACCGTCCAATATACACCTGTAAGAACGAACTTGTCTGTTTCGTCCGGCTGTCGGTATCAGTCACCTGCATAGTGTTATGTTAATGGTAAACATCGGTCGGTTATTAACGCTGGTCGGAAATTAAGCTTTGTTTTACATCATTCAAATGTGAATCCACAAGAGCCATGGTCGAATGCACTAGACCAGTGGTTCTGCTATTGATTAGAGTTAGTATGATCGGTTGGCCGAATTAGAACAATGTAGAAAAACAGGTTCATGAAAATCGTGCTTGAATGTAACGTTTTCCAATACAAAACACTTATATTGGGTCAGCGTATTTCAAAGCTTGGATTATATATAGGAAAACATTAATATGTGAGTAATCACTATTTGTGTACAACGGGGAGGGAGGTTTGCACATCCATATACACAGCTCAGCCCATGCCAGATACCCATTATATCTGATGAATGTTTGTGTGTGTGTGTGTGTGTGTGTGTGTGTGTGTGTGTGTGTGTGTGTGTTATACAGTCTGCATAAGTGAATGAATGTAATAACATATATATGAACGTCTGTGTACACCCATGTATTATTGTGTGTATGTAGTCAACACGTGTTAATGCATGTAGGTCTACGCGTTTGTTTGTTTGTTTGTGTATATCTTTCCCTGCACAAACCATAATATCATCTTTATCTTTGGTTCAGCAAACCGTCCTTCAACATCATCATGAACAAGAGGTGGAGTCACAACAAGCCAATGTGGTTCCAATGACACAGGAAGATGTAACAAAGCCTCAGTGTGTCGTTTGCTTGTCGAATCTGTCGCCGGAATCGATGACGCCCAGCCAGCTGGAGCGGCATCTGGAAACACATCATCCTGACCTGGCGAACACAGACGTTGTATTCTGAAAGAAGAGAACGTAAAACATCAACGGCTGGACGCCACTGGTACTCTCCACTTAACTGATCAGATAGCGATGGAAGCATCTTAGAAGGAGTCGCTTCTTCTCCTACAGAGAGACACCTCACACCATCACAGAGACAACATCATTCCAGCAGCCAAATCAGCGGTTCTCAACATGCTTGGCGAGCGAGGTGCTCGGCTGTTGGACCAGATCCCATTGGGCAAATGTACAGTGAGACGACTCATTGTAGATATGGAGGAAAATGTAATGGAGCAGGTGATTGGAGAGGTCCAGGCATCTGAGTGCATGGAACATTGAGTCCGATGAGAACACAGACATCGTCTCTGTTGCACACAGTTGATGGCGTTTGTGATATACACATGAGAATGACCTGATGGATGAGTTCTGTTCCTTACCCCTTAGGTAGTACATCAGTGTTTCCATTTTCCGGAAAGTTTAGGTTTCTGTGATCAACTACATTGCCGAGGAAGATTGCCAGCTTTCATCTTCTGCAGAGCTTTTACTACCTCTTCTCTGTTTATCAAATCATTTGCCCTAATCCTCTGACTTCGCACACCACCTCGACCAAAACTGTGTAGCTTATCAACAGAAGGTACAGCAGGTACGGTGCCTGCCACACGAAGGTTTCAAGTCTTGAGGCGCGACATTCCTCCAAACATCACTCGTTTTCACTGTATTTTGCATCAGGAAGCTCTTGCTACGAGAGCTTTCCCTGACGACCAGAAGGAGTTTTGACGTAGCTGTGATGAAGACTATACCAAATCAAGTCAAATCCCATATGATGTCGTCTGTTTCCTCCTTTGTGTGAGGATTTGGCGCCTTCACACGTGTGTACATTATTTATTAAGAGGTAAGGTTCTTCACCGCATGTTTCAACTCCGAGCTGACTCAACGTACTGAATATATGCCGTAGTGACGATAGATTACTAACGTCTAGATAACGGAAAAAAAATTATGGTTTCAGTGAGAGTAAAGTCATTCTTCGTGGCCATCCCTAAACTGGTGCGGTTTGCAGAAGATGACGTGGATACAAGGGAGAGTCGAGACACGGTTGGTGTGCACTTGCACAAACTGAAAAAGGAATTGCAGCCCTACTTCCCAGGGGTCTTAGAGTTTCAAAGGCTCATCTGTCTTAATCAGATTTCATTTCAGCGCTAAATCGATGTTATGGAGGATAACTTAGATCAAGAAGGGCTCTTGGCGTTAGGCTGGGATGGAGATGTCAAAATGTTTCATGAACTTGATCGACTTTTAGATGAAGATGAGGGGCAAATATCCGTCAATATCTAAGGTAGATACACAAAGTATCAGTTGTATTCCCAACGACCTACCCACCTCAACTTGTAATCCTTAACTTACGGGTGATCAGAATTAACCTAGAATCAGAATTATCAATGTCAAGTGTGAGCTGCGATGTTCGCTGAGTAATGACTAGTTCAAGAATTGATCATGATGTGAACAGATTAAAAGAAAATAGAAATGAATCAAATTCCAGCCTTAATGTCGCACAAGTATTCAAGGTTGGCACTAATAGGCCAAGCCCAATTTTCTTCATCAGGGAAAAAAAAAAACACAAAAAATGAATAAAGTCATTATTTTCTCCAGTAAAGTACATGTATCCTTATATCATGAGTATCTGTGCCCAAACACCAGCGCTGGAGGTTCATCTGGTAGATTCGGCTAAGAAACACTGGTGTAAGATCCAACCATACCACAGTACATACATACTTCCTACTAATGTTATCTACCTTTTCTAAATCCATATTTGCTGTATACACATTTTTTTCTACAGTTTTTTCACTGTTCGTCGAAGTGAGAATACCTGGTCTGGGCAACCTCATCCCTGCCTAAATCGACGTAGTTCCACGTCATCAAGGGGTAAGCTAATCCATTAAACACATGAAAGCCTAACCCAACATCACACTTGCCAACTATGCCATCGTGACTCAGTCCTCTACAATTGTCTTTCTCACAATTACCTACATTTCCTTTATACACTTGCTGCACCTCTCTCTCTCTCTCTCTCTCTCTCTCTCTCTCTCTCTCTCTCTCTCTCTCTCTCTCTCTCTCTCTCTCTCTCTCTCTCTCTCTCTCTCTCTCTCTCTCTCTCTCTCTCTCTCATTTTCTCTTTTGCTTTCGTAATTGCAGTGTCCACAACAGGTTGTCAGTGAGCCAGCACTACAGAGGCTGTCAAGTTCTCGCCCATGTCCCATTGAACATTGCTTCATTCTCTCTTCCTCACATACACCTTGATGACAACAACAGCAGCTTCACCATCCATCGTGTTGGCAGGAACAGGAGCAGGAGGAACAGTAGCAGCAATAGCAATATCATCAGCAGCGGCAACAGCAACAGCAGCTGCAGGAGTAGTAGTACCAGTAGTAGTAGCAGCAGCAGCAGCAGCAGCAGCAACAACAGCAGCTGTAACAACAATAGCTTTATCATCAGTAAGAGGAAGAGCAGCAGCAGCAAGCGCAACACTTCCAGTGACAGTAGCATCAGCTGGAGGAGGAGTGGCAGAAGCAGCAGTGGCAGCAGCAGTAGCTGTGGCGGAAGGAGCAGCAGCGGTGGTAGCAATATCAGCAGTAACAACAGCAGCAGCAGCAGTAGCAGCAACATCAGCAGAGCAGCCTTGATTGTAATAGCAACAGCAACAACAACAGTAGAGCAGCCGTAATAGCAGCAGCAGTAGCAGCAGCAGTAGCAGCAGCAGTAGCAGCACCAGTAGCAGCAGCAGCAGCAGCAGTAGCAGTAGCAGCAGCAGTAGCAGCAGCAGCAGCAGCAGCAGTAGCAGCAGCAGTAGCAGCAGCAGTAGCAGCAGCAGTAGCAGCAGCAGTAGCAGCAGCAGCAGTAGCAGTAGCAGCAGCAGTAGCAGCAGCAGTAGTAGCAGCAGTAGCAGCAGCAGTAGCACAGCAGTAGCAGCAATAGCAGCAGCAGGAGCAGCAGGGGCAGCCAGAGGAACAGCAAGAGTTTCACCAACACAAGAGATGGGTGGGCGACGTGACCAGCGGCTCCCACCCCACCCACCATGGGAACCCACTACCTGTTCTCTTCCACGTGTAGCAACCCACTCCTCCCTCCACAATATATTCTCCAAATTACCAGAATCTATTTTTCTTTCCAGAAGTCTGGGTATTTCTCTCTTACTTCATCAAGGTGATTTTTAGGATCTCTTAAAGTGTCTTCATTTTTGCCATAAAACCATTTAGGTTAGGATAGGTAGGGTTTGCTTGGACAAGTTGGGTCTAATCGTTATTTCCTGGTTGATAGCTTCGTACCCAACACAACTCCACACTCGTACAGATTTCCTGTGTTTCTCTCTTGCCTCCGTCATTACCATCACTGATAATGTCACTACCGCGCAAATTACCATCGGCCTCGTTAAGCTAAAGCAGTAGAAGTGTTGGCAAAGTATTGCCTTCATGTGATGTCTCTCTTCATCTATTACCTATGTTTCATTCCTGGTTTAATGGCATGGGTCAGGTACATACATACACCTTCTGCATCATCACTCACACACATCCTCAACCCAAGCACAGTGTTATAGTGAAACATGGACTTATGCAATTATAGATGTGCGTCTTAATTTTCCACTTGATACACTGAAGATATTTATCAACTGAGATCGAATTCCCAACCCATATCACTTCCATATAAGATGCGTCCCTTACATCCGATCCCCAATGTTTTCTTCAACACTTACATCTGAGGTATCCCCAGTCCTGATACTTTCACTACATGTATCGATCTCTGACGTGATCTACTTCTCCATGTTTCCCCCTTTTGCTGAACTTCAGCACATTTGCTTGACCAGTCTATCACCTGCCATACGTTCACATGACCACACTATCCTCCTGGAATTTCATCCTTGCACCTTTCTAACAACAATACACCACATAATTTCACATCTTCATCCTTGTATCATGCTTCCTTACTCCATCTATAATGAACAATTATCTATTTCTTCTGCTCTTAACATTTCATCTCT
Organism: Panulirus ornatus; assembly: GCF_036320965.1. Classification (NCBI taxonomy): domain Eukaryota; kingdom Metazoa; phylum Arthropoda; class Malacostraca; order Decapoda; family Palinuridae; genus Panulirus; species Panulirus ornatus. The sequence goes on from NC_092261.1 coordinate 29,429,988, forward strand.
ATGCTATATATATCTGGGATTCGCAGCCACAAATCAACTTTGAAATTATTACTCCTTCATATCAGCTTCTTTTTAGCTCCATGATTAATTTTTCGTCCGATTTACCAGATGTGATAGTGCACCCCAAAGCTTCCATTGCATAAGTCTCTCTCCATTTTCACCTTCCACACTGCCAGCTTTCACAAGTCTTCCCGTCACACCATACAGAGCAGCGGTTCTCACACGGTGGGTCACGACCCCCAGGGCATCATAAGAGGATTTCCGGGGAACTCGCGAGCTGTCTACAGTAAACCCAGAGATTTGTTTATACCCTGGAGATCTCAAGACGTCTGAGAGGAGCACATACCATCCGGGTTACACATTTCTTTACGTGTTATATGACACATATAAAAGTTGATCATAATCCTTCAGGTGACACATGATCGTCCAATATACACCTGTAAGAACGAACTTGTCTGTTTCCTCTGACTGTCGGTATCAGTCGTCTACATAACGTCATGTTAACAGTAAGCTTCGGTCAGTTGGATGAGTCAGACGGGAATTCATCTTGGTTCTGTGTGTTTACGTCTCTTTATAATTCCTAAGTAGTTGTCATTATATATAAGTGTATTCTTGATGCACTTCAATAGAGCAACAGATGTGTTTTACAGCATTCAAATCCCAATCTGTAAGAGCATTGGTCGAACGCGCTAAACCACTGGTTCTTTTATTAACTAAAGTTATTATGATCGGTTGGCCGAATTAAAGCAGAACAAAATAGAAAAAGAAATTTCATGAAAATCCTCTTTCAATTTAACGTTTTCCAATAACATTAATAATAATAAAAAACACTTATATTAGGTCAGAGTATTTTGAAACTTGGATATATCAGAACATTCATGTGTAGGTAATTATTATTTTTGTACTACGGGGAGAGAGTTTTGTAATCGTGTTGTCTCCTCCATTGACCTTGTATATATGTCTCTATTCAGCTCATGCCAGATACCCATTATATCGGATGTGTGTGTGTGTGTGTGTGGGTGGGTGTGTGTATGTGCATGTTTGTGCAGTACTATGTGTCTGTATGTTTGCATATGCAAATACGTGTGTAATATAGTATACAGTATATATATGAATGAATTTAGTTCCATATATATGAGCGTCTATGTACCCTCATGAATGATAAGGCTTATGTAGTCAATATACATATGTGAACGTCTGTGAGCCTCCGCTTAAGTGTGTTTGTATGTGTATGTCTTTCCTTGCACAGATCATAATGTTATCTTTATCTTTATTTCAGTAAACAGTCGTTTGATATCATCATGAGCAAGAGGTAGAGTCTCAACAAGCCAATATGGTTCCAATAACAGAAATATTTAGCAAAGCCTCAAAGTGTCGTCTGCTTGTCGAATCTGTTACCGGAATCGATGACATCCAGCCAGCTGGAGCGGTATCTGGAAACACATCATCCTGACGTGGCGAACACACACGTTGTATTCTGAAAGAAAAGAAAGTAAAGCGTTAACGGCTGGACGCCAGTGGTACTCTCCACTTAAGTGATCAGTTAGCGTTGAAAGCATCTTAGAAGGAGTCGCTTCTTTTGGTGCAAAAGACACCTCACACCGTCACAGAAGACATCATTCCAGCAGCCTAATCAACGGTTCTCAACACGCTTGACGAGCGAGGTGTTCGGCTATTGGATCAGGTCCCATTGACCAATTGTACAGTGAGACGAGGCATTGTAGATATGGCGGGGAATGTCAAGGAGCAGGTGATCAGGGAGGTCGAGGCAGCTGAGGCATGGAACACTTAGACCGATGAGAACACAGACAGCGTCTCTGTTGCACACAATTGATGGTGTATGTGAAATATCCACATGAGAAGGTCCTGAAAGAGGACTTCTTCCTTTGCTTACCCTTTGGGTAGTACATTACTTATGCTATTTTCTGGAAGGTTTAGGTTTTGGTAGTCAGATTCATTGCCGAGAAAGACGCTGTGTGGCGGATTAACAGAAGGTACAGCAGGTACGGCGCCTGCCACACCAAGGTTTCAAGTCTTGAGGCGCGACATTCCTCCAAACATCACTCGTTTTGATTGTATTTTGCATCAGGAAGGTCTTGCTGCGAGAGATTTACTTGACGACCAGAAGGAGTTTTGACGTAGCTGTGATGAAGACTATACCAAATCAAGTCAAATCCCATATGATCTCGTCTGTTTCGTCCTTTGTGTGAGGATTTAGCGCCTTCACACTTGGGTGCATTATTTATTAAGAGGTAAGGTTCTTCACCATCGTTGAGGTAACAGAAAAGCTTTATGTTTTCAGTGAGAGTAAAGTCGTTTTTCGTGGCCATCCCTACACTGGCAGGGTTTGCAGAAGAGGATGAGGTGGATGCAAGGGAGAGTCAAGACACGGTTGGTGTGCACTTGCACAAACTCAAAAAGGATTTGCAGCCTTACTTCCCAGGTGTCTTAGGATTTCAAAGGCTGATCTGTCTTAATCAGATTTCATTTCAGCGCTAAATCGATGTTATGGAGGATAACTTAGATCAAGAAGGGCTCTTGGCGTTAGGCTGGGATGGAGATGTCAAAATACTTCATGAATTTGATCTACTTTAGCTGAAGATGATGGGCAAATATCCGTCAATATCTAAGGTAAATACACAAAGTCCCAGTGATATTCCCAACGACCTACTCACCTCAACTTGTAATTCTTAACTTAGTGGTGATCAGAATCAACCTAGAATCAGACTTATCCATGTCAAGTGTGAGCTGCGATGTTTGCTGAGTAATGACTAGTTCAAGAATTGATCATGATGTGAGCAGATTAAAAGAAAATAGAAATGAATCAAATTCCAGCCTTAATGTTGCATCAGTATTCAAGTTTGGCACTGGTGGGCGCAGCCCAATTTTCTTCATAAGGGACAAAAATAAAAAAAAACAAAAAAGTGAGTAAACTCATTATTTTCCCCAGTAACGTACATGTGTCCTCACACCATGAGTATCTGTGCCCAAACACCAGCGCTGGAGGTTCATCTGGTAGATTCGGCTAAGAAACACTGGTGTAAGATCCAACCATACCACAGTACATACATACTTCCTACTAATGTTATCTACCTTTTCTAAATCCATATTAGCTGTATACACATTTTTTTCTACAGTTTTTTCACTGTTCGTCGAAGTGAGAATACCTGGTCTGGGCAACCTCTTCCCTGCCTAAATCGACGTAGTTCCACATCATCAAGGGATACTCTGATCCATTAAACACATGAAAGCCAACCCAACATCACACTTGCCAACTATGCCATCGTGACTCAGTCCTCTACAATTCTCTTTCTCACAATTACCTACATTTCCTTTATACACTTGCTGCACCTCTCTCTCTCTCTCTCTCTCTCTCTCTCTCTCTCTCTCTCTCTCTCTCTCTCTCTCTCTCTCTCTCTCTCTCTCTCTCTCTCTCTCTCTCTCTCTCTCTCTCTCCCTCTCTCTCTCTCTCTCTCTCATTTTCTCTTTTGCTTTCGTAATTGCAGTGTCCACAACAGGTTATCAGTGAGCCAGCACTACAGAGGCTGTCAAGTTCTCGCCCATGTCCCATTGAACATCGCTTCATTCTCTCTTCCTCACATACACCTTGATGACAACAACAGCAGCTTCACCATCCATCGTGTTGGCAGGAACAGGAGCAGGAGGAACAGTAGCAGCAATAGCAATATCATCAGCAGCGGCAACAGCAACAGCAGCTGCAGGAGTAGTAGTACCAGTAGTAGTAGCAGCAGCAGCAGCAGCAGCAGCAGCAACAACAGCAGCTGTAACAGCAATAGCTTTATCATCAGTAAGAGGAAGAGCAGCAGCAGCAAGCGCAACACTTCCAGTGACAGTAGCATCAGCTGGAGGAGGAGTGGCAGAAGCAGCAGTGGCAGCAGCAGTAGCTGTGGCGGAAGGAGCAGCAGCGGTGGTAGCAATATCAGCAGTAACAACAGCAGCAGCAGCAGTAGCAGCAACATCAGCAGAGCAGCCTTGATTGTAATAGCAACAGCAACAACAACAGTAGAGCAGCCGTAATAGCAGCAGCAGTAGCAGCAGCAGTAGCAGCAGCAGTAGCAGCACCAGTAGCAGCAGCAGCAGCAGCAGTAGCAGTAGCAGCAGCAGTAGCAGCAGCAGCAGCAGCAGCAGCAGCAGTAGCAGTAGCAGCAGCAGTAGCAGCAGCAGTAGCAGCAGCAGCAGCAGCAGCAGCAGTAGCAGTAGCAGCAGCAGTAGCAGCAGCAGTAGTAGCAGCAGTAGCAGCAGCAGTAGCACAGCAGTAGCAGCAGTAGCAGCAGCAGGAGCAGCAGGGGCAGCCAGAGGAACAGCAAGAGTTTCACCAACACAAGAGATGGGTGGGCGACGTGACCAGCGGCTCCCACCCCACCCACCATGGGAACCCACTACCTGTTCTCTTCCACGTGTTGCAACCCGTTCCTTCCTCCACAATATATTCTCCAAATGACCAGGATCTATTTTTCTTTCCAGAAGTTTGGGTATTTCTCTCTTACTTCATCAAGGTAATTTTTAGGATCTCTTAAAGTGTCTTCATTTTTGCCATAAAACCATTTAGGTTAGGATAGGTTAGGTTTGCTTGGACAAGTTGGGTCTAATCGTTATTTCCTGGTTGATAGCTTCGTACCCAACACCACTCCACACTCGTACAGATTTCCTGTGTTTCTCTCTCGCCTCCGTCATTACCATCACTGTTAATGTCACTACCACGCAAATTACCGTCGGCCTCGTTAAGCTAAAGCAGTAGAAGTGTTGGCAAAGTATTGCCTTCCTGTGATGTCTCTCTCCTTCTATTTCCAATAGTTCATTCCTGGTTTAATGGCATGGGTCAGGTACATACATACACCTTCTGCATCATCACTCACACACATCCTCAACCCAAGCACAGTGTTATAGTGAAACATGGACTTATGCAATTATAAATGTGCGTCTTAATTTTCCACTTGATATACTGAAGATATTTATCAACTGAGATCGAATTCCCAACCCATATCACTTCCATATAAGATGCGTCCCTTACATCCGATCCCCAATGTTTTCTCCAACACTTACATCTGAGGTATCCCCAGTCCTGATACTTTCTCTCACTACATGTATCGATATCTTACGTGATCTACTTCTCCATCTTTCCACCTTCTGCTAAACTTCAGCACATTGGTTTGACCACTTTACCACCTGCCATACGCTCACATGACCACACTATCCTACTGGAATTTCAACTTTGCAACTTTCTAACAACAACACACCACATAATTTCACATCTTCATCCTTGTATCATGACTCCTTACTCCATCTTTATTGTACAATTATCTATCTCTGCTGTTCTTATCTTTTCACCTCTCCTTCTCTATATACATCTGGGCTTCGCAGCCATAAATCAGCTATGAAATTATTACTCCTTCATGTCTACCTTCATCTTCACCTCTCATACTGCCATTCTCTCTCGACCATCTACACTCATCAACAACATCTATTTCTGCACTAAGCAGATGATCATAAAATATGATCGCCCTTCCATTTCAGCACATGCGACTTACATTCTCACATTCACTTTTAGCATCCTCCTATATACATCTTCGCTCTCATCTTCCATAAAAACATTAGATAATCTGATGACATCACAAAACCTTGACACAGTCCCACATCTATTTCCAACCTCTCTCCCATCCCAACATTTGAAAACCTCTTACCAGCTTTCAGAAGTCTTCCTGGCACACCATACAGAGCAGCGGTTCTCACACGGTGGGTCACGACCCCCAGGGGCATCATAAGAGGATTTCCGGGGAACTCGCGAGCTGTCTACAGTAAACCCAGAGATTTGTTTATACCGTGGAAATCTCAAGACGTCTGAGAGGAGCACATACCATCCGGGTTACACATTTCTTTACGCGTTATATGACACATATAAAAGTTGATCATAATCCTTCAGGTGACAAATGACCGTCCAATATACACCTGTAAGAACGAACTTGTCTGTTTGGTCCAGCTGTCGGTATCAGTCACCTGCATAGTGTTATGTTAACGGTAAACATCGGTCGGTTATTAACGCTGGTCGGAAATTCAGCTTTGTTTTACATCATTCAAATGTGAATCCACAAGAGCCATGGTCGAATGCACTAGACCAGTGGTTCTGCTATTGATTAGAGTTAGTATGATCGGTTGGCCGAATTAGAACAATGTAGAAAAACAGATTCATGAAAATCGTGCTTGAATGTAACTTTTTCCAATACAAAACACTTATATTGGGTCAGCGTATTTCAAAGCTTGGATTATATATAGGAAAACATTAATATGTGAGTAATCATTATTTGTGTACAACGGGGTGGGAGGTTTGCACATCCATATACACAGCTCAGCCCATGCCAGATACCCATCATATCTGATGAATATTTGTGTGTGTGTGTATATGTGTGTGTGTGTGTGTGTGTGTGTGTGTGTGTGTGTGTGTGTGTGTGTGTGTGAGTGTGTATTTGTGTGTGTGTGTGTGTGTGTGTGTGTGTGTGTGTGTGTGTGTGTGTGTGTGTGTGTTATACAGTCTGCATAAGTGAATGAATCTAGTAACATATATATGAACGTCTGTGTACACCCATGTATTATTGTGTGTATGTAGTCAACACGTGTTAATGCATGTAGGTCTACGCGTTTGTTTGTTTGAGTATATCTTTCCTTGCACAGACCATAATATCATCTTTATCTATGGTTCAGCAAACAGTCCTTTAGCATCATCATGAACAAGAGGTGGAGTCCCAACAAGCCAATATGGTTCCAATAACACACAAAGATTAGCAAAGCTTCAATGTTTCGTCTGCTTGTCGAATCTGTCGCCGGAATCGATGACGCCCAGCCAGCTGGAGCGGCATCTGGAAACACATCATCCTGACCTGGCGAACACAAACATTGTATTCTGAAAGAAAAGAAAGTATAGCGTCAACGGCTGGACGCCAGTGGTACTCTCCACCTAACTGATCAGTTAGCGATGAAAGCATCTTAGAAGGAGTCGCTTCTTCTCCTGCAGAGAGACACCTCACAACATCACAGAGACATCATTCCAGCAGCCAAATCAACGGTTCTAAACACGCTTGGCGAGCGAGGTGCTCGGCTGTTGGACCAGATCCCATTGGGCAAATGTTCAGTGAGGCGACTCATTGTAGATATGGAGGAAAATGTCTTGGGGCAGATGATCCTGGAGTTCCAGGCATCTTAGTGCATGGAGCATTGAATCCGATGAGAACACAGACATCGTCTCTGTTGCACACAATTGATGGCGTTTGTGATATACACAAGAATATGGCCTGATAGAGGACTTCTATTGCTAACCCCTTTGGTAGTACATCAGTGCTTCCATTTTCCAGAAAGTTTAGGTTTCTGTAATCAACTACATTGCCGAGGAAGATTGCCAGCTTTCATCTTCTGCAGAGCTTTTACTACCCATTCTCTGTTTATCAAATCATTCTCCCTAATCCTCTGACTTCGCACACCACCTCGACCAAAACTGTGTAGCTTATCAACAGAAGGTACAGCAGGTACGGTGCCTGCCACACCAAGGTTTCAAGTCTTGAGGCGCGACATTCCTCCAAACATCACTCGTTTTCATTGTATTTTGCATCAGGAAGCTCTTGCTGCGAGAGCTTTCCCTGACGACCAGAAAGAGTTTTGCCGTAGCTGTGATGAAGACTATACCAAATCAAGGCAAATCCCATATGATCTCGTCTGTGTTCTCCTTTGTGTGAGGATTTGGCGCCTTCACACGTGTGTACATTATTTATTAAGAGGTAAGGTTCTTCACCGCAGGTTTGAGCTCCGAGCTGATTCAACATACTGAATATGATGCTATAGTGACGATAGATTACTATCGTCGAGGTAACAGAAAAAAAATTATGGTTTCACTGAGAGTAAAGCCGTTTTTCGTGGCCATCCCTACACTGGCACGGTTTGCAGAAGAAGATGAGGTGGATGCAAGGGAGAGTCAAAACACGGTTGATGTGCACTTGCACAAACTCAAAACGAAATTGCAGCCTTACTTCCCAGGGTTCTTAGGATTTCAAAGGCTCATCTGTCTTAATCAGATTTCATTTCAGCGCTAAATCGATGTTATGGAGGATAACTTAGATCAATAAGGGCTCTTGGCGTTAGGCTGGGATGGAGATGTCAAAATGCTTCATGACTTTGATCGACTTTTAGCTGAAGATGAGGGGCAAATATCCGTCAATGTTTAAGGTAAATACACAAAGTATCAGTGATATTCCCAACGACCTATCCACCTCAACTTTTAATTCTTAACTTAGTGGTCAAAATCAACCTAGAATCAGACTTATTCATGTCAAGTGTGAGCTGCGATGTTCGCTGAGTAATGACTAGTTCAAGAATTGATGATGATGTGAGCAGATTAAAAGAAAATAGAAATGAATCAAATTCCAGCCTTAATGTTGCACCAGTATTCAAGGTTGAGACTAATGGGCTAAGCCCAATTTACTTCATCAGGGACAACAAAAGTGAATAAACTCATTATTTTCCCCAGTAAAGTTACATGTGTCCTTATAACATGAGTAACTGTGACCAAACACCAGGACGGGAGGTTCGTCTGGTAAATCCGGCTAAGAAACACTAGTGTAAGATCCAACCATACCACAGTACAGACATACCTCATCGCTATGTAATGTGTCTTTTCTAAATCCATATTTGTTGTATACACATGTTTTCTATAGTTTTTTCACTGTTTGTTGTATACACATGTTTTCTATAGTTTTTTCACTGTTCGTCGAAGTGAGAATACCTGGTCTGGGCAACTTCTTCCCTGCCTAAATCGACATAGCTCCACGTCAACAAGGGATACTCTGATCCATTAAACACATGAAAGCCTAACCCAACATCACACTCGCCAACTATGCCATCGTGACTCAGTCCTCTACAATTCTCTTCCTTACAATTACATCCTTTTCCTTTATACACTTACTGAACCTCTCTCTCTCTCTCTCTCTCTCTCTCTCTCTCTCTCTCTCTCTCTCTCTCTCTCTCTCTCTCTCTCTCTCTCTCTCTCTCTCTCTCTCTCTCTCTCTCTCTCTCTCTCTCTCTCTCTCTCTCTCTCTCTCTCTCTCTCTCTCTCTCTCTCTCTCTCTCTCTCTCTCTCTCTCTCTCTCTCTCTCTCTCTCTCTCTCTCATTTTCTATTTTGCATTCGTAACTGCAGGGTCCACAACAGCTTGTCAGTGAGCCAGCACTACAGAGGCTGTCAAGTTCTCGCCCATGTCCCATTAAACATTGCTTCATTCTCTCTTCCTCACATACACCTTGATGACAACAACAGCAGCTTCACCTTCCATCGTGTTGGCAGGAACAGGAGCAGGAGGAACAGTAGCAGCAATAGCAATATCATCAGCAGCGGCAGCAGCAGCAGCAGCTGCAGGAGTAGTAGTGCCAGTAGTAGCAGCAGCGAAGTAGCAGCAGCAGCAACAGCAGCTGCAGGTGTAGTAGTACCAGTAGTAGCAGCAGCAGCAGCATCAGCAGCAACAACAGCTGTAACAGCAATAGCTTTATCATCAGTAAGAGGAAGAGCAGCAGCAGCAGCAGCAAGCGCAACACTTCCAGTGACAGTAGCATCAGCTGGAGGAGGAGTGGCAGAAGCAGCAGTGGCAGCAGCAGTAGCAGTGACGGAAGCAGCAGCAGCGGTGGTAGCAATATCAGCAGTAACAACAGCAGCAGCAGCAGTAGCAGCAACATCAGCAGAGCAGCCTTGATTGTATGAGCAGCAGCAACAACAACAGTAGAGCAGCCATAATAGCAGTAGCAATAGCAGCAGTAGCAGCAGGAGGAAGAGGAAGAGCTTCACTAACAAAAGGGATGAGTGGGCGAGTTGACCAGCGGGTCTCCCACCGAACCCACCATGAGAGGCCACCACCTGTTCTCTCCCACGTGTAGCAACCCGCTCCTCTCTCACAATATTTTCTCCGAATTACTAAAGTTTATTTCTCTTTCCAGAGGTTTGGGTATTTCTCTCTTACATCATCAAGGTAATTTTTAGGATCTCTTAAACTGTCTTCATTTTTGCCATAAAACCATTTAGGTTAGAATGGGTTAGGTTTGCTTGGGCAAGTTGGTTCCAATCGTTATTTCCAGGTTGATAGCTTCGTACCCAGCACCACTACACAATCATACATACTTCCTGTATTTCTTGCCTGCGTCCGTCATTACCATCACTGTTAATGTCACTTCCTCGGAAATTATCATCGGCATCTTTAAGTTAAGGTAGTTGAAGTGTTAGTAAAGTATTGCCTTCATGTGAGGTCTCTCTTCATCTATTACCAATAGTTCATTCCTGGTTTAATGGCATGGGTCAGGTACATACATACACCTTCTGCATCATCACTCACACACATCCTCAACCCAAGCACAGTGTTATAGTGAAACATGGACTTATACAATTATAAAAGAACATCTTAATTTCCTCTTGACACACTGAGGAGATTCGTCAAATGAGATCGAATTCCCAACCCATATCACTTCCATATAAGATGCGTCCATCACATCCGATCCCCAATGTTTTCTCCAACACCTACATCTGAGGTATCCCTTGTCCTGATACTTTCTCTCACTACATGTATCGATATCTTACGTGGTCTACTTCTCCATCTTTCCACCTTCTGCTAAACTTCAGCACATTCGTTTGACCACTTTACCACCTGCCATACGCTCACATGACCACATTATCCTACTGGAATTTCATCCTTGCATATTTCTAACAACAATACACCACATAATCTCACATCTTCATCCTTATATCATACTTCCTTACTCCATCTATAATGAACAATTATCTATTTCTGCTGCTCTTCATTTTTCACCTCTCCTTCCCCATTTACATCTGGGCTTCGCAGCCATAAATTAACTTTGAAATTATCACTCCTTCATGTAAACTTCTTTTTAACTCCATACTAAACGTTTCGTTCGATTTATCAGATCTTATCCCAAAACTTGCCTTGCATAGATCTACCTTCATCTTCACCTCTCATACTGCCATTCTCTCTCGACCATCTACACTCATCAACAACGTCTATTTCTGCACTAAGCAGACTGATCATAGAATATGATCGTCCTTCCTTTTCAGCACATGGGACTTCCATTCTCACATTCACTTTTAGCATCCTCCTATATACATCCACTGATCTAGTTTATAAACACAAACTGTAGTAAGTTTCATACAGTTCCCCAATGGTTACTTATTACATTATGATTACCCGACCTCGCTCTCATCTTATGTAATACTTTCCATAAAAACATTTGATAATCTGGTGGTATCACAACCTTGACACAGTCCCACATTCATTTCCAACCTCTCTCTCATACCACCATTTGAAAACCTCTTACCAGCTTTCACAAGTCTTCCTGTCACACCATACAGAGCAGCGGTTCTCACACGGTGGGTCACGACCCCCAGGGGCATCATAAGAGGATTTCCGGGGAACTCGCGAGCTGTCTACAGTAAACCCAGAGATTTGTTAATACCCTGGAGATCTCAAGACGTCTGAGAGGAGCACATACCGTCCGGGTTACACATTTCTTTACGCGTTATATGACACATATAAAAGTTTATTATAATCCTTCAGGTGATAAATGATCGTCCAATATATACCTGTATGAATGGACTTGTGTGTCCCGTATAGCTGTTGGTATTAGCCGCCTGCATAGCGTCATAAGTATTGTTGATGCACTTCAGTAGAGCAACAGATGTGTTTTGCATCATTCAAATGTGAATGCACAAGAGCACTGGTCGAATGCACTAGACCACTGGTTCTGCTATCGACTAAAGTTAGTATGATCGGTTGGCAAAGTTAGAACAATATAGAAAAAAAAAAATCCCATGAAAATCGTGTTTCAATTTAACGTTTTCCAATACAGAACACTTTTATCGGGTCAGCGTACTTCAAAGCATGGACTATATATAGAACATTAATTTTTTTTTTTTTTTTTTTTTTTGCTTTGTCGCTGTCTCCCGCGTTTGCGAGGTAGCGCAAGGAAACAGACGAAAGAAATGGCCCAACCCACCCCCATACACATGTATATACATACGTCCACACACGCAAATACACATACCTACACAGCTTTCCATGGTTTACCCCAGACGCTTCACATGCCTTGATTCCATCCACTGACAGCACGTCAAGCCCCGGTATACCACATCGCTCCAATTCACTCTATTCCTTGCCCTCCTTTCACCCTCCTGCATGTTCAGGCCCCGATCACACAAAATCTTTTTCACTCCATCTTTCCACCTCCAATTTGGTCTCCCTCTTCTCCTCGTTCCCTCCACCTCCGACACATATATCCTCTTGGTCAATCTTTCCTCACTCATTCTCTCATGTGCCCAAACCATTTCAAAACACCCTCTTCTGCTCTCTCAACCACGCTCTTTTTATTTCCACACATCTCTCTTACCCTTACGTTACTTACTCGATCAAACCACCTCACACCAAACATTGTCTTCAAACATCTCATTTCCAGCACATCCATCCTCCTGCGCACAACTCTATCCATAGCCCACGCCTCGCAACCATACAACATTGTTGGAACCACTATTCCTTCAAACATACCCATTTTTGCTTTCCGAGATAATGTTCTCGACTTCCACACATTCTTCAAGGCTCCCAGAATTTTCGCCCCCTCCCCCACCCTATGATCAACTCCGCTTCCATGGTTCCATCCGCTGCCAGATCCACTCCCAGATATCTAAAACACTTCACTTCCTCCAGTTTTTCTCCATTCAAACTCACCTCCCAATTGACTTGACCCTCAACCCTACTGTACCTAATAACCTTGCTCTTATTCACATTTACTCTTAACTTTCTTCTTTCACACACTTTACCAAACTCAGTCACCAGCTTCTGCAGTTTCTCACATGAATCAGCCACCAGCGCTGTATCATCAGCGAACAACAACTGACTCACTTCCCAAGCTCTCTCATCCCCAACAGACTTCATACTTGCCCCTCTTTCCAAAACTCTTGCATTCACCTCCCTAACAACCCCATCCATAAACAAATTAAACAACCATGGAGACATCACACACCCCTGCCGCAAACCTACATTCACTGAGAACCAATCACTTTCCTCTCTTCCTACACGTACACATGCCTTACATCCTCGATAAAAACTTTTCACATTAATGTGTGAGAAATTACTATTTGTGTATTACGGGGAGAGAGTTGTGCACTAGCGTTGTCTCGTCTCTTGACCTTGTATATATGTCTTTACTCTTATGTATGTAAGTATGTTTGTATGTAAGTATGCACATCCATAAACACAGCTGAACTATACCACATGCCCATTTTATCCGATGAATGTTTGTCAGACTGTGTTTTTATAGAAGTGTGTGTGTGTGTGTGTGTTTGTGTGTGTTTGTGTGTGTGTGTGTGTGTGTGTGTGTGTGTGTGTGTGTGTGTGTTTGTGTGTGTGTGTGTGTTTGTGTGTGTGTGTGTGTGTGTGTGTGTGTGTGTGTGTGTGTGTGTGTGTGAAGGACTCTACCTGTGTGTGTGTGTGTGTGTGTGTGTGTGTGTGTGTGTGTGTGTGTGTGTGTGTGTGTGTGTGTGTGTGTGCAGGTCTCTACCTGTATGTGTGTGTGTGTGTGTGTGTGTGTGTGTGTGTGTGTGTGTGTGTATATGTGTGTGTGTGTGTGTGTGTGTGTGTGTGTGTGTGTGTGTGTGTGTGTGTGTGTGTGTGTGTGTGTGTGTGTGTGTGTGTGCAGGACTCTGTCTGTGTGTTTGTTTATGTAAAGGGGTATGTAATATAGTCTACAGTATATGTATGAATGAATTTAATATCATCATGAACCAAAGGTGGAGTCACAACAAAAATATGGTTCCAATAACACAGGAAGATGCGGAGAAGCCTCAGTGTGTCGTCAGCTTTTCGAATCAGTCACCGGAATGGATGACGTCCAGCCAGCTGGAGCGGCATCTGGGAACACATCATCCTGACCTGGCGAACACTGACGTTGTCTTCTGAAAAGTAAAGTAAAGCGTTAACGGCTGGACGCCAGTGGTACTCTCCACTTAACTGATCAATTAGCGATGAAAGCATCTTAAAGTAGTCGCTTCTGCTGGTCGAGAAAGACACCTCACACCGCCACAGAAGACAACATCATTCCAGCAGCCAAATCAACGGTTCTCAGCATGCTTGGCGAGCGAGGTGCTCGGCTGTTGGACCAGATCCCATTGAGCAATTGTACAGTGAGGCGACGCATTGTAGATATGGCGGGGAATGTCAAGGAGCAGGTGATCTTGGAGGTCCAGGCAGCTCAATGCATGATACATTGAGTCCGATGAGAACACAGACATCGTCTCTGTTGCACACAATTGATGATGTGTGTGAGATATTCTCTTGAGAATGTCCTGATAGAAGACTTCTTCCTTTGCTTACATTACATTACTTCTTCTATGTTCCGGAAGGTTTAGGTTTCTACAATCAACTACATTGCTGAAGAAGACGCTGTGTGACGTATCAACAAACGGTACTGCAGGTACGGCGCCTGCCACACCAAGGTTTCAAGTATTGAGGCGCAACATTCCTCCAAACATCACTCGTTTTCATTGTGTTTTGCATCAGGAATCTCTTGCTGAGAGAGCTTTACTTGACGACCAGAAAGAGTTTTGACGTAACTGTGATGAAAACTATACCAAATCAAGTCAAATCCCATATGATCTCGTCTGTTTCCTCCTTTGTGTGAGGATTTGGCCCCTTCACACGTGTGTGTGTGCATTATTTATTAAGAGGTAAGGTTCTTCACCGCAGGTTTGAGCTCCGAGCTGACTCAACATACTGAATATGATGCCATAGTGACGTAGATTACTATCGTCGAGGTAACAGAAAAAAAGTTGTTTTCAGTGAGAGCAAAGTCGTTTTTCGTGGCCATCCCTACACTGGCATGGTTTGCAGAAGTGAGCGCGGTGGATGCAAGAGAGAGCCAAGACACGGTTGGTGTGCACTTGCACAAACTCAAAATGGAATTGCAGCCTTACTTCCTAGAGGTCTTAGGGTTTCAAAGGCTCATCTCTCTTAATCAGATTTCATTTCAGCGCTAAATCGATGTTATGGAGGATAACTTAGATCAATAAGGGCTCTTGGCGTTAGGCTGGGATGGAGATGTCAAAGTGCTTCATGAATTTGATCGACTTTAGCTGAAGATGAGTGGCAAATATCCGTCAATGTTTAAGGTAAGTACAGAAAGTCCCAGTGATATTTCCGACGACCTACACACGTCAACTTGTAATCCTTAACTTAGTGGTGATCAGAATCAACCTAGAATCAGACTTATCAATGTCAAGTGTGAGCTACAATGTTTGCTGAGTAATGACTAGTTGAAGAAATAGAGATGAATCAGATTCCAGCCTTAATGTTGCACCAGTATTAAAGGTTGGCACAGATGGACCCAGCCATATTCTCTTCATCAGGGACAAAAAACACACAAAAACTAATAAACTCATTATTTTCCACAGTAAAATACATGTGTCCTTATAACATGAGTAGCTGTGACCAAACACCAGGACGGGAGGCTCGTCTGGTAAATCCAGTTAAAAAACACTAGTGTAAGATCCAACCATACTATAGTACATACTTACCTCCTCGCTATGTTATCTGCCATTTCTAAACCCATATTTGCTGTGTACACATTTTTTCTATAGTTTTTTTCACTGTTTGCTGAAGTGAGAATATCTGGTCTGAGCAACCTCATCCCTGCCTAAATCGACATAGTTCCACGTCAACAACGGGTACGCTAATTCATTAAACACATGAAAGCCTAAGCCAACATCGTAATTGTCAACTAAGCCATCGTGACTCAGTCCTCAACAATTCTTTTTCTCACAATTACATCCCTTTCCTTTATACACTTACTGCACCTCTCTCTCTCTCTCTCTCTCTCTCTCTCTCTCTCTCTCTCTCTCTCTCTCTCTCTCTCTCTCTCTCTCTCTCTCTCTCTCTCTCTCTCTCTCTCATATATATATATTTTGCATTCGTAACTGCAGGGTCCACAACAGCTTGTCAGTGAGCAGCACTATAGAGACTGTCAAGTTCTCGCCCGCGTCCCATTGAACATTGCTTTATTCTATCTTCCTTTCATGTACCTTGATGACAACAACAACAGCTTCACCATCCATCATGTTGGCAGCAGCAGGAGCAGCAGCAGCAGCAGCAGCAGCATCAGCTGCAGGAGTAGTAGTACCAGTAGTAGCAGCATCTAGAGAAGCAACATAAGCAGCTGCTGCAACAGCAACAGAAGCAGCAGCAAAAGTAGCAACAGCAATAGCAGTAATAGAAGCAAAAGCAGGAGCAGCAACAGGAGCAGTAGCAGCAGCGAAGTAGCAGCAGCAGCAGCAGCAGCAGTAGCGGCAGCAGCTGTAACAGCAGTAGCTGTAGCACCAGCAGGAGGAAGAGCAGCAGCAGCAAGCGCAACACTTCCAGTGACAGTAGCACCAGCAGGAGGAGGAGTGGCAGAAGCAGCAGTAACACAGCAGTAGCAATGACGGAAGCAGCAGCAGCGGTGGTAGCAATATCTGCAGTAACAACAGCAGCAGCAGCAGTAGCAGCAACATCAGCAGAACATCCTTGATTGTAATAGCAGCAGCAACAACAACAGTAGAGCAGCCATAATAGCAGTAGCAATAGCAGCAGTAGCAGCAGGAGGAAGAGGAAGAGCTTCACCAACAAAAGGGATGAGTGGGCGAGGTGACCAGCGGGTCTCCCACCGAACCCACCATGGGAGGCCACCACCTGTTCTCTCCCACGTGTAGCAACCCGCTCCTCTCTCACAATATTTTCTCCGAATTACTAAAGTTTATTTCTCTTTCCAGAAGTTTGGGTATTTCTCTCTTACATCACCAAGGTAATTTTTAGGATCTCTTAAGCTGTCTTCATTTTTGCCATAAAACCATTTAGGTTAGAATGGGTTAGGTTTGCTTGGGCAAGTTGGTTCCAATCGTTATTTCCTGGTTAATAGCTTCGTACCCAACACCACTCCACACTCGTACAGACTTCCTGTATTTCTTGCCTGCGTCCGTCATTACCATCACTGTTAATGTCACTACCTTGTAAATTACCATCGGCATCTTTAAGCTAAGGTAGTAGAAGTGTTGGTAAAGTATTGCCTTCATGTGATGTCTCTCTTCATCTATTACCAATAGTTCATTCCTGGTTTAATGGTATGGGTCAGGTACATACATACACTTTCTGCAGCATCACTCACACACATCCTCAACCCTAGCACAGTGTTATAGTGAAACATGGACTTATACAATTATAGAAGTGCTTCATAATTTTCCACTGAGGAAATTCGTCAACTGATATCGAATTCCCAACACATATCACTTCCATATAAGATGCGTCCATTACATCCGATCCCCAATGTCTTCTCCAACACTTACATCTGAGGTATCCCCAGTCCTGATACTTTCTCTCACTACATGTATCGATATCTTACGTGTTCTAATTCTCCATCTTTCCACCTTTGACCATTCTCCCACCTGCCATACGCTCACATGACCACACAATCCTACTGGAATTTCAAATTTGCAACTTTCTAACAACAATACTCCACATAATTTTACCTCTTCATCCTTGTATCATGATTCCTTATTCCATTTTTATTGAAAAGTAATCCCACTCTGTTGTTCTTAATTTTTCACCTCTCCTTCCCTATATACATCTGGGCTTTACAGCCATAAATCAGCTTTGAGATAATGACTCCTTACTGTAAGCTTGTAAACTTCATACTTATCTTTTCGTTTAGTTCACCAGAACTAACAGTGCACCCCAAATCTTTCTTTGTATAGGTCTACCTTCATCTTTACCTCTCATACTGCCATTCTCCCTTGACCATCTGCACTCATCAACAACATCTATTTCTGCACAACGTAGACTGACCATAAAACATGATCGACCTTCTTTTTCAGCACATGTGGCTTACATTCTCACATTCACTTTTAGCATCCTCCTATATACATCTTCGCTCTCATCTTCCATAAAAACATTAGATAATCTGATGACATCACAAAACCTTGACACAGTCCCACATTTATTTCCAACCTCTCACTCATCTCACCATTTGAAAACCTCTTACCAGCTTTCACAAGTCTTCCTGGCACACCATACAGAGCAGCGGTTCTCACACGGTGGGTCACGACCCCCAGGGGCATCATAAGAGGATTTCCGGGGAACTCGCGAGCTGTCTACAGTAAACCCAGAGATTTGTTTATACCCTGGAGATCTCAAGACGTCTGAGAGGAGCACATACCGTCCGGGATACACATTTCTTTACGCGTTATATGACACATATAAAAGTTGATCATAATCCTTCAGGTGACAAATGACCGTCCAATATACACCTGTAAGAACGAACTTGTTTGTTTCGTCCAGCTGTTGGTATCAGTCACCTGCATAGTGTTATGTTAACGGTAAACATCGGTCGGTTATTAACGCTGGTCGGAAATTCAGCTTTGTTTTACATCATTCAAATGTGAATCCACAAGAGCCATGGTCGAATGCACTAGACCAGTGGTTCTGCTATTGATTAGAGTTAGTATGATCGGTTGGCCGAATTAGAACAATGTAGAAAAACAGATTCATGAAAATCGTGCTTGAATTTAACGTTTTCCAATACAAAACACTTATATTGGGTCAGCGTATTTCAAAGCTTGGATTATATATAGGAAAACATTAATATGTGAGTAATCACTATTTGTGTACTACGGGGAGTGAGGTTTGCACTCCTGTTGTCTCGTCGTGTGATGTTGTATATGTCTTTACCCTTATGAATGTAAGTATGTTTGTATGAAATTATACACATCCATATACACAGCTCAGCCCATGCCAGATACCCATTATATCTGATGAATGTTTGTGTGTGTGTGTGTGTGTGTGTGTGTGTGTGTGTGTGTGTGTGTGTGTGTGTGTGTGTGTGTGTTATAGTCTACATAAGTGAATGAATCTAGTACCATATATGTGAACGTCTGTGTGCACTCATGTATGATTTTGCGTATTATAGTCAACACGTGTAAATGCATGTAGGTCTACGCGTATGTATGCTTGTGTGCGTATATCTTACCTTGCACAGATCATAATGTTATCTCTATCTTTGGTTCAGCAAACAGTCCTTTGATATCATCATGAGCAAGAGGTGGAGCTTGGTTCAGCAAACAGTTCTTTGATATCATCGTGAGCAAAAGGTGGAGTCGCAACAAGCCAATGTGGTTCCAATAACACAGGAAGATGTAACAAAGCCTCAATGTGTCGTTTGCTTGTCGAATCTGTCGCCGGAATCGATGACGCCCAGCCAGCTGGAGCGGCATCTGGAAACACATCATCCTGACCTGGCGAACACAGACGTTGTATTCTGAAAGAAGAGAACGTAAAACATCAACGGCTGGACGCCAGTGGTGCTCTCCACGTAACTGATCAGTTGGCGATGAAGGCATTTTAGAAGGAGTCTCTTCACACCGTCACAGAAGACATTCCAGCAGCCAAGTCAACGGTTCTCAACATGCTTGGCTAATGAGGTGCTCTCCTGTTGGACCAGATCCCATTGACCAATTTTACAGTGAGGCTACGCATTGAGGATATGGCAGGAAATGTCAAGGAGCAGTGATCGGCCTCGATAATTCTTTCTCTCGTACGTACTTCTCTCTCCTTCATACAACTAATGCATCTGAACACTTCTCTACACTTCTCAACACCCTCTCCAGTTCCACACTGCAGATGTCTTTCTTTCACTATTCACCATTTTCCTTACCACCTCATCCATGTCCCCAGCTGTACCATCTTGCTCACCACACCATTGTTTAACAACGTTATTACACTTCTTACTTCCTCCTATTTAGTTTACCACAATTCTCTATACATATATCTCTTTCTATTCCTCTGCTCCTGCTGTACCAGGACACGTCTCTTCCATCATCATCACCATCATCATCATCATCATCATCATCATGTCATTTCTTTAATATACATGTTCTGTCTCTTGCAAATTCTATCTTCATTTACCAGCATTCTCCCAGACTTGTCCAGTAACTCTCACTCGTTGCACACACTTCTTTCATGTTGTTGACCTCCATCCAGGAGAATCAGTTGTTCTCCTTAAGATTCTAAATCATTTTCGTTTCGAGATCCTCATTTGTTTTCCTCTTTCTGATATATATAACACATTTTTAACTCATCTAAAATCTCTCTTCCTTCATCATCTTCCTCAAATCTTCATTCCAGGTGTAGTCTCTCTCCAGCCGCATGCTGATACACCGCCCACCACCCTGGCAGCCTCAGGGTAAGACAGTCTTAAGCTGCCTCTACATCACCTGGACAGTTTCAGATCCTCTCAGATGATCTTCTCACGTATCCTAAGCGGTACGCTTCACCCTGTCACTTTCCTTGACATTTCCACTCGCATCCTTTATCTGTTGTAACTGCCAAACTACCGTATTCTCCTTCTGCCATTGCTTGAATTAAGTATATTAATCTCGCTATGGTTGACATTAGAATATTCCCTTGAGATCTGAATAAAAAGGTGGGAATATTACGAAACTGTCATTCCATCCACTGACATCTTATGGAAATTCAATAGTCCATATGACTCCAGTAAAGTATCACTAGTGTATAGTATGGCTATCGTAAGGCATGACTACTGTAAAGTATGACTATCGTAAAGTATGATTTCTGTAAAGGCTGACTACCGTAAAGTATGAGTTCCGTAAAGTATGACTTTAGTACTTTAATCCATGGGTGGACGACGCTATGACCCTCGTCTATGATGGCGTAGTCTTTGATCTAATCCTTGAAGGTCCGATCAAAGGCCAAGGAATCACACACAAGGGTCGAAAAGCTGTGCTCACTGAGTCAAGGATCTTAGAACGCTGGTCCTCTTCTTGCTTTACCCTCCTGGCGTTTCGAGACCTGACGCACCTCCCAGTTTAACGAATTGATGATCCTGACAGCTTTCCCGTACCATCGTCTCCCCTCAGTATAGAGATCTGCCAGCCTGTATCCGTTGGCACAATGCGCTCATAACCCTTTGCGTCTCTCTTCGATCTCATCCCTTGAGAGCTTTCCACTATGTCGCTTTCTGTGGTCCTTATCTCTGTGACTTGGCCAAAGACCCCAGGATCTTCTGCAGGATGCATTATCCCTGGGTGAAGGCCGTGTGTCCCTGTGAACTATGTATCAACCCCAGCACGAACCTACAGTATCTTAAAGCTGACCTAAGGCGACGAGCACGCTAAGACGTCTCTGAAAAAAGACTTTCATCTGACGTCTCTTTTATCTCTCTTGTTCGTATCTGTAACGCCAATGACGACTTTCTTGTCTCGCCTGACACCACAGTTCTTAAGATGTATCTCTTCTTTCCTCTTGGCGGCAGACAACGACGTCCGAGAGAATTCTCAGACTTCGAGCACAACTCCTCAGTGTAATCCTGGATATCTTAGGTTCCCTCCAGTCCTTGACAACTGTACTGTAGACCTCTGTAAGGGCAGTTTACTGTTCCTCGACCAGTCAGGTCTCCCTGTATCTTGGCCAGCAATAATGGTCGTAACCACTGCAGTTAAAGTGCCAGCAGACGACGTATGTTAAGGACATCAAGTGGTTCATCTTCCCATTCCTCTCTGTGCAGTCATGGGTCACCAGTGTGTGGTATTCTCTCTCCTCATGTCAGGTCACTTGGCATAAAACGCCAGGAACACTAACTACACTGGATTCTCTCCAACACCCCTCCACCCTCCATCCCAGCATCTCTCCACCCCAGCATCCCTCCACTCCAGCATCCCTCCACCCCAGCAATCCTTCACCAGAGCACCCCTCCACCCCAGCATCCCTCCAATAAGGCACCTCTCCACCCCAGCATCCCTCCACCCCAGCATCCCTCCATCCTAGCATTCCTCCTCACGAGCACACCCTCACTCCAGCATCCCTCTATCCTAGCATCTCTCCAACCCAGCATCCCTCGACCCCTGCATCCCTCCACTCCAGCATTCCTTCACCCCAGCATCCCTCCATCCCAGCAATCCTCCACCCCAGCACCCCTACAGCCCAGCATTCCTTCACCCCAGCATCCCTCCACCCCAGCATCCCTCGACCCCAGAATCCCTTCACCCGAGCACTCCTCCACCCCAGCAATCCTTCACCCCAGCATCCCTCCACCCCAGCATCAGTTCATCCCAGTTTCCTTCTACTAAGATTCTTCCACTCTAGTTTCCCTACAAGCCTAACCTCTCTACCTCTCCCATCAACAATAATCCTCTCTCTCTCTCTCTCTCTCTCTCTCTCTCTCTCTCTCTCTCTCTCTCTCTCTCTCTCTCTCTCTCTCTCTCTCTCTCTCTCTCTCTCTCTCTCTCTCTCACTAGGAAGCAGCGACACTATTTTTGAGACAGTGAATTTTAGTTCACCTGATATCAGAATTGATCGTCACAGTCAGGGAAGTACTAACATAAATAAGGTGAAGATTAATGAAAGTCCAGATTGTGATCATTTTTATCTACGAGTTATTAAAAGCGTCAAACATGAATGTGACAAAGTGTTGACCTATATAGTCAATAAATCTCTCCAAAATATAATTGTGCCGCAGGACAGCAAACTGGCAGACGTCACTCAGGTATTCAAAAACGGACGACGGGAAATGTCTGGCAACTACCGTCCATTTAACCTGATATAAATCATACATAAACTACTGGAGTCCTTCATAAGAGATACAATGGTAGTTTACCTTGAACAACACAGTCTGATCAATGATATACAACATGGTTTCTGAAGGCATATATCATGCATTAAAACCCACCTTGAACAACATAGTGTGATCAATGATATACAACATGGTTTCTGAAGGCATATATCATGCATTAAAACCCACCATGAACAACATAGTGTGATCAATGATATACAACATGGTTTCTGAAGGCATATATCATGCCTTAAAACCCACCATGAACAACATAGTCTGATCAATGATATACAACATGGTTTCTGAAGGCATACATCATGCATTAAAACCCACCTTGCATTTCATCATACATTATTCAGTACCCACTACAAGACTAAAGCAATGGGTATCCTATTCCTGGACTTCCAAAAAGCTTTCACGTAAAACTGATGGGGAAGACTGGTTGGTTAGCAAGCTGGATAGAAGCCTAGTTAGGTTGATAAGAGGCAAAGTGTGTAATGACCCGTGACTCATCACCCCGGTCACTGTACCCCAGGGGTCCGTTCTGAGACCCGCACTATTTATCATGATGTACACCTGACACACACACACACATGACTGGCAATAACTTAATAACTGAAGAAGATAAGATTATTTATCATGATGTACACCTGACACACACACACATGACTGGCAATAACTTAATAACTGAAGAAGATAAGATTATTTACAAGATGATCTAGATAAAATAGCTGAATAAATGGTCTATCAAACGACATATGCTATTTAATGTAAATATATGTCAGCTGTTGTAAGTGAAAAACCTCATCAAGAAACTCCATTATGAACTGACAACCCATTAGATAAAGGACGCCCCTTGTGTGTGGGATCTTGGTGTCACGGTCTTCAACAACCCACTAGATAAAGGACGCCCCTTGTGTGAGGGATCTGGGTGTCATGGTCTTCAACAACCCACTAGATAAAGGACGCCCCTTGTGTGAGGGATCTGGGTGTCATGGTCTTCAACAACCCACTAGATAAAGGACGCCCCTTGTGTGTGGGATCTTGGTGTCACGGTCTTCAACAACCCACTAGATAAAGGACGCCCCTTGTGTGAGGGATCTTGGGGTCACAGTCTTCAACAACTTCAAATTATCTCAACATTGTAAGGAAACAGACAGGATGTTAGGATTTATACAGAGAAACTTTACATACAAAAGGAAAGATGTGATATCGCCACCATACCCAAGTCCATGTACATCCAATTTCTGTACCTCTCCTATCAACTCTCTCTCTCTCTCTCTTTCTCTCTCTCTCTCTCTCTCTCTCTCTCTCTCTCTCTCTCTCTCTCTCTCTCTCTCTCTCTCTCTCTCTCTCTCTATATATATATATATATATATATATATTCTCCTTTTTTCTTTCATACTATTCGCCATTTCCCGCATTAACGAGGTAGCGTTAAGAATAGAGGACTGGGCCTTTGCGGGAATATCCTCACCTGGCCCCCTTCTCTGTTCCTTCTTTTGGAAAATTGAAAAAAAAAAAATGAGAGGGGAGGATTTCCAGCCCCCGCTCCCTTCCCTTTTAGTCGCCTTCTACGACACGCAGGGAATACGTGGGAAGTATTCTTTCTCCCCTATCCCCAGGGATTATATATATATATATATATATATATATATATATATATATATATATATATATATATATATATATATATATATATATTCTCTTTTTTTCTTTCATACTATTCGCCATTTCCCGCATTAACGAGGTAGCGTTAAGAATAGAGGACTGGGCCTCTGCGGGAATATCCTCACATGGCCCCCTTCTCTGTTCCCTCTTTTGGAAAATTAAAAAAAAATAAAATGAGAGGGGAGGATTTCCAGCCCACGCTCCCTTCCCTTTTAGTCGCCTTCTACGACACGCAGGGAATACGTGGGAAGTATTCTTTCTCCCCTATCACCAAGGATATATATATATATATATATATATATATATATATATATATATATATATATATATATATATATATATATATATATATATATATATATATATATATATATATTCACTCCTCTTTTCTGAAAACCCATACTAATCTTCACCTTAGCCTCCACAAGATAATGATCAGACATCCCTCCAGTTGCACCTCTCAGCACATTAACATCCAAAAGTCTCTCTTTCGCACGCCTGTCAATTAACACGTAATCCAATAACGCTCTCTGGCCATCTCTCCTACTTACATAAGTATACTTATGTATATCTCGCTTTTTAAACCAGGTATTCCCAATCATCAGTCCTTTTTCAGCACATAAATCTACAAGCTCTTCACCATTTCCATTTACAACACTGAACACCCCATGCATACCAATTATTCCCTCAACTGCCACATTACTCACCTTTGCATTCAAATCACCCATCACTATAACCCGGTCTCGTGCATCAAAACCGCTAACACACTCATTCAGCTGCTCCCAAAACACTTGCCTCTCATGATCTTTCTTCTCATGCCCAGGTGCATATGCACCAATAATCACCCACCTCTCTCCATCAACTTTCAGTTTTACCCATATTAATCGAGAATTTACTTTCTTACATTCTATCACATACTCCCACAACTCCTGTTTCAGGAGTATTGCTACTCCTTCCCTTGCTCTTGTCCTCTCACTAACCCCTGACTTCACTCCCCAAACATTTCCAAACCACTCTTCCCCTTTACCCTTGAGCTTCGTTTCACTCAGAGCCAAAACATCCAGGTTCCTTTCCTCAAACATACTACCTATCTCTCCTTTTTTCACATCTTGGTTACATCCACACACATTTAGGCACCCCACTCTGAGCCTTCGAGGAGAATGATCACTCCCCGCGTGACTCCTTCTTCTGTTTCCCATTTTAGAAAGTTAATACAAGGAGGGGAGGATTTCCGGCCCCCCGCTCCCGTCCCCTCTAGTCGCTTTCTACGACACGCGAGGAATACGTGGGAAGTATTCTTTCATCCCTATCCCCAGGGATAATATACATATATATATACATATACACACACACACACATACACACACATACGCACATACACACACACACACACACATACATATACATACATATGAAAAATGTAAGAAACAATTTAGAAAACAAACTTTTAGCTTGAAATGAATGAAAAAATGAATGTCACATAATGGTTCAACCTCTGGCTATGGAAAAGGAAATGTACAATTTATTCACACAAACGTCAATAGCAGTTCTCATCAATTTCACCACTGTATCAATAAGCTTCAATGTCTAAGCTACATTTTTCTCCAACTTCACTATTTTCTTGTCAAAAACACCATGCATGAAAACTATCACTCCAGTAACACAATGAATTTTTTATTACCATAAATACGACGTTCTAAATTTTTGAACAGCAACAAATCATTAACTTCCTGCCTGGTACAGTTCCTCCTCCAGCAGTGAACCTTGCCATGAGAGTTGGAGACACAAACATCACCTCCGTGAACACTGGGTTGGGGTGAAGAAGGTGGTGAGAGTAAGTGAGCTTGGGAAGGAGACCTGTGTGGGGAAGTACCAGGAGAGACTGTGTACAGAATGGAAAAAGGTGAGAACAATGGAAGTAAGGGGAGTGGGGGAGGAATGGGATGTATTTAGGGAATCAGTGATGGATTGCGCAAAAGATGCTTGTGGCATGAGAAGAGTGGGAGGTGGGCTGTTTAGAAAGGGTAGTGAGTGGTGGGATGAAGAAGTAAGAGTATTAGTGAAAGAGAAGAGAGAGGCATTTGGACGATTTTTGCAGGGAAAAAATGCAATTGAGTGGGAGAAGTATAAAAGAAAGAGACAGGAGGTCAAGAGAAAGGTGCAAGAGGTGAAAAAAAGGGCAAATGAGAGTTGGGGTGAGAGACTATCAGTAAATTTTAGGGAGAATAAAAAGATGTTCTGGAAGGAGGTAAATAGGGTGCGTAAGACAAGGGAGCAAATGGGAACTTCAGTGAAGGGCGTAAATGGGGAGGCGATAACAAGTAGTGGTGATGTGAGAAGGAGATGGAATGAGTATTTTGAAGGTTTGTTGAATGTGTCTGATGACAGAGTGGCAGATATAGGGTGTTTTGGTCGAGGTGGTGTGCAAAGTGAGAGGGTTAGGGAAAATGATTTGGTAAACAGAGAAGAGGTAGTAAAAGCTTTGCGGAAGATGAAAGCCGGCAAGGCAACAGGTTTGGATGGTATTGCAGTGGAATTTATTAAAAAAGGGGGTGACTGTATTGTTGACTGGTTTGTAAGGTTATTTAATGTATGTATGACTCATGGTGAGGTGCCTGAGGATTGGCGGAATGCGTGCATAGTGCCATTCTACAAAGGCAAAGGGGATAAGAGTGAGTGCTCAAATTACAGAGGTATAAGTTTGTTGAGTATTCCTGGTAAATTATATGGGAGGGTATTGATTGAGAGGGTGAAGGCATGTACAGAGCATCAGATTGGGGAAGAGCAGTGTGGTTTCAGAAGTGGTAGAGGATGTGTGGATCAGGTGTTTGCTTTGAAGAATGTATGTGAGAAATACTTAGAAAAGCAAATGGATTTGTATGTAGCATTTATGGATCTGGAGAAGGCATATGATAGAGTTGATAGAGATGCTCTGTGGAAGGTATTAAGAATATATGGTGTGGGAGGAAAGTTGTTAGAAGCAGTGAAAAGTTTTTATCGAGGATGTAAGGCATGTGTACGTGTAGGAAGAGAGGAAAGTGATTGGTTCTCAGTGAATGTAGGTTTGCGGCAGGGGTGTGTGATGTCTCCATGGCTGTTTAATTTGTTTATGGATGGGGTTGTTAGGGAGGTAAATGCAAGAGTTTTGGAAAGAGGGGCAAGTATGAAGTCTGTAGGGGATGAGAGAGCTTGGGAAGTGAGTCAGTTGTTGTTCGCTGATGATACAGCGCTGGTGGCTGATTCATGTGAGAAACTGCAAAAGCTGGTGACTGAGTTTGGTAAAGTGTGTGGAAGAAGAAAGTTAAGAGTAAATGTGAATAAGAGCAAGGTTATTAGGTACAGTAGGGTTGAGGGTCAAGTCAATTGGGAGGTGAGTTTGAATGGAGAAAAACTGGAGGAAGTGAAGTGTTTTAGATATCTGGGAGTGGATCTGTCAGCGGATGGAACCATGGAAGCGGAAGTGGATCATAGGGTGGGGGAGGGGGCGAAAATTTTGGGAGCCTTGAAAAATGTGTGGAAGTCGAGAACATTATCTCGGAAAGCAAAAATGGGTATGTTTGAAGGAATAGTGGTTCCAACAATGTTGTATGGTTGCGAGGCGTGGGCTATGGATAGAGTTGTGCGCAGGAGGATGGATGTGCTGGAAATGAGATGTTTGAGGACAATGTGTGGTGTGAGGTGGTTTGATCGAGTAAGTAACGTAAGGGTAAGAGAGATGTGTGGAAATAAAAAGAGCGTGGTTGAGAGAGCAGAAGAGGGTGTTTTGAAATGGTTTGGGCACATGGAGAGAATGAGTGAGGAAAGATTGACCAAGAGGATATATGTGTCGGAGGTGGAGGGAACGAGGAGAAGAGGGAGACCAAATTGGAGGTGGAAAGATGGAGTGAAAAAGATATTGTTTGATCGGGGCCTGAACATGCAGGAGGGTGTAAGGAGGGCAAGGAATAGAGTGAATTGGAGCGATGTGGTATACAGGTGTTGACGTGCTGTATATATATCCCATTTGCTCCCTTGTCTTACGCACTTTATTTACCTCCTTCCAGAACATCTTTTTATTCTCCCTAAAATTTAATGATACTCTCTCACCCCAACTCTCATTTGCCCTTTTTTTCACCTCTTGCACCTTTCTCTTGACCTACTGTCTCTTTCTTTTATACATCTCCCACTCAATTTCATTTTTTCCCTGCAAAAATCGGGGAGGTGATAACAAGTAGTGGTGATGTGAGAAGGAGATGGAGTGAGTATTTTGAAGGTTTGTTGAAAGTGTTTGATGATAGAGTGGCAGATACAGGGTGTTTTGGTCGAGGTGGTGTGCAAAGTGAGAGGGTTAAGGAAAATGATTTGGTAAACAGAGAAGAGGTAGTAAAAGCTTTGCTGAAGATGAAAGCCGGCAAGGCAGCAGGTTTGGATGGTATTGCAGTGGAATTTATTAAAAAAGGGGGTGACTGTATTGTTGACTGGTTGGTAAGGTTATTTAATGTATGTATGACTCATGGTGAGGTGCCTGAGGATTGGCGGAATGAGTGCATAGTGCCATTGTACAAAGGCAAAGGGGATAAGAGTGAGTGCTCAAATTACAGAGGTATAAGTTTGTTGAGTATTCCTGGTAAATTATATGGGAGGATATTGATTGAGAGGGTGAAGGCATGTACAGAGCATCAGATTGGGGAAGAGCAGTGTGGTTTCAGAAGTGGTAGAGGATGTGTGGATCAGGTGTTTGCTTTGAAGAATGTATGTGAGAAATACTTAGAAAAGCAAATGGATTTGTATGTAGCATTTATGGATCTGGAGAAGGCATATGATAGAGTTGATAGAGATGCTCTGTGGAAGGTATTAAGAATATATGGTGTGGAAGGCAAATTGTTAGAAGCAGTGAAAAGTTTTTATCGAGGATGTAAGGCATGTGTACGTGTAGGAAGAGAGGAAAGTGATTGGTTCTCAGAGAATGTAGGTTTGCGGCAGGGGTGTGTGATGTCTCCATGGTTGTTTAATTTGTTTATGGATGGGGTTGTTAGGGAGGTGAATGCAAGAGTTTTGGAAAGAGGGGCAAGTATGAAGTCTGTTGGGGATGAGAGAGCTTGGGAAGTGAGTCAGTTGTTGTTCGCTGATGATACAGCGCTGGTGGCTGATTCATGTGAGAAACTGCAGAAGCTGGTGACTGAGTTTGGTAAAGTGTGTGAAAGAAGAAAGTTAAGAGTAAATGTGAATAAGAGCAAGGTTATTAGGTACAGTAGGGTTGAGGGTAAAGTCAATTGGGAGGTGAGTTTGAATGGAGAAAAACTGGAGGAAGTGAAGTGTTTTAGATATCTGGGAGTGGATCTGTCAGCGGATGGAACCATGGAAGCGGAAGTGGATCATAGGGTGGGGGAGGGGGCGAAAATTTCTGGGAGCCTTGAAGAATGTGTGGAAGTCGAGAACATTATCTCGGAAAGCAAAAATGGGTATGTTTGAAGGAATAGTGGTTCCAAGAATGTTGTATGGTTGCGAGGCGTGGGCTATGGATAGAGTTGTGCGCAGGAGGATGGATGTGCTGGAAATGAGATGTTTGAGGACAATGTGTGGTGTGAGGTGGTTTGATCGAGTAAGTAACGTAAGGGTAAGAGAGATGTGTGGAAATAAAAAGAGCGTGGTTGAGAGAGCAGAAGAGGGTGTTTTGAAATGGTTTGGGCACATGGAGAGAATGAGTGAGGAAAGATTGACCAAGAGGATATATGTGTCGGAGGTGGAGGGAACGAGGAGAAGAGGGAGACCAAATTGGAGGTGGAAAGATGGAGTGAAAAAGATATTGTTTGATCGGGGCCTGAACATGCAGGAGGGTGTAAGGAGGGCAAGGAATAGAGTGAATTGGAGCGATGTGGTATACAGGTGTTGACGTGCTGTATATATATCCCATTTGCTCCCTTGTCTTACGCACTTTATTTACCTCCTTCCAGAACATCTTTTTATTCTCCCTAAAATTTAATGATACTCTCTCACCCCAACTCTCATTTGCCCTTTTTTTCACCTCTTGCACCTTTCTCTTGACCTACTGTCTCTTTCTTTTATACATCTCCCACTCAATTTCATTTTTTCCCTGCAAAAATCGGGGAGGTGATAACAAGTAGTGGTGATGTGAGAAGGAGATGGAGTGAGTATTTTGAAGGTTTGTTGAAAGTGTTTGATGATAGAGTGGCAGATACAGGGTGTTTTGGTCGAGGTGGTGTGCAAAGTGAGAGGGTTAAGGAAAATGATTTGGTAAACAGAGAAGAGGTAGTAAAAGCTTTGCTGAAGATGAAAGCCGGCAAGGCAGCAGGTTTGGATGGTATTGCAGTGGAATTTATTAAAAAAGGGGGTGACTGTATTGTTGACTGGTTGGTAAGGTTATTTAATGTATGTATGACTCATGGTGAGGTGCCTGAGGATTGGCGGAATGAGTGCATAGTGCCATTGTACAAAGGCAAAGGGGATAAGAGTGAGTGCTCAAATTACAGAGGTATAAGTTTGTTGAGTATTCCTGGTAAATTATATGGGAGGATATTGATTGAGAGGGTGAAGGCATGTACAGAGCATCAGATTGGGGAAGAGCAGTGTGGTTTCAGAAGTGGTAGAGGATGTGTGGATCAGGTGTTTGCTTTGAAGAATGTATGTGAGAAATACTTAGAAAAGCAAATGGATTTGTATGTAGCATTTATGGATCTGGAGAAGGCATATGATAGAGTTGATAGAGATGCTCTGTGGAAGGTATTAAGAATATATGGTGTGGAAGGCAAATTGTTAGAAGCAGTGAAAAGTTTTTATCGAGGATGTAAGGCATGTGTACGTGTAGGAAGAGAGGAAAGTGATTGGTTCTCAGAGAATGTAGGTTTGCGGCAGGGGTGTGTGATGTCTCCATGGTTGTTTAATTTGTTTATGGATGGGGTTGTTAGGGAGGTGAATGCAAGAGTTTTGGAAAGAGGGGCAAGTATGAAGTCTGTTGGGGATGAGAGAGCTTGGGAAGTGAGTCAGTTGTTGTTCGCTGATGATACAGCGCTGGTGGCTGATTCATGTGAGAAACTGCAGAAGCTGGTGACTGAGTTTGGTAAAGTGTGTGAAAGAAGAAAGTTAAGAGTAAATGTGAATAAGAGCAAGGTTATTAGGTACAGTAGGGTTGAGGGTAAAGTCAATTGGGAGGTGAGTTTGAATGGAGAAAAACTGGAGGAAGTGAAGTGTTTTAGATATCTGGGAGTGGATCTGGCAGCGGATGGAACCATGGAAGCGGAAGTGGATCATAGGGTGGGGGAGGGGGCGAAAATTCTGGGAGCCTTGAAGAATGTGTGGAAGTCGAGAACATTATCTCGGAAAGCAAAAATGGGTATGTTTGAAGGAATAGTGGTTCCAAGAATGTTGTATGGTTGCGAGGCGTGGGCTATGGATAGAGTTGTGCGCAGGAGGATGGATGTGCTGGAAATGAGATGTTTGAGGACAATGTGTGGTGTGAGGTGGTTTGATCGAGTGAGTAACGTAAGGGTAAGAGAGATGTGTGGAAATAAAAAGAGCGTGGTTGAGAGAGCAGAAGAGGGTGTTTTGAAATGGTTCGGGCACATGGAGAGAATGAGTGAGGAAAGATTGACCAAGAGAATATATGTGTCGGAGGTGGAGGGAACGAGGAGAAGAGGGAGACCAAATTGGAGGTGGAAAGATGGAGTGAAAAAGATTTTGTGTGATCGGGGCCTGAACATGCAGGAGGGTGAAAGGAGGGCAAGGAATAGAGTGAATTGGAGCGATGTGGTATACCGGGGTTGACGTGCTGTCAGTGGAGTGAATCAAGGCATGTGAAGCGACTGGGGTAAACCAGGTAAAACGCGTGACTCCTTCTTCTGTTTCCCATTTTAGAAAGTTAATACAAGGAGGGGAGGATTTCTGGCCCCCCGCTCCCGTCCCCTCTAGTCGCTTTCTACAACACGCGAGGAATACGTGGGAAGTATTCTTTCACCCCTATCCCCAGGGATAATATACATATATATATACATATACACATACTCACACATACACATATATACGCACATATACACACACACACACACATACATATATATACATATGAAAAATGTAAGAAACAATTTAGAAAACTGAAACTTCTAGCTTGAAATGAATGAAAAAATGAATGTCACATAATGGTTCAACCTCTGGCTATGGAAAAAAGGAAATGTATAATTTATTTACACACACACACATATATATATATATATATATATATATATATATATATATATATATATATATATATATATATATATATATATATATATATATATATATATATATATTTTTATATATATATATATATATATATATATATATATATATATATATATATATATATATATATATATATATATATATATATATATATATATATATATATATATATATATATATATATACATATATATATATATATATCCCCGATTTCTACTCTGTCATCCTATCACCTCCAAGCTCACCCTTTCAACCTTTGCCTCTTCCAGCTCTTCCCTCTTTTCCCTGCCTCTCTCAGCTCCCCATTTTTATCTCCATTCTCTCCCTGCTTTCCTCTCTCATACCGTCTGTCTCCTATATCTCCTCTCTCATCCCCTGCTTTTCCTAGTTCCCCTCTATCCTCCCTTGATTCTATCAATTCTTCCGTATCTCTCTTTGTTTGTACCAGCTTTCTACTCCCCTGATCCTCCACTCGTCAGTCTTCCCGCCTCCCAGCGTCTACCCCTCCTCCCTCAGCAGCTGCCCGCCTCCCCACGTCTCTCCCTCCTCCCTCAACAGTTCCCCACCTCACCTCGTATCCTCTTCCCCCTCATCAGTTCCTGGTCTCAAGCTGATCAAACATCATTTTAGTAAAAATCATAAGATTTAAACTGGTGTTTTCTTTGTGTTTCCTCGTCTCTGTTACATATGTCCCTCCTTATCTGTTCAACTTATCTGCTCTACCTTCCCTACCTATCTTTCCGCTCTACCTGCTCTACCAATCTTACCGCTTTACCTGCTCTACCTATCTTATTGCTTTACCTGCTCTGCCTATCTTACCGCTCTACCTGCTCTACCTACCTTACCTGCTCCACCTGCTCTACCTTTCTTACCTGCTCTACCTGCTCTATCTTTCTTACTGCTCTACCTGCTCTACCTACCTTACTGCTCTACCTATCTTACCGCTCTACCTGCTCTACCTATCTTACCACTTTACCTGCTCTACCTATCTTTCCACTCTACTTGCTCTACCTATCTTACCGCTTTACCCGCTCTTCTTATCTTACCGCTCTACCTACTCTACCTACCGTACCTGCTCAACCTGCTCTACCTGCTCTATCTATCTTACCGCTCTACCTGCTCTACCTACCTTACCTGCTCTACCTGCTCTACCTATCTTACCGCTCTGTCTATCTTACCTTCTG
This sequence comes from Panulirus ornatus, assembly GCF_036320965.1. NCBI lineage: Eukaryota > Metazoa > Arthropoda > Malacostraca > Decapoda > Palinuridae > Panulirus > Panulirus ornatus. The sequence continues at coordinate 29,463,753 of NC_092261.1, forward strand.
TACCTGCTTAACTTTCGTTCCTGCCCTACCCTCACTATCTACACAACCTGTCTGACCTGCTCTACCTGCTCTAGCCAGTAACACGCTCTCAACCCTTTGTTCCATCTTTTTGCTCTTCCTTCGATTATGTTCCGTTCACCTGTTACCATCCTTTGTCTCTTCTCCCACTGTACACCCCCCCTAGTTCTGGTATTCTCCCCACCTGTTACTATCCGTTGCATCCTCTTCCACTGTACACTTGTCACTTATTTGCTCATCTTTTCCGTTTCTGTTTAAAAGCCAGAACTCTTCCTCCTTGGAAGCATGCGTTGGTATATCCCATCTCTAGGAAGGGTGACCGTTCTAACCCTTCTAACTATCGTCCTGTTTCACTGACATCTACCGTTTGCAAAGTATTTGAATCCCTTCTCAACTCCTATGTCCTTAAACACCTCGAGAATCACAGTCTGCTCTCTGAGCACCAGTATTGCTTCCGTAAGGCGAGATCCACTGGTGATATTCTTTCCTATGCCAATAATGTCTGTTCATTATCCGACAAAGATTTTGATGAATCCTGTATAGTTGCCCTTGACATATCTAAACTTATCAATAGGGTGTGGCATCAGGGTCTTGTCTCTAAGTTTGTTTTCTTTTGGCTTCCTTTCCTAACTTTGATCCGTTATATCTAGCTTCCTCTCTAGCCGATCTATCTCCGTAGCCCCTTTCTCTTTTCCACCAACAGTGGTGTCCCTCAAGGTTCTGTTATTTCTCCTGCGCTTTTTCCTTTTCATCAACATTTTCCCTTTTGAACAAATAATCAAATGCACTTATACGCTGACGACCCAACACGACATTCCTCCACATCCTTCAATTCTGCTCTTTCTCTTTCCTCTTTCACTCGATCTGCATCTCGTCTCGACACAACGTTTTCTGTAAAGTCAGATTTGGAAAAGATATTTCACTGAAGTAGGCGAAATCTGGTTACGTATAATGCCTACAAGACCCATTCTCTACCCAACTCTCTACCAAAAATTCCTTACAGCTTTCCTCTCTCTTTTGATGGTTCTGCAATTCCACCTTTTGTCCCAGTGACCATACTT